>NC_137623.1:33867745-34062745 GCF_963280865.1 Gymnoscopelus braueri
CGTACTCTCACATTGCACTGCATTAAAAGGACAAACTGAAAGTAGTGGAGAACACACCTTTGACCTTTCAGTTACAGGATACTCCCTACCACCTTGCTCTGAACACATGTCCCACGCACGCCTACTCATATTTCATCTAAAGTGACAAAGTACTGTCTATTACACAATAATTAACACGTGCTATTGACATTCAGTGTCGAAAACTGTGCACAACATAATTTATATCCACTAGACTTTCCCTGAAATCTCTCTCAAGCTTCATCAGACATAATCACCATTTTCAAGCATTGTAAATAACCCAGATGAATCTGCTGCCTTACATAGCATTATCTACAGTTCATAATTATCTCATTGTGTAACAGGATTGATGGAATGAAAATAGCTAGTGAGTACAATGAGTACTGAAGTGTGTTTATTCGCCAAAACATGCAGGGCTGGCGCGAGGGGACGCGCGGGGAGGACCTGTGACAGGATGTGCAATAACCCCACGTTTGCAACTACTTTCGCCTGCGCACTTCACCGGGTATGGTCTAGTTTGTATAATTAAACTAGCAATATAAGGGGAAATTGTCCATACAGATCTAAGCCAATTGTATGACTCAGGTGCATGAAACACAACCAATCACCCTACTGTCTCTGTAGTGATTTCTCAGTGTCCAACTTCTCTGCGACAATGCCTAAACATAACCTTAACTTCACAAAAACTATGCCTAAAGGAAATACTTTAAGTTGAAAGCCAGTCAGAGCTAGGTAGGGCTAGCCTGGTAAACCCTCCCTCCGGAAATCTCAATTCCATTTCATTTCAGGAGTGAGTCTGGCCTGATCCGCCTGTCTGCAATATTGGCTGTGCTGGAGTTGGGCGGGAGTAATACCGTTGACTGACAACCCCTTCAGCCAATGATAATTTTTCCCCTTCAGCCAATCAGCAGTTCACCAGTCTTAATGTGACGCGACGGGACTTTTGAGACAGCCATACCCAAAATGGGTTGCCTTTTTCGGGTACAATGGTGTCACTGCCCGCCCCTACCGGTTCTCTAAATTTTTTTTTTTAAATAGGCTTTGTCATGATTAATTGACCACATATATGAAGTTAAACAACTAAATTCTATCCAAACGATATCTTATAAGTAAATTCCGTGCCTCAAAATAGAAGTTAGAGAGCTTTTTGAAGTAAAAAAAATAGCGGAGAATTGGCCGCACAAGAAAAAGATGGCTGCCGTTCGTGTTTTGGGCTCACTCGAACTCGCCACCTGATTGGCCAACGTAAGCTGTCAATCACAGAACAATGAGCGACGACGCTGATAGGCCCGGCCGTTTGGCATACAGAGCCAATATTGCAGAAAGGCGGATCATGCCAGACTCACTCCTGAAATGAAATGGAATTGAGATTTCCGGAGGGAGGGTTTACCAGGCTAAGGTAGGGCAGGTCTTCGCTAAATAGAGGCAGCGAAAAGAATTATGTGGTTTCTTCATCACACTCCAAACAGCATAGGTGGATTATGAGAAAATGGGCCCCTGGGCAGCTACACTGATCTGCAATAAACACCACAATAACATTTGACTGTGCACCATGGTGGCTTTGTGGTGAAGTACAGCCATACAGTCTATCATGGTGTGTTTAGTTGTTTGGGAAAAGTTGTTTCTTTTAGCCTATTTATAGCGTTAATACTCATCAGTACAATGAAAATGCATTATTTGTGATCAAAATAATGGTTGTACTGTAGGTAATGTATTAGTGACCCCCACAGATGTATGTTTTTTCATGGGAGCTCAGAACCCTATTAATCAGAGCTCAACTCTCACTAGTCTTGCATAGCCAGACTACTAATCAACAATCTCTGAATGCTATAGAGTCTAGAAATACACCCCGAAAGCCGTGAAAGGAAGCTGTCATCTGACTGCTAAGATGAAACGGAAGTGTGCGAAGGCGGGCCATTCACTTCACTCATAAATAATTTTCAGAGCTTCCGTGCTCCAGACTGTATGACGGAAGCATTTGAAAATTGTGAGAGGCAACAGTCTGGCTCGCGAGACTAAGCTCCCACTCTCTCACACAACTCAAATCCTGGCTTGGTTCATTGTTGTTACGTGCATCTGCAACCCTGAATATTGGTGTTCTGGAGAAATGTTGCAAAATGTGTGAACATTGCATTCACAGTGATGGATTACCTTCATGAACCAAAGCTGATGCCTGGATGAAGTACAGTAGCTTTCACTCCATTTGAAGTTGAATGGGAACGAATGAGCCCAAAGCACACTGGGAGTGTGTCAAATAAACGTTACGAAAATGTGTCTGTGAATATTTCACAGCAAACTATTTGGTGATGCTTCATTCGTACCAGTTGATACTGTTATTTGCGTTGAAAAATCTGCCTTGCTTGGGAGGAGGGGGGGGGGGGGGGGTTGTCGCTTTATCGCTGTGAAAGTGTGGGGTTCTGTGTGGATGTTTTCAGGACACAATCAACAGCTCAAAATAATCACACAAAAGAAACACTCACTGTATGTAAGGACCTTCAGAGGTACTATGACAAAATTGTCATGTCTACTCTGCGCCCACTTTATGTGAAAACATGTAATGAGGGAGATCAACAACCTATTAAATAATAATTAAAAAAAGCCTTGGGTGTACCAATGTGCAAGCACTGACAGTAGTCAACAATATTGGCGTTGCTCACTTGCATGCCTAAATGTATTCATGTTTTTTCAATAACTTGTTGAATTTATTGTTTCCGCCAGGCCGAAAGGCATGGCTGAGACTCTTATATGTTTTGCACCCTGTCCGTCCGTCCGTGTGTGTGTCTGTCGCTCCCTCCATCTGTGAACAGCTAATCTCCAGCACTGTTGGCTTGATCGCGGCAAAACTGTGCACACACACACTCCCTGGATGCCAATTCAGAACCTCTGCCCCACATTTTTCACATGGGCCTGTTATAGTGCCACCAGGAGGCCGCATTTTAGTAGTAGTAGGCTACTCCTACAGATTTTATCCAAACATCACGCAAATCGGTACACAGTATCTCTATAGTCATTAAAAAAACTTTCATATTCCATCCTGATTGGCTAAGATTGACATCTAATATTTGCAGGAGTGGCCCGTTTTGAACAAAAGGATGCAAATCATGAACTGCGGTGAAACTTTGCATGCACATTTGCACTACAGTACGTTGAGGAGCAGATGCCACCCTTTCAACATTGCCCTATTACAGCGCCACCAGGAGGCTGACTTTTCCAAAACAGAAATATTTATATTACTCCGACAAATTGTGTCCAAACATCACGCAAATCGGTACATATTATGTCTTTAGTCAAGTGATCAAGGCCGATCCGTCCGATTTTTCACATTCCAGCCTGATTGGTGAATTCAAAACATTGCTGGCCCACACTAACCTACCTGACCTAGCGGAGACCTGTGCTCCAAGGAGAACTTTTTCTAGTTAAATAATATTTTTTTATTATTACATTTTTTTTCATGAAAAATGATGAAAAAGGTTATTGAACATACACAATCTCCTCACGCATTAGAAGGACATTATCAGTCACCAGAACAAAGGACGGGTGTTTTCAATTAATCTAACATGGTTAAAATGGAGTTTGAAGTTACAATGGGTTTGTATAGGAAGGGGGCGTGTCTGATAAAATGAATATTAAATATCCACATACTAAATCAAGCAACTTAACAACTGCCTGGGGGGCTCACACAAGCCAGAGTAGACATTAAAATGAACCCAAACATGTTTGAAAGTGAAATATGCCTATAACCTGAACCGGAAATATAAAATGAGCCTATAAGGTTTCATCCTTTTCATCCATTCAGCAACTCTGTGTGCCGACCAGAGGGTTTGGAAGCAAGATCAAATAGAGTGTCATGTTAGTTTTTTTTACTTGGATCTGTTGGTCCAAGCAAGAAAGAAAGAAAGAGGAAAATTTAGGTCACGGCTCACATCCCACAGCTGCAAACTTCAGCATTGTTGTTGAAACCTTGGAACCATGATTGTTTTTGTGTTTCAAGTCTTGACCTTGTTTATTGTATAAACCTTACTCCCATGTGGCAGATACAGTACATTAAGGAACGTCTGCCTGCCTATGTCTTTGATGTGTTTGAGGCATTTTACATTTAGTTAATTAAAGAGTCAGCGAACGTGCAGAGCAAATGAAATGGAACACATTTAGGACTTTGTGACATGAATATTCATATTTTAAAATAACAATTACAATTAAATTGAAGGCCTCTGAATTAATGATTTACATGGCAAAAAAAAGCTTTTATGTGTTATCTTATTTTGATGACTGTCATCAAAATCTAATTTGAATCAAGCATTTATAGAATACTAATAGGGCAATCTCACACAGGGATGCTGTATATGAGCACGGCTAGCATTCCTGATGCCACACATATACCAGAACAGTATGTGAGCTGAATTTATTTCAATTCATAATTCATCTTTGCAAAAGCATAATATTGAATATATCAAGGTTTTAGCTCAGGAGCTGTCCCAATACAATACTGCCATTGCTGTAAGCTCAATGCGGATTTAATCCTTTTAGTATTCAAATCATTCCAATCAGGTAGGCTGTTCATTAATTCTAATTAAACCAGTTATGTATTGTACAAACAAACACAGCGTACACATATTTTGTCATGGCCATTTTATAGATTACTCCTTCCATACCCTCACTTTGCAGGAAATCAGACGAAGGACGTTAAAGTCATGAATAAAACATGTTGCAATACCTTTTGTGCCTATTGGTGGTGGTGTCTGGAATGTTTGATTGACATTATATTGAGAATCAGTCAGTCAGAATCAGGCCATAGCTATTAAGTATTGGACACACCGTCTGAATTTCAATTAGCTGAGCCAGACATAGGAGGCAACCTCTATGTAAGTCTGACAAAATTGTGCAAAAATGAGATGCAAATGGTTTCAGAGGAAATGTTGCATTTTAATGCGTTTCAAACTCTTGCCATGCACTGTAACCTCAGCAGTAGAAAGAAATACTTACAACCAGACATGAATCCATATCTAAAAATGTGATAAGAGACGATATAACATCCACCATAACAAGAATCATAAAATAAATTCACAATACAAATATTGGGAAGGATTATTCTTAGACACAGCAGTAAGAGTGAAACATAGGAACAGGTAAGAGCAGTTCCATCACCAGACTGCCATCCTTCCTCACCAGTTGTTAGTTTGTTGATATGACTTGTGTTGATGTTACCCCCCCCCCCCCCCCCCCCCCCAACATAACACGGCTTACTACAGCCTCAGTTGTCTGTTGTCATACCAGTATGGTCCATGTGTTCTCCCAGGAACTTGTAGTTGTCCACCATCTCTACTTCCTCCCCTTGGATTAATGGGGAGTTGGCAGCCTCGTCTTGCTCTGCCGGTAATCTACCTTCAGCTCCTTGGTCTTGCTAGTGGAAGTGATTGTTGTCACACCACCCAATGGCGGTGATGCTCTTCACCAGGGCTCTGTACTCCTCAATGTCATCTGTGATGCAGATGACAATGGAGTGGAGGACTTGTCGGATAACTTCGGTCGGTGCCACATACCCGAGCTGAAGAGGAAGTCTGAGCTGCAGAGGGTGAAACAGAGAGGGGACAGCATGAGTTCAGATGTGCTGGTGCTTATCAGCATCTGACAGGAAGCACTGTATAGTCTGGTGTTCTGCGTGGCCCACCTGCATTACTGAGAGTAAGCAGGTTGGTGCCTTCCAACCTGCTTACCTTCCATCATAGAGAGAGAGAGAAAGAGAGAGAGAGAGAGAGAGAGAGAGAGAGAGAGAGAGAGAGAGAGAGAAAAAAGGCAGAGTTTATTAACACCAAAGATTTTCCTGTGCACCACCTCTTGAAACCAACCGCGGCGCCCGTGTGTGTGCAGAGTGTAAAGTGATTGAGTTAGGTCATTCGGGCGGCGGATCTCATTATTCCCCCACAATGGTATTCTATTGACCAATCTGGGGTCCCGGGCAGGGGGGTTGGGGTGTCAGAGAAAAGAGCAGCAGCACTTTGTTTACCTTGCTCCCTGAGCTCAGCATACAGTAAGTGAGCCATCTGTGAACTTCTCAGCGAGGCTCTGATCGGTGCCAAACAGGGCCTCAGCTGTCTGGCACTGGCTCGTCTTCAGCTGACTTTCAACCTCAGCCAGCCCATAACCCACTCCCCAAAACCCTTGTCCGCTTCCTCAGTCTTTTTATTGATGTCAAAGAGGCCACCCGTGTTCAAACAGGTGGGTTTCTCGCCAGGTGGACGATATCAATTTCATGTGCTCCCAATGTCAGTGGTAATCTGGGTTTATGGTAAGACAATCATTCACTTGTTTAATTTGGGTTAATCAGTCTGCACTTTGCCTGCATATCATCCATTACAGATCCATATCAAACAGCCCTATTCCAACACGAAAACAGTGTACGGATTCCTTATGTTATAGTAGGACTTTTGATTTACTTTTATTATGAGTGATTGTTAAAATTTGTTTTGGCAGGCCTTGATGGTGCCGCAATGCCTGGTTTTTATACTTAGTTGTGTGCTGAAAATAGACGATCTTGTAGACTTTCCGAGCGTGTCGCCCACGCTCAGCCAAGCATAACATTATTTGTCTTTTTTCTACTGGTTCTCTTGTCCACTAGTCCCTCCCTAACATTTTTGTCTAGTTTTTATTTGTTGACAAAATTGTCAATATACTGTATGTAGTCATAGTTTTGGTCATCATAGCTTAGATTTTATTTAGTTTTCATCAGTGAAAAAAGTAGTCAACAAACATGTTTTGTCAGTTTTAGTCGACAAAATTAACACTGCATCCGAAATAATACAATCCCACCTCGCTGGCAATCATTTTGAAAGATGATGAAAACCCCTTGTATTGTCCAGATTCTGCATGTGCACCATCTAAAAAACACTGATAGGAAAGACGTCTGCATGGGCTCTGACATACAGTACTGTCACACACTGAGCTATACAGTCTTATTTCCACAAAATGAAAACTGTGCCTCGTTATACACAAACAATGATTAATGGCTGTTGCTTGGACACCTTGCTTGTATCAATACATCCCATCAGCAAGATTATTTCTGTCCTTTATTTATTTTTTTCAGTTGCCTCACATGGAAACCAATTTGAAAATGCCTGTCAGCTTCAATATGTCCCTGGTCAGTCTCTTGTATTACCCACGGTTTTCAAATGACAGATACCTGTTTATGACTAGCTCTGTATGCCTTCTGACAGCAAAGGACATTAAGGACATGCTGTTTATGTGGAATGAGAATAGTTTTACATGTCCCTCAGGGCTCCTTTCAAGCATTTGTTTTTTTCCCCACCTGCCCTTCTGTGACATCACCAGCTCATTTTAAGATGTGCCAATCATTGAGCCAACATACAGACCAACAACACCGTTTGTGGAATGGAATGAGATGCTCCAAAGTGGCATCAATATGACATGGTTTAGTCATGGTGTTATGACTAATGATAAAGAGAAAAAAATAAAACATGGATAACAAAGATTTGGAACAGCCACATACTGGAATGAGCACAAGAGAATTCTCCGGGGTCGGTCTTTCACCCTCTATTGCAAGGACAGCTGGGTAAGATTAATAATCACATTACAATATAGAAGATTTTCTGTCCTGCTTGCATTTGTTTGTCTGCAGTCTAGCCAAGCTCACATGCCACGCAAGATTTAGCAAGTGATCATCTGCCATGGGCAAATTTGATATATTTTTAGATGAGATTTATTGTCTCCGCCAGGCCGAAGGCATGGCGAGAGAGTATGTTTTACCCCCTGTCCGTCCGTCCGTGTGTCCGTGTGTGTGTGTCCGTGTGTGTGTGTGTGTGTGTGTGTCCGTGTCCCTCTGTCACCAACTAATCTCCGGCACCGTTGGCCCGGTTGCTCCAAAACTCTGCACACACACTTCCTGGATGCCAATTCAGAACCTCTGCCCCAAATCTTTCACATGGGCCTGTTATAGCGTTATCACTGTCAAAGTCATGAGATTTTTTGGCTCTCTACTCTGTGCTGCAACATCTTGTGTATGTGTTGCGAAACTCTATTTCTACAGACTTTATCTGCCATCCTGTTAATCATTGTATTTGTTATTTGGCGGGTTAATCCCTACCACTGCCACAGCAAATCTTTAGATTGAACCTGGCAAGGATTGTGATTTCTATGTTGCTACACACAGTCACTCAATACTGTCCAAGTGAAGGCAGCTAGATATCTGATGTGAAAGTCTATTCACCACCTCTTAATGTGCTCCATTGTATCTGTGAAATCACGACTGATAGACCACTGACTGCTCTCTCAATAACCACACACACACACACACACACACACACACACACACACACACACACACACACACACACACACACACACACACACACACACACACACACACACACACACACACACACACACACACACACACACACACACAAATGTTCCAGTCTTGCTGGGTGGTTTCGTCAAAAGATCATCCCATCCCCGTCGAGAACTAAATCATACCCGCAGTCTGGCTCTCCAATCCCTTCTGTCACTTCTCATTAAAGCAATATGAATCATTCCTGACATTGGGTAATTGGTAAATGTTCTTTTTTTTCTGAGATGGGGGAGAAAAAAGAAAATCTAGGAGGAGGAATTATGTTTTGGATTTGAAGATCTGTACAACTGTGACATGTGGAGGGAAGATTGGGGATTACCAACTCACTGTCTTCTTTGCTGTCTTCTCTTCATATTTAGGTACTGTGTGTGTGTGTGTGTGTGTGTGTGTGTGTGTGTGTGTGTGTGTGTGTGTGTGTGTACAGTATTAGGCATGTAACGATATATCGTAAATCGATTTAAATCGATTCAAACGGGTGACGATTTAAATCGATTTAATAAAAAAGTGAATCGCGATGTGAAAAAAAGCCAGAAGAAACATTTGGAAAGGTGGACAACTTTTGTTAAACTTGCAGAGTGACACATTACTTTACCTGGTTTACATCTTCTGATAGTTGTGCTTGATTGTTGACTTGAAATAATAATCCCGTTTAGTGTTTCATTAGCGCAAGCGTGAAAAAAACTAAAAACAGCGTGTAGTGGTGACGCAGCTGGTAAACACAGACACGCATTGAAAGGCTATGATCATGATACCAAGGATTCGACAGTGATGTCACCATTATGCAACCCGGAAGTAAACATACCAAGGATTCGTCAGTGATGTCACTGACATGTGCAAATGAAAATACAGGATCTTTGTAAGATAATTGATAAAGAGTTTTCAGTCATTTGCTACTGTATTGAAAAGAGGATAAGATCAAACACAGTATTGTAAAAGAAAAAAAAAGAATAAAAGAGAAGAAGATACTGGATTTGTGTAAGAGAAATAATTAAAAAAAGTTTCAGTCATTTTTCTGGAAGATCTGGAAAAAATTGAGAAAAAATCGTATCGTGAACCTCAAATCGTGATTCGCATCGTATCGTGAGTGAATTGTTACATGCCTAGTATGTATTAAGAGATTAAAGGTTTAATGACATTCACTTATACACAACATTCAAAGTCTTTGTCCTGGTCCTTCAAAAGTGTACAAAAAGTTTTAAGTGAAAATTCCATTCCAGTGATCAATGGCAGGTGTTTTTCTCTCACATTTCTAAAGCCTTTTCAACTGCAATGAAAAAAGAAATCTTTGCCTGCGGGTGTCGCTGGTGAGGGATTTTGCCTGTCAATCATCGCCTCTGCTCCGCCCCCCCCCAAAGGAAAGGATAGGGGAGGGGAGGGGCGAGGAGGAGAGTGGGCGGGATTAATCGACAGTGACCTCACTGTCGAAGGGCCAAGCTCAGATTACTTTTCAGCCTAATTATTCAGAAAACCCCAGACCACAGAAAATCCACTGAATGTTCTAAGTTCAGGTTTTTTGGGTGTAATTGAGGTCATAAAACCCCAAATAAAACATTGAAAATAAAAAAAGTGAAAATGAATGTCATGATACCTTTAAGTGGCTGTGGCAATATAATTGCTAAGGCCACAGACGGGTACAAACCTCAAATTATTAGAGACTTATGTGCAAAGAGACCCAGAGTGAAGACAAGGGAATCTCTCTCTCTCTCTCTCTCTCTCTCTCTCTCTCTCTCTCCTCTCTCTCTCTCTCTCTCCTCTCTCTCTCTCTCTCTCTCTCTCTCTCTCTCTCTCTCAGCATTTGAAGGTGCATAAAAACAAAACATCTACAACTAGAAAAAGTGCTCCTCGGAGCACAGGTCTCCGCCAGGTCAGGTAGATTATTGTGGCCTCCTGGTGGCGCTATAATAGGCCAATGTGAAAAGGGTGCCATTTCTTATTAGGCCTTGCACGACAATCGGACACTGCATTCATGATTTGAGGCATTTTGTTCCAAAAATGTGGTTTTCTAAATTAGACCTGCTGGTGGCGCTATAACAGGCCAATGTGAAAAGGGTGGCATTTCTTCCTGGGCCAAGTGGGAATCTACGTGGAAAATGTCACGGAAATCGCATGCTTCGTTAATGATTTGAGGCATTGTGTTCAAAATGATCCAATCCTGCAAACTTTGGGAGCCAATCTTAGCCAATCAGGATGGAATCTGGTAAATCGGACAGATCCGTGATGATCACATGACTATAGACATACTGTGTACTGATTTGCGTGTTTTTTGGAGAAAATCTGTAGGAGTCATATCCAAAAATGTGTTTTGCAAAAGTTGGCCTCATGGTGGCGCTATGACAGCCTGATCTGAAAAATGTGGGGCAGAGGTTCTGCTGGGACATCCAGGGAGTGTGTGTGTGCAGTTTCACAGTGACCGGGCCAACGGTGGCGGAGATTAGCTGGTCGCAGACAAGGACGGACACACGGACACACGGACGGACGGACGGACGGACGGTAAAACATACTCTCTCGCCATGCCTTTCGGCCTGGCGGAGACAACTATATCATTTGCTCAGTTGAGTGCAAACCTCTGCCAAGGAGGCTGCTCACCCAGAAGGTGTTGCAGCCATTCACAGCACACTGCCACGGCCCCTTTTGGAAAACTGAATTCTACTATAAATGTGTGAAATCTCTGTGCTTGCATGCGTGCGCATATTAGTTCACGTATATCGAGAACTGTCCGAATGACCGACTTAAAACTCGGCGAGCACGTCACCGATGGTCCGAGGGTGAGGCGAGTCTTTTTTCACTCTTTGTTGTTTTATAAAAGGGTGAGGTGTTCCGTTGTTTGGAGGTGGTTGTCCAGAACCTCTTATCCAACAGATACGCCCATATGGGCATATAAGGAGATCAGGCTGTCCAGAACCGCTGATCCAATCCGATTCATCGGTCCGCTCATAATTCCGACATCACATTATTCCGAGCATTAGGTTAGTGTGAGGTTAGGGTTAGGGATAGTTATAAAGGGGCCAGTCTAACATGTAAATGATCTGAACCCAAACCCAAATATTTTCTTTTTCTTTTTTATTAAGACAAGAGAGTGCTGCTGCTGAGTCTTACTATGTGTGTTGTCACATGCAGATGGTCTTTGGATGATTAAGGTGTGTTGCAGTTAATTATAAGGGAGGACTGGTCACTGGAATAATATATTCCTTCTCAAGGGGGGAGAGACACATAGGGAATTATTTTTTGAAATGCCTTTATTTTCATCACTCTGATGAAGTACAGAGCAGATCACAATGAGTAGGTTATTGTTTTTGTAATGCCTCATAACAAAAAGGCAATGTAACCCATTTTTATACCAAATTACACTGTACCTTGGATTCTTTCTGTCTGTCTTTCTGTTTATACACTCACTGGAGAAGTAGTCCTTTATGTGTAACAGTTTTTCACAGTCATAGTTTATGCAGACATGCCCCTGTTATGCTTCATGTTTTGCTCTACAATAAGTGACCCAATTCATACAGTACTCTTTTGTTATTTAGAGTTGCCATTCTTTCTTTCTTTCCTTCTTTTTTTTTTTTTTTTTTGTTTAAATTTTTTATCCCGCGATTTTTGTAACCCATTTTTTCACCCGGTGCCAATTTCCTAAGTGATCCTGGGCGCTACACCCGCCCTACACCAGCACTACACCAGTCCCCCACAGTAGGGAGGCCAGGGCCGAGCTCATGCTTCCTTCAGGCATGAGAGCCAACTGACCTTCTTGTCACCTGACTGGTTGGACGTAGCGCGTGGAAGGAACACGTTATTCCAACCAGTTCCCTTCCCCTCCATCAGGCGCCCCGGCTGTCATGGGGGAGGCGGTATAGCGACCAGGATTACTACATGTTTTTGTGAGGGTATTAACTACCCTAGGAGACATGGGGAGAACATGCAAACTCCACACAGAGTAGGCCCTTTCGCCAACCCCACCTAGGGTATGGGCGCTGATGACGCGGAGGAGAAGACACGCCCCCAGCGCCCACAGCGTCCCCGGCGGGAATCGAACCCAGGACCTTCTAGCTGTGAGGCGACAGCGCTACCGACTGCGCCACCGTGCCCCGTTGTTCCTTTCCTTCTTTCCTTCTTTCCTTATTTCCTTCTTTCTTTATTTATTTCTCTTTCGTTCTTTCTATTACTTCCAATCCCAATGTATATATTAGGCCAATAAAGTATTGTCAATTCATTATTATTTATTTTATTTTATTTCTTCATTGTATTTTTGTATGTTTTGTAAGAAACACAGCTCTCACGTATTTGGAGGGCAGTATGAATCACCAGAACCAAGGACGAATGTTTTCGATGAATCTATAATGGTTCTAATGGAGTTTGAAGTTACAATGGGTTTGTATAGGAAGGGGGCGTGATACAATGAATATCAAATATCTAAATACTGTCCGGGGTGCTCACAAAAGCCTGAGTAGACGTTAAAATTACCCCAAAACATGTTCACTATTGAAAGTGAAATATCATTAAATATATTTAAAGGTAGGGTAAGTGATTTACTTTGGTTAAAATAAGTGTATATATTCTGATAGTACTCATTGCTATAGAGTGTGTGTTCAGTAAAAGGAGTCTCCCATGTCTCTCCAGCTCTTTATTAAACAGAAAATGAATGTTCAGTGCTCTCTCCTGATTGGCTTACATTTTGTCACCTACCTGAAAATGTACTATATTCTGTTTACTAAAGAGCTGGAGAGACCCCTGTGACCGAACAAACGCTCTGTAGCAATGATTACTATCAGAATATAGAACTTTAACCTTTTTAATAAAAAAATAACTCACTTGCCCTACCTTTAATTACACAGAGTAATGGAAGGAATGCTTAGCATTCCACCCTCTGGTAACTTTTACTCACATCTGTTTGGGAGGGGGTAGACCTTCTGCAAGATTCTACCAGTGTGATTGGTAGATGTTGATACAGGTAGTGGCATAATTACCCAAAGAAGATCCGATGTTAATGAAATAATGGCGGTGATAACACCATCTTCCACAACAGTCACAAAACACCAAGAATGCACTGAACAAGAAATGATAGGAAAAGTCATTGCTTTTGCATAATTAAAGTCAAATATTACTATTACACTTGCCAAGGGTGTTGGAAAAAAGATGAATATGCATCCAATGTATGAGTGCTTTAGCCAAAATGAGAAAATATGTAAATCAGTACATCTAAATATATTTTTTGTCCACTGTCGACCCCAAAGCCAAACATTTTAAGAACTTGACCGATCCAATATAAAATAAGCATGACTGTCTGCAAGGAAGAGGAACGTGAATTTAACCAATTACTATAGGATTTCACCAGACAATGTGCATTTCAGCATAAACCCAAATTGCCACATTGTGCCGTGGTCAATCCCAACTAAATAGGCCTTTTCCGATTGTGACACTGCTAAAATAATGTGAGCCATGCCAGTCCAAATCCTTGTTCAATGGTTCCTGATTAGATGTGAATAAAGTAATTACACCTCCCACAGTTTGACAAAGCCCCCTGCATATACAGTAAATATACATCATTATGGCATATACAGTGGATGTGTTTGCTGCACATTGCTACTGTACCTCTAAAGAAAAGCAAATCTATGGAGAAAATTGATTGCTATATGGTATTATTCCAAATGTATTATATTGCCTCTGTCGGGTGGAAACCTCACATATCCAAAACTGTTACTTTCCAGCATTCCAATAAAAAAAGAAAGCAGATCGACAAGCTCACAACGTGTCACTACGCGCCGCACTTCGAGTGTGCAGATCTGCTATTTTGGATATTTTTGTGTGACGCTGTGGTATGATGAAGTAGGGCAATCATTTACGAAAAAAATGTTAAAATATGGAGATAGGCGTTTTTTAACAATATATTAAAGCATTGACTTTCACCAAGGTTTTATTCAAACTCAAAAAACATTATTGGCATAAGATGTGCATTGAAAGTTATTAAAATGTATGTTGATTACCATACAATAGACATAGTTTAAAACTCTCATTATAGTGTGTTTTGGGGATTAACAAATGTATTCCACAGTATACAATAGATAACTGTCTTGACATGCCATTAGAGAATAGTTACCTATCTTCAACCAAACCACAGGAAAATGATTAATGAATTATAGGCAATTATCTTAAAGCCACAGATTTATTGGGAGCGCTATCATTTATGACAATGAAGACGTTCCACTTGTTACAAATGACTCCGTTTGTACCAAAATGAGGAAGCTCATTCAAACAAAGAACGTTTAGATTATTGCGAACGCAGCGGAAGTGGAGCTTACTATGAAACCGTGCTCGGGTTGTGTGTCTGTGTGTGTGTCTGTCTGTGTGCAGTATTGTGTGCGTGCACTGCCTGTGTGCAGCCGCCAGAGTGCGCCAGAGTGCACTACAGTGTGGCTGAAATCCGCCTGCCCCTGGGTGACTAATTACACTCCTCTGAGAGAAATATAGCAGCTACAGTCAAAAATAACAAGGGCCATGAAGAACGCAGGAATGTAGACAATGCTCTGATTAAAATGCACAACAGCCTGCAACATGCCTAAACCAAACACATTTCAAAAACTACAAAGACAAAAAACATTTACAAAAACAAAAAAAACACAATAAACAAACATAACAATTTAAAAAAGACCCCAAAAAAATGGGGCTAGCGGTATGGAGCCTTCTTGTGCCGGCCCTGTTCTCACTAATTTCACTTTACCACCCACTTCTCTACAATTGCTCATTCCTTTCGATTCTTCTTATCGTTATTTTAGCGTTCACGCGTTTTACTTGTTTTATTAACACTGTTACTTAAATCAGTGGTGTGTGTGTGTGTGTGTGTGTGTGTGTGTGTGTGTGTGTGTGTGTGTGCGTGCGTGCGTGCGTGGGTGGTGTGGCATAGTTTAACCAAAGCAAACCAAAATGCTGGAGTGCTCCCAGTGAGCTGCATGGTGAAAGAAAGAGTGAGAGCCTGGCCCAGCTGCCTCTTAAATAGAGGTAAATCCAGGTGTGCCAGATCTCCACTGTGACACACTCTGCCCTCCAATCACTCTGTAAGACAGAGACCATAATTAGTAACCATGACGACCAGATTAGTAACCCTGACAACCCCAGGGTCGTCACACACTCTTCACATGACCCTCACGCTGCTGTTGCAATTATAATTTATATTTCAGGCTCATTGCTCACAGCAGCTCACATCTAGTGATCAGGCAGAGAAGCTGATCTTGACCAAGAGCTGCTTCGCCATGATAGCTGTATGGTGGTGCGTTTTTGTACGCGTTGTGAGAATGAAAAATGAACAAACTAAAAATTGACATCTGGGTTTATATTTATAATACTTCATTTATGGGCTAAACATTATCACATAAATCCCATAATTTATTTAATGCAATCTGCGCTGCGGTCCCTCCCGCGGTACCTCGGACGTTTTAGGATTTTTCAGACAAACAAACAAGTGTACACAAGTGTGTGTGTCACCTACCTTGGCAAGCTGTAATACCATTTTAAAGGTACAGGTCTTGTGATTAAAATGATGAACACTATTCCAAGATAGCATCAAAACTGACGCTACAATCAAGTCCGACATACAAAAAAATATTTATAATCATAAAGCTGCAGCGACTTAAAGGACAACTTAGTTTTTTTTACAACAAGGGTTATTTTATTAGTTTGTAATGATTAATGTAACAGGTAGATTCACGTTTTGGCCTATACTGTACAGTTCAAGAGTTATAGGCCAAAACGTGAATCTGCTTGTTACAGCACCATCATCACGCTACTTTGAAAAAAGTAGGGTGGCATTTCTTCCTTGGCCTAGTGGGGATGTGCGTACAAAGTTTCGCGGAAATCGGAGGCTGCGTTTATGACTAATAACCACCGAATGCCCAAGCCCCCCAGTTAAAAATCACTAAAATCACTATAACGATAGAAAGCAATACATGATTTTTTTTAACACTCATCTTTTAATTATTATCATTACAAACTAATAAAATAACCCTTGTTGTAAAAAAACAAAGTTGTCCTTTAAGTTCTACTCCACCAATATGAAATATTTCCACAAAAAATATGTTCTTACTTCGGGGAAGAGTAAACATGATCCAAACCACTGATATATAAAATCCAAACCACGTTTTTCCGTCAATAAACCAACAGAAACCCCCACAGGGCATAGCAGTTGCGGCCATTTTGTGGTTCCACTCAAAAAAATCCATTAATTTTCACATATTTCCAAAAATATTTATATCAATTATTTTAAGCCTAGAATCAAGCCATCCAGCCTCCTGGTGAATCATGACCCTAAAACATTTGATTTTGTGAGAAACTAATTTTGAAAACTGCAAAACAAATTACATTTGAATAATAAAAAAAATATATAGTTTATCATATAATTAAATATATTTAAATATATTTAATTAATCTTCACATAATCTAATGTTTTATGGTCATGGGCTAGGTAAGGCTTCATACTGTGGCCACATTGTGTTTTCCAACTCATTTGATAATAGCAGTGTTATGCAGGCATCTATTTATAGAAAATATTTAGGCGAGAATTAAAAACCTTCTATTACAGTAAGTTCAGACTTGTATAACTCAATGCCAGTTGTACATAGAGTTGATTATTTTTGCTGGGGAAAAACGTCAAAGTGTTACCTTCAAATTGAGACCATGCCCATGCATTTATTGCAAATGGTTCAAGAACAACAATCAATTTACTTTGGGTATGTTGTGCACAGGCGTTTTTTGCAAATTATACAGGATTGTTAACAAGTTAAAGGAGCTACACCATGAATTTTTTTTTTTTTTTTATATTTAATATCATATGGTGTATGTCCCTCAAACCTTTTTCAAAAGTTTGAGCCTAAATCATCACTCAGATATACTCATCCCAAGTCAATTGTGTCTGTTAATAAAAAAAAAATTTTAAAAAATATATAAAAAAAGAAAAAAAAAAAAAAAAAAAATACAAAATCGAAAAAAAAACACTTTGAAAATGTTTGAACAATTCCACCAAGTGTTTGAGGTGCCTGTTTCACCCACTTCCGGGGGGCGGAGCCAAAATCCGAGCCCGAAGTATTTGTTCGTAGACCCCCACTTAGGGGGGGTAGACAAAGTTTCGGAGCGATTCGGGCACTTTTCATTTAACATTGGGTTTGCCATCAATAATGTTTGTGACCTCATAAACATTTCTGGAAATCCATGAAATGAGAAGGAATGACTGAATTAAAAATAAAAACATTTTTTGGGGTACAAGAGACACTGGGGACCCCAAAAAATACAAAAAAACAAGAAAAAAGTGATTTTCATGGTGTAGACCCTTTAAATCACATACACTTGTTGACTACAATTCATAAATCCAGTTCTATCTGTGGCCCTGTCAATCTCTCTCTTTCTGTTAAAATAAAACAGCGTGGGTTGGAAAAAATGCATAACACAATATTATCAATTATGTGGTATGGTATCATGGCAACAGCAATGACACCAACATTAAAGCTGAAATCATTAATTGGTCACATTAATTGGTCAACATTAGTCTGTTATAGACAAATAACATAATTACTCATTGTCTTTACAATACTATTCACCATGGGGTCAAATGATAAACATGTAAAACTGTGTTTGCATGGATATCAATGCATAATGAGTTAGCTATAACAAAAAAATAGTTTATTTGGGGCTGAATTGAGTTGTGAGAAGCTTTCTAATACAATGCAAGGGTTAAGGTGCAAAAAGGTGCTGTATTGTGAAATTGTATTATTGTAGTTACTAGACACAAAATTCAAGGGATAATACAATCCATCCAGATGTTGCCAAATAAACTAAACATAATGCAGCTGGAAAACAAAAGACAGACAGACAGACTGACTGACTAACCGGCTGTTCAAAAAACTAAAGCCGCTATCTATCTACTCTAGCAAGTGGCCAAAACACACCAGGTGGGGTGGTTGCCATAATTACCTGTTGGGCCAAAAGGTAATTATGGCAACCACCCCACATGGTGTGTCCAACAATAATTGTTCTACGTGATGAACTTTGTATAGAGGCATCCGTCTTGCCTTTGCCAAGGCAATGCATGCACAGAGAAACTGAAAATATTAGGCAGAAGAGTTACTACAAAACTACAAAGAGTTTCACAGACAGAAACACGTTCACAATGCTACAGCATGTGATGTGGATGAGAGAAATTGGGCGGTTGCAGACCTAGGGCTTATCTGCCAGCAGAAGGATGGGATGATAGGCGGAGGTGGAGGCAAAGGAGCAGAACCAGTAAATGGGAGGAGAAAGCACCATTGGTGAAAGAATGACCACTGGTTGATTTGCGGTAGAATAGATGAGACACACGCACACGCACACACACACACGCACGCACGCACGCACGCACGCACGCACGCACGCACACACACACACACACACACACACACACACACACACACACACACACACACACACACACACACACACACACACACACACACACACACACACACAGTGTGCTGTCACTCTGTCAGACAGTATATAACACCTACATAATACAAATGATGTCTTAATGTTTGTGAAAATTCAACTCAACCCACACAGTCGTAACCACAATTTGTTGAAAGTTTGTGACTGCAGTGCTTGATGTTTTGCAATTTCAGCCGCTAACAGTAGCATAAATCCCATAATGGTTCATCAGATGAACAACATTTTAACAGGCAGTTTTACAGGCAGTGGATCGGATTAATCTTGGGTGGATTAATCCGATCCACAACAACCGTGGAAGTCACAGATTTTGATTAGTCACCAATGTTGGTCTAACACTGATTATGTGCAGTAGCCTACACTACTGTATGGTTTGCAAAACAGAGGTGTCTGGTGCCATGAACCATATCGTGCTGGGGCCCTTTAGTTTGTACAGTATTTGTATTTGGTAAACTGACATATCAGGTTCCCTAAAACAACCTGGCCAATGCAATGCTTTATGAGCTTTTAGATTAGCTATTTTCTTTGACTGTTTGACCCAGAATAGGCCGCTAGGGTTTATGTTAAGAAAACACTTTTTTTATTTCCTTTTTTGTTGCCGTGAGTTACATTCTGTCTTCAACCAAACCTTTGTGCTCAGGAAAGGAGCAACGACTGTAGCAATGTCAAGCATAGACCGAACTGTTCCTATAGGCAGAGGAGACACAAGCAGATGGCAGTGTTGTAGAGTCAAATCATCAAAGTGCCTGGCTGTCCTTTTTGTCAATTCAGTTACGATCAATGTTTTATGTGTGTTTATGGAGGCTTTGTGGAGCATAGTGGTTCTATATGAAAGTCAGGCGATTCATTAGGTGGTTTTAGAGAGTTATGATGAGGTTCTGTAAATGCGTTGTGAAACTAATTGAGCAGGTGTGTTTTAAACATACTCCAGTGGTACTTTAACTCAAGTACAAATTAACCTGAGCACTTTGCACTTGCAGTGGAGTAATATTTGACCAGGATTAACTTTACGTTGACTCAAGACATGGGGTTGTGTACTTCTTCCACCGCTGGGCAGGGCACACCTCCTTGCAGAGATTTGCACTCTACTGAGTGAACCTTTCCACTTACCAAGTGTGTATTGCCCCTGCTACAGCATATGGGTAATGGAAATCTAGACTCCCTCTGAGTTAACCACATAACTGTGTGTGTGTGTGTGTGTGTGTGTGTGTGTGTGTGTGTGTGTGTGTGTGTGTGTGTGTGTGTGTGTGTGTGTGTGTGTGTGTGTGTGTGTGTGTGTGTGTGTGTGTGTGTGTGTGTGTGTGTGTTTTCCTCAGGGCTAGGTCTCAAAGTTTAATTGCCTTTGGATAATCCTATTGTCTGGCAGTCTAGGGAGTGGTGGTGACACCCCCTCCTCCCCCTTTTCTCTCTCTCTCTCTCTCTCTCTCTCTCTCTCTCTCTCTCTCTCTCTCTCTCTCCTACTCTAACCCCTTTCCAGAACTACACCAAACACTATCCTCACTATGGTGACCATCTAGTGACAACCCTGACCCTTACTAATGCTAAAATAGATCCCCCCATGACATGACATCATGAGCCAGTCAATAATCTGATGGCAGGCAGAGGCCACATTGTATCATTGTTGAATAACTGTCAAGTGAAAGTTTCATACTGATGACTGAAACATTTTACTCCCTACTGAGTTGCGAGATGGAATGTTTAAATATGCATGCAGTCTGGTGAAACTAAATTACTGATACCCAACAAATAATGCATTTACCAGCTGTTTAAAAAACAAGTATAGCCTGGGTCAGTATTTTATAGAACACATAATGATCCTCATTGACTTCCATAGTAGCATTTTAGTTTCATTATTCCAAAACGGATAATAGCATAATGGGGGACAATGTGTGGAGGTACTGCTTTGGCCTACTGGCAGTGTGCACAGAAATGTGGTGCTATTTTTAACTCAAATCTTTGCTTCTAGGGGTCCCTGGAACAAACTATTTTGAGATCGGGGTCCGCAGCCAAATGCATATAATTGTGAGGGTCCTTGACAGGAAAACGTTTTGAGTACCACTGATATAGCAACAGGTTTTTCAGAAAACTGTTTAAAAGAGGACTTAACACATTCATTGCCAGGTATTAATTAATTAATATTAATTCATCCGCCACTGCCAGCGGTTTTACCTTATTTCGAGTCTTTTTGACAATCCAGCGATCTTTTTTTTTCAACCCGGATGTAAACAATCAATGTCTCTGTGGAAGGACGAGTCACATTTCTTTCCACCGGAACAAAAACATGCCAGAGTGGTAGACCAGGCCTCAGCACAAGCAAGCCACACTGCACAGTTGCCTTGTCCATTCATCTATTTTTAACTCTGAGACTCGGAGAGATGTAACCAAATGGACCATTTTGCCATGTGACGTCAGTTTAGAATGTTGTTCATTGTGAACTCGAATGAATAGTTAAAGGACTATCCGGTGACATATAGTACATAACTTTATACTGTTTGTTTGTGGGACTGATGGTGTCACAGCCATGACCTGTGGTATACGGTTTGTAACAGACAGCAGAGTTTTTTTAATCTTTACTTAGAAAACTAGTTCGTAAAACTTGGATATTTCGGATGTATTCGGATACATTTTTAAGGACCTAAAGAGGATTATATCAACTTCAACATTATTAACACCACACTTTGCCTTGGACAACCTTTTGCAGGCGCTGGAGCGTAGGTAGGATATTATGTCTGTTCTGTCTATAATCAAATTAAGCGTTCCTGTGAGCGAGTAGGATGTTGTGTAAACACAGCTAATCAATCGATATTTACAACAATACAATGGCATCCCCGCTGTGGTGGGGGAGAGAACGTGTTAGCCCCCGAGGGAGGACAAACAGCCAATCACAAGCTAAGGATCAACGATCAGCTTAATCGTTAGGGCAGTCTGGCGAGTGTTATAGTGCCCAGAGTTTTCAAGCCCTGATAACTATGCCTGTATACATTTCATCAGGAACTGTTGTAGTGTTATTGAGGACAGTTAACGCCAGATTGTTAGGTGGCGTGCAGTGACTGTGGTAGTGGCAGGTACCAGTCTTAACCCATTCAATCCCGGAACGCATCTACAAATGTCTAAACAGTTTTCTGAAAACCGTATGTCGCTATTATATCAGTGGTTCTCAAATTTTGTCATGTCAAGGACCACCCAAAATTATATGTATTTGGTCGCGGACCCCCCCATCTCAAAATATTTTGTTCCAGGGACCCCCAGAAGCAATGATTTGAGTTACAAATGTTCGCTTAAAAAAAATAAATATATATACTCAAAGATTTGCAGAAATTGTCATGATTTTTCAAAAATAGCAGATCTACAAGCTCATAGCATGGCACTCGGTGCTGAGCTTGTATATCTGCTATTTTTGAATAGCCAAAGTAGAAAATAATGGCTATAGCTAAAATCTAAAATGACACAGATGCCTTCCCGGATCGAATGGGTTAAAGAAAAAGAAAAAAAGTGCTGCAATAAAAATATAATACAAAAAAATAAAATAAAGTACCACTGTTGCCACTGGTGTGATAAAGAATGCAAGCTCGGAATGCGAAGAAACCTGCTGCCACCTTCGATACAGACATTTCGGCAAAGGTATATTTGGAAAGTGTGAAACGTGTTCACATCATATCCTGCCAAAGGCTGAGTTGTACTACTTCTTCTTCTTCTTCTTCTTCGCCGCCAGGAACGCCCGGAGAAAGTATATCCTACACAATCTGTCAGACGCCTGGTGAAGTGTTCCACCAATTATAGCCTCTGAGCGTCACGCCGCTGTCTCACCGTACTCCACATAACCCTATGTACCGCCACCGCCGGCGCCGCCGCCACCGCGTCTCAACTCATCCAGCATTACATGCGTGTATACCGATGTATAAAACATGGGATGTCGTGGAAGGGACACGAATAAAAGGCGGATTAACCCATTAAGACCGGAGGCCGATTCTACGAAATGTCTTCTAAATCCATCTTAAAACATTTTTCTGAGAAACGTATGTTGCTACGTCAGTGGTTCTCAAACTTTTTCATGTCAAGGACCACCCAAAATGATATGTATTTGGCCGAGGACCCCCATCTCAACATATGTTTTTTTCCAGGGACCCCCCAGAAGCAAAGATTTGAGTAAAAATGTTCACATAAATATATATATTCAAAGATTTGCAGACATTTTCACAATTTTTCAAAAATAGCAGATCTACAAGCTTGCATGTGATGCGCTGTGAGCTTCTATTTTTGTAGCCAAAGTATAAAATGATGGTTAAAGTGGTTAAAATCTTATAATTACACAGATGCTTTCCCGGTTTCAACAGGTTAAGGATCAGAGAATGAACGCGGAGGAATGGGGGGCTTAATTCCCTGTGATCAGAGAGCGACAGAGAGACACTGGCGGATGATGCAGAGAGACGGAATATTCAGAGCGGACACAGCTATAATAATCCCTGGGACACTTGTCACAGGGCTTTGCCGGGGACAGCGCAGTGACAGCATGGTCACTGTGCTTGTTGATCACTTGGCAGAACCAAAAAAAGACATATACTTTTTTTTCTTTCTTGGTGACCCAGACAAATATTTCTACCAGGTATAGTTAATTGCATTATAAAAAAATGATAATGTCAGCATGCACACTGGTTAGATGCTCCACTGGAGAATTGCGTTCAGCATTTCGATCAAACTATCCTCTACGAAAATAATTAAATAATAATAATCACATTTCTGAAGAATATTGCTCCATCAAAACATGAACAAGTGAAACCTCTCACCTGTGTGTGGACAATTAAAAAAAAAAATGTTGATATTCCGTTTGTCCCGCCCCCTGGACAGTGAAGTGATCGTTCCTCATCCATAGTTAATTTCATTCACCAGGTGTCAAGGCCAAATTTTATCTCTGATCAGAATGATCACACGGGGGAGCAGTTGGGGTATCTTCCTCTGGGACTCTTAACCAGGCGATACAAAGTGTGGAGGAGCAGAGGATCCAGGGACCTTTTGATTCCCAGACAGCTGTGCTATACCTCCTGAGTTACTGCGGCTGGGTGGGGGGCCTATAGGCCTATCAGAGGAGGGGCCCCAGGTATAGAATTAACAGCCTCTGTGCTGTTATATTTTCACGGCAACTGCTGCCACGGCCTCTGTTTATCAGTGAGATAATAAGTGAGATAAAGATGATGACAGAACCGAGTTTCAGAATTGCACAGGTTTCTGTTTTAGAATATGTGGTATCATGCATACTTTTCATTGAAATCCTCAACTGGTGGCAAAGCCAGTCATGCCTCATATCCCTGCCGTGCACCGTCATCTTAATTTCAGTGGTATTTTGTGAGAAAGAGCGATAGATGACCACTTCAGCTTGATTTCCATGCTCAGGATACATACAAATATCCCTTTTGCTCTAATGCAAAGCATTCTTCAATATTTGCCAGTCCACCGGCTCAATTTATTATGATATTGAGGTTAATGTTTAGAATGAGTGCCTACATAAAACTTGTCAATAAAGTATTCAATCAATCAATCAATGTCACATAAGTGCTCACATCCACCGTCTAACTAGCAAAATTGGAGTTGGACACATCCTCAGTGCACAATTTCTATGAATTTAGAAGCTATGTACTGTATGCATACTTAGAGTAGACCTATATGATTCCTTTGTGTCTGGTTCTATACCTGCATCCTTCAAAATATTACTTTACAAGCCTCCCCTGCATTCAATTCTACTAGTGAATACAGTCCTTGGAAAATAAACTATGTGAGCTTCCATTTTATACTATACTACCACAAAACCAGGGATTATTGTATCATCGCCCTTACAGGGATGAGGTTATCTGAACAGATCTTGGTTGTCGATTACAATGAGACTGCCTACAGCTGGGGTCTGATCACTGACAACTTGATGTCAGGAGATCAACCTCGCTTTCACCGTCAACAGGACCAGGAAGCTGATTGTGGACTACAGGAGGCAGAGTAGCAGTGGTGGAAAGTACATTTACTTAAGTACTGCAATTAAGCACAATTTTGAGGCCCTTTTAGTATTTCCAATTTGTTATACTTTTACTCCACTACAGCTCAGAGTCAAATATTGTACTTTTTACTCCACTACAATTATTAGAAAACTTTAGTTACTAGTTACTTTGTAGATTTGGATTATTATTACAAAACATATATTAACCACTTAAAGGTTGGCTAAGCGTTGTGAGCTTGTAGATCGGCTATTTTCAAAAGATGTTCATACATTTTACACATTTGAAACCTGCATGTGAAATGGGACATTCTGCATAATGGGTACGTCTACCTTTGGTACTTTAAATATATTTTTATGCCAATACTTTTGTACCTTTTCACAAGTGAATATAGATTTCTGGACTTTTACTTGTAACAGAGTATTTCTACATTGCAGCATTGACACTTTTATGTAAGTAAAACATGTTAGTGCTTTTACCACCACTGCAGAGGAGAGAGCATGGCCCTATATCTCCATCAATGGTGTTGCACCATCAAGATCATCCTGACGGCATCACCGCCCAGCAGGGCCGGATACAGGAATTTTTAATTGGGGGGGGCAATAGGAAATACTGAGGGGGCGTGGACTCGCGCGGCGTCGGATTTTTTTTCCCTGTTTTTTCCGCCTACTTTGCTTCTTTTGGGCTTGTTTTCTCTCGCAATATGTGGCAACACTGTCCATGGCAAATCAGGGCGGAGATTTATTTGAATTGTGCAATGATGCATGATGGAATATGATTACTTTGATTATGGTAAGCTCACATTTCATATCACACACCATAAATGTAACTTTCACAAGCCCCCCCAAAAAATATATTAAAACAAAAAACAAAACTAAAATGTGGGGGGGGGGGGGGGAGCAGTCAGGGCATTTGGAGGGGCATTGCCCCCCCTTGCCTATGCCTAGATCCGGCCCTGCCGCCCAGCACAGCAACTTCACTGCCCTCCACCGGAAAGCACTAGACTAGAGAGTGTGGTCTGTACGGCCCAGTGCAGCACTGAGCCCGCCAGCCGCCAGCCTGTCCTGATGACACAGGCTGCAACACTTTCTTTCTTTGAATTTACAACTGCAGTATAGTGGCCCGCTGCTACACTGGCGCTGTCACTGGCGCTGTCACTCATGTATACTGAGTCTGTCTCACATTTGTTATTACTGTATGTCTGGCAGTGGTGGAAAAAGTACTCAAATGTTTTACTTAAGTAAAAGTATCAATACTCCAATGTAGAAGTACTCTGTTACAAGTAAAAGTCTGGTGTTGAAAATGTACTTGAGTAAAAGTACAACATATTGGTATCAAAATGTACTTAAAGTACCAAAAGTAAAAGTACTGAAATGTTTGAAAATAGCAGATCTACAAGCTCACAACGTGTCTCGATGCGACGCGTTGTGAGCTTGTAGATCGGCTATTTTCAAATAGCCTAGGTTATAAAGTAGGGCTAAAGTGGTTAATGTATGTTTTATAATGTAATAATTTATATCTGCCAAGTAACTAGCATCTAAAGTTTTCAAATAATTGATGGTGGAGTAAAAGTACAATATTTGCGCCTGAGATGTAGTGGAGTAGAAGTAAAAGTATAGACAATTGGAAATACTCCAGGAAAGTAAAAGTACCTCAAAATTGTACTTAAGTACAGTACTTGAGTAAATGTACTTAGTTACTTTACACCACTGTCTTTTACACTGCTCATATTACTTTTCTGTTTCTTTCTTTCAGTTTGTCTTCCCTCCTTTCTTGAAAACGCAATGATGGGAGCTTGTATGACAAAGAATTTCATCCACCTTTTTACAACTGTAAACCTGTGATGTGACAAAGTTGGAGCTGGAGTTGAGTTGCTGCTCTAGAGAATTATTTGCATATTTGCACATAGTGGAATCTGCCACCGTGAGTGACTGTAATTGGATTGATCCAGGACACTCACTGGTGCTGCCCATGATTACCGGCCAATCAACGTCCTGTGGCGAGCCAGGGCCAACGATGCGTCTCAATTAGTCCTTTAATTGCCCTTCGCTAGCCCACCGGATTGGATTGTGCCTCATTTAGAGAGCCAAAGTGTCAGCTGTGTGAGCCGTCAAGGAGAATAGGCTTTAAAAGCAACTAATAAAGATAGACTCTCTTTCTGGTGGAAGGAGAAAGTGTCGGTACATATCAAGGGAGTTCTGAGTGATCCGCACTTCTGTGGAGCGAGCAGAGTCTGAGAAGCTTTTAGTGGCATGTGTTCAAATGAAAAGGTCGTTATAACTCAATCTCAACCATTCCTCGGAGTCGGTCTCCTCCTCCTTACTATGTACACTGAACATAATGAGTAAATATATGTGACTGTGTTGTATTCTTAATGACATTGTCCAACATTGTCCAACATTGTCGTCTGTCTGTCTGTCTGTCTGTCTGTCTGTCTGTCTGTCTGTCTGTCTGTCCATCCGTCTACAGTACGTGTCTCTGCGTCTGGACTCAATGGAGCCCTTATTGTTACACAGGTGACCTAGAACCCAATGTTTCTTTTCCAATAGGGACAGGACATTATAAGCTCTATTTGTATTTCTGGGAATCATATACTGTAACTAAAACATGATCGATCAGTGTCATGCTATCGTGCAGTAGGAGAAATTAAATTGATTTCTGGAGGGTGTTATTAACATCAAAGTGGTCATTATAATACTGCACTGCCTTTGTAATGTAATGATGAGTGATGATTTGATGCCGAACCAATGTACCTATTTACTCAGTTGGTGGGTCTATATGATTAAGTCGTGTGACAAATGTGTATTTCAATCATAGCTGTGTTGTTTTAATCAAGGGACAGCAAAATACCATTACTGTAGATATGGAGTAAAATCACACATGAATTTTACCCACTATAAATAGTGTAATTTTTCTAGCTATGTATAATAAATATGAATCTTTTAGTTGTTAAATTATAATTAGTTCCACCACAATACATGGTAGCATATAATGTGACTGCTCACTGCCATGCAGTTCACACTTTCTGTTTCCAGTCTCCACCTTTTGACTCTGTTAAAAATTCTCTACTTTGCTGAGTGTAAAAAAAAATGCAATGTTGTCATGAATTATGAATGACAGTTTAAGCAGGCCAAGAGTACTATCGGGTTAAGGTATGCATTGTGAATAACTCAAAATGCCATCACTAAGCTTGAGTTGATAGATTTGTATGCAAAAGTGATCTCTCATGACCAGTGTTTAACCAACCACTAAACCAGTGATACTGAATATGTCCCTAGTGCATTATGCAATCACAAAAAGGTGGTTTATTCAGTTTACACTTGTTTAGGGAGTTTTAATGATGTGCCCTTGACCAAGGCAATAGTTAGGAAGTCTTCGATGCAGTGGACATATTAGAGTATATGCAAATGCACTTGGCACTTGAAATAAACAAACAGACTCTGTGTGTGGTTTCCCCTGAGAGGGTCAATCTGAGGATCAATCAGCCAATTATCCAGCAGCTTTCACTGCTCAACAGTAAAACTCGTTCAGGTCCCAGCAGGTCTCATTTCACAGGCTTCTGCAGGTCAGGTCTGGGTCTATTTATTTGTTTTTTTTTATATCAATACCTTTTTCTTTTCATCTGCCCAGTTCAATACATTTTCACTGCAAGACAATGGGGACGTGCAAGTTAACTGCAAGAGTAATGCCTTTTAGATACAGAGACGTTTTGAGGCTCTGAATGCAATGTGTTTTCCAGGCAAAGGTTTAAATCCTCACTACCTCATGAAAGACGAGAAATAATCCAGCAAATCTGTCTTGACAGTAGTGGTACAGTAACTTTGAAGATGCGGAGCTCTCCCTCAATGCTATACCGAGGTTTAAATAAAGGTTAAAGGAACACAACATGGACTATGCATTACCTTTTCCAATAGTACTAATATAATGTTTGTCATTATCTGATTGTCTCAGCTCATTTCCAGTGCAAGTGGATTAGATATAGTGTTTGACTTGTAATGTCTGCAACTCATTGTATACCACCCCACTTTAACCTCAGAATAATGTCCATGCTCCACATTGTCCACAAGTTATTTCTTGATTTTCATCTTACTTGGTGTAACCTCACAGTCTACAGCAGTGGTTCTCAACATGTGGGTCGGAACCCCCAGGGGGGTCCCCACATGATTTTTTTAGGGTCCCCAGATGACAGTGAAGTGACAATTTAAGGACTTTTAACACATTGATTGCCAAGATATTAAACATAGTTTTCTATCCCCGTGCCGGCGTATAATTACCTAAATCTGATGATATGTGAAACTCTGTGGAACCGACATTGTGTAAAAAAAAACACGAAAAAAGGTTCCTCTGATTAG
Source organism: Gymnoscopelus braueri (assembly GCF_963280865.1). Taxonomy (NCBI): domain Eukaryota; kingdom Metazoa; phylum Chordata; class Actinopteri; order Myctophiformes; family Myctophidae; genus Gymnoscopelus; species Gymnoscopelus braueri. The sequence continues at coordinate 33,896,905 of NC_137623.1, forward strand.
GCGGAAGGATCTGTGTATCCATGGGAACGACAAGTTTCCAACCGCGCTCCACCATTTTGGAGCTTTGGTCCGCTGAAAACGGGTGGTTTTCAATGAAAAAACAAGAAACTGAGTTACAGACGTTTTTCTGAAAATCATCATCATTGGGGCGGGTGGAAGTGACGTTTTTTGGAATGATGTCACATCCACATTTTTTGGGCGGTGAAACCGCCCCTATAAGTGAGATTTGGAAAAATGTACATTTTCCTGCGCTGTGATCTGGGCCCAGGAAATTAGTAGAATTATCCTGCGCTGTGATTGGCCAATCACAGCCTATTCAGGACTGTGATTGGCCAGTGTCACATGACACATGTGCATAGCCCTATATAAGCAACCATAACTTGAAAAAAAACAAACTTGGTTTTTTTCAAGTTATGGTTTTGTCCATCATAAAGAGTGTTTCAATAAATGTATTTATCCTTTGTACATGATTGATCGACTCCATTCAGTATTGTGATTAGCTAGCAAGACACCGCCCACTTCACACAGGGTGTGATTTTTCTTCTCTGAGAGACGATTGATCATTCCAAAGCTGTTAGGTCGCCCCTTGTGGAATTTCCCCCCAAAAATGAAAGAAAGCATATATTCGATCTAGGAAATCAAGCGATGGATTTGAAAGAACGCATTAATTTGATCTTGGCAATCACTGTGTTAAGACCTTTTTAGTACCTCAAAAAGGAAAAAGAAAGAAAAGAAAAAGGACTACTGCATCAACAAGCAATCAACAAACTATACTATTAAAACTGGTCAAATATTGTCCAAAATGTCAAATAATATAAGTAAAAGATTGCTCACAATGCCTCGCATTGTGTTTTCACTATATTTATCTGTGGAACCGAGGCACCTACAATTCCAAGTGCTTGTCAGGGTGGGGGCGGGGTCCCCAGTTCAAATATTATTATTTTGGGGGGGTCGCTGCCTAAAAAAAGTTGAGAGCCACTGGTCTACAGGAGCGTATAGGCTGATGTAGTCTGCTGTCTCTTGTACTGTCTAAGACTGTTCCTCTGTACCATGTGTGCCTCTATGCTCAACACACATGTCACCATGTCAGCCAACAGCACATCTTTGAACCATCGCCATATATAGTGACTCGGATTCCTGTTGCGTCACCCAGCTCTTCCAAGTGGCAGGGAGGGGAGAGCCAGGTGTTGCCATGCCTACCAGCACTTAGCCTGGAAGCCAGAAGAATCTGCCATTACAAAAAAAAAAAATGCCCTCGGCAGATTTGGTCTGGCACCGCTCAGTTGTGATTTCACTCCCTCCGAGGTAGTGAGGGACCAATCAGGGCCCAGTATGCAAATATGGGGTGGGTTTATCACCAGAGGCGTTTAATTTTCCCCTTGGCAATGCAGGTTCCACACAGACTAATATCTACGCAGTGACGCCATATTTAACATGATCTAAAGCCCTGGGAAAAAAAGGGCCTGATAAAACAGGGGGAAAGGGTCATTAACCAGCAGGTTGGGGAGATGGGGGGGAGACAGCCAGGGAGAGGTAGAGTCCCAACTTCATCAAGATTAATCACTGACATCTGGTGCCTCGAAGGCCATAGTTAGTAACATTCCCCCCCCCCCCTCTCCCTGGTTGAGCGTGAACCATCAATGGCAGCCAGTCACGGGAGGTACAGCCCCGGACGTCTGTTGTGTCTTTTGCCACACTGTGCGATTCAAGTGCGTTATGGATGGTGGCAATGGGGTGGTAAATGCATGTACTGTGCACACAACCACAAAGTCACATTTACATGACACTGACATTATTTTTAGCGAAGTAAAGGCTGCTTCATAATGGTCCAAAATGAAATGTCAAATGTGGGTACATTTTTTACACTTTGGGCCCTATCTTACACCCGCCGCAAGATGGCATTAGGCACGGCACAACACAATTATTATTTGTATTTCCCAACTAACCTCTCAAGCGCCACTGCCTTAAACATGTAACGTTGTCATAGGAATAAACACAAAAAAGGAGGTGGTGCCCCCAGAGGCAAAAACAAAGGGGGGGAGAAATTCCCTATTTTTGTCTCCAAATGGTTACTGTGTGGTCTGCATAGTGTAGAGCTCTGTAATCAACTACTGATATGATTATCTACATGAGGTACGTGATTACTGTAGGTGTGAGACTGCAGTGCATGTGAACATACCCGGAAGCAGGTGCAGTGAAAGGTGAAGATATTGCATCGGAGTGTAAGAAAAAGACAAAAAAGACAAAAGAAAAAAAAAGGAAGAAAAAGTGGAAGAATCCTTGACACCTTTTGGCAGATGTACTGTAAGTCTTGGTTGCAGATTGCACTGAGGAAGACACATTGATTGTGAGGAGAGAATAGACAGAGAAGGTCATGGGACGGTGGGAGAGGCAGCTATAGGGAGAGCTAACTGAACAGAACTAACTGTGAGCTCCTTATCCTATATGCTGCTGCTTTATCATTATGTTCAGTTTAGGCCTTGAGGGGCCCAGCTCATAAAGAAAGATCCTGACCCACATCCACCCAAGATCACTTCAAACTCCACTATTGTATTTTTGTTACGGTAAATGGTGCATTAATTTAGCGTCTTTATCCAAGGCGCTTTACAACGATTATGCATTACATTCACCCATTCATACACCGATGGTGCCCGGGATCGAACTGGGAATAAGGTGAAGGTAAGTGCACTTTTTTTGAACACATCAAGAACAACAAAATGTTTTGCCTATACTTTCAGGAATGTCATTCCTATACTTAAGCACCTGACGATTTACAGTGACTTATAGTCACACTATGATGTATTATAACTGTTTTAATGCACTAGATTTTCAGGCTGCTATGCGGCCTTCAAATCCAGTGCTATATATTGCGCTGATCAGAGCAATTGTCACAGAGTTATGTGTTAAACTGCTGTAGCACTCCATATGTGTGCAATATAGGTTTTATGGAGTGACTATTCTCATAACAGACCCCTGAACAGTGTCCCAAGTTTGGCACACTGCCTGTGGCCCCCAAGGGACCCCCACTATGCTCATGGCTAACCCCAGAAAAGTGTTTGTGGCACGTTTGGTGCGAATTGGAGCAACGGTGTGCCTGTGCCCCTGACGTGGCCCCTGGAGCCCACACATGGCTCCTGGTGTGACTAATGTCATGGCAGACCCTGACCAGTGTTTGTGCCTAGTTTGGTGCAGATCAGAGCAACGGTGCACCTTGCAAGTCCAGATGTTACGTTTGTGTTGTCGACTGTCCACACATAAGCCTTTTTATATAAGATATATATATATATATATATATATATATATATATATATATATATATATATATATATATAATATAAAATGATTATAATGTACTACAAAAAGGGCGCAAGGGTGGTGCAGTGGTAAGTCCCTGCCCACTCCCTAGGTAGGTTGTGGGTTCGAATCCACGGTGGTGCAACCGTCTATGCGAATACAATTGGCCCGTGTTAGGGGGAGGGAAGCCAGGCGGGGAGGGTGATATTGGTCTACGGGGATGGGGCGGCACCTGTCAGCAGGGAGTGTTGGTCGGGAGGAGTAGGACGAAGGCTCTACGTCCTCCCGGTGTGGGCTCCTCACTGGAGGACAGTAGGATACAGCAGCAGTGACAACACAGAAACGTGTGTGGGGAGGAATTAATTGGGGACAACTAATTTAGGGAGAAAAAGGGGTAACAAATAATTGGCAACACAAATTTTTTTTTTTAGAAATAAATTAAATAAAAAATGTATTACAAATATGATAATTACTATTTATTTATATATTTATATTTTTTATTTTTATTTTTCATTTTTTACTCCCACTGCGTCTCTTTCACTTCCAGAGAAATATACCACATTTGATACATCTAGGCATTTCCAAGGGTGTCATCTCATTATTGATTGGTTGAAAAGTGAAGAGGTAGGATATTACCAGGCTGAAGGCCACACTAAGTGCTGAAGGTGACTCATGGGAGATTCTTCCTCATCATTCAGGCCCTGGACAAATAGTCCATTCACAACAGTTTTGTCATTTGAAGAAATCTAATCCTCCAGATGAATTTAAAGCAGCGTGCTGGAGGCTTGAGGCCCGTACCGCATGCATACCTGCCAGCGCCCTGTGAGGTCCTTCAGTTACCTTTCAATTACCATCAAAATAACCCCTCAATCTCATCCATGCATGTACCCTTCACACACACAACACACGCATGCACGCACACACACACACACACACACGTGCACACGTGCACATCCCAAACTATTACCATTTCTCTGACCATGCCCTCTGTGGGTAATTCTCCTCTGTGCAGCCTCAGCCTTTCTTATGGCTGTCAGTTGTAGGGAGCCAATTAACATAATATTGTGTGTCCTCAAGAAGTCTCCCCCCAACACACACACACACACACACACACACACACACCACACGCCATTGTATTCCTCCTCCTCAGTTTCACTTTCCTCTGCGTCTTATTTTTTTCTTCCTTTTTGTCACACTGGCTAGCTGGTGGGTAGAGTCTCACAAATTAGCTGTGTGGGCTGGAAGGCTCAATTACCTTTTTAAGGATGTTAGCGGCAGTGTGCTCGCGTCAGAACCATCTCCTAGCTTCCTCCCCCTACCGTATAACCTGCCACGATACGTGCGTAAAGCGAGAACGCGGTGGGTCTGTGTGTGTCTGCAGGAGCGTCTCGCTATTGATGTCCCCCTGTTTCCCCTGGAGAAAATGACAACTCGATCTCTAGCCCTCCTCTGCCCCACCCTCTCTCTCTTCATCTCCCATCAGCCCATCATTATCACCTCCCGCTAGCTTCCCTCTACCTGCCCTCTATATCACCCTGAGCCACGCTGTGGCATGGCGAGGGCCCCTTCTTTCCTTTTTCCACCCCAGGTTGAAAGATTTGAAAGCCTGTTAATTGCAGTGACACGTGAGGGTTTCGTCGTCCACTTACCATCCATCTGTCAGCACGTAATGGAGATGGCTGCAGTGCCAACAGCACCACTAGCTGCTGTGAAATGGAAGCAGTGTATATAGTAAAGCTAAGTCTAGTCTAGGGTGACTTTTTTTGTCTAAGCCATTTCTGTGATTCTTTTTATCTTTGTGTACACGTGTCATTTTGCACAGATTTTGTAATTTTTTGTCCACTATATTATTATTTTTTTATTGCATTTGCTGCACTTATATACTTTGTTATTGGTCGTTATATCTAGGCGTTTTTATGGAGGAGTTACTTAAAAATGTCATGTGTCCATTTAGCTGTAAATGGTAATGTATTGTACTTAAACTATACTGTTGGCCTTGTAACCACTCCACCCTGTATTCCCCTTTAATTGGATAATTGTTCTCTTTTTTCATTGATAGTCGGCTTTACTGGCCTCTTTTTTTCTTTCCCAGATCTACAAGCTCTCAGCATGGCACTATCCTACTCAGCCTGAGCCTGTAGATCTGGTGGGAGTGACGGTGGTTAACTACTACTACAGCTGCCTCTGATTGTGACATTCCTCTCTTGTTGTATATAAACACGCCTCTTTCATGTAATGTATCAGACCTGCTGAAGACCCACAGTGGTTGAAACGTTGTTCTAACTTAAATACATTTTCTACTGGTAGCTACAGTGTGCAAACTTCCCTTCCTTTCTTCCAACTCCAGATGCTGCCCATATGATTGCTGACTAGGGCTGCAACTAACTATTATTGTCATAATCGATTAATCAGCCGATTAATCAATTAATCGGATTATGGCTCTTATTTAGCTATTACCTTTTAAATGTAGTTTTAGGTTGTTTTAGACGTGCTAACAAAGACACTAAAGATGAATAATTAATTCAAAAATACATGTTTTATCAAATCTTGCACAGCTGCTGATTTGACTACTATCTTATAATTATATTAAAATTGGCTTAAGGGATGACCGGCCGGCCGGCCGGCCAGCGGACCACAGAGTTCCCAATGCAGCTACGCCCAAATATGGAGTGTGTTGTCTAACCTCAATGTGTTGTCATGGTATCATGCGCAAACAAATAAGTCGGCTCCATCGCCGGTGCGACGTAGGTGTGTCCGAACCTCTTGTTTCTTGTAAAAGACAAATAAAATCGACATAAATAAAAGCCACCCATGGCATATATTCAATGAAATAATATACATTTGTCTGGCTAAAGGGTAACAGTACTCTTAAACTCAAATATGTGATTTAAAAAAAATACATTCAAGTCAGAGTTTTTTGTCCTATACTCCTGCAGGTACAGACATAGTTGTATTGGTTTTATGTAGAGAATAAATGATATCTTACAAATACTGCAGGTAATCCTTTCCTTTATGATGTTGAGGGTCCTCAGACTTCAGATGTTTCTGGATGCCATGTGATTCTGCACAGGGAGCTGTCATTGTTATGTGCTATAATTGCTTTGCAGTTGCTATTGTGCATGTGCAACTCTCAGCTAAGGGAAGAGAGATGGCTCACTCATGTAGTGATCAATTACATTACGGTGAATTGCTTCATCGTTGCACCCCTATTGCTGACTGCCAATCACCAGTGTTTCCTGTGATTGGGGGATAGACTATTTAACGGCTCCAAACACCATGGTGGTTCCTGGCAGCATTTTGGTTATGCTGTCCTGTCCACACACTTGTCATGCTTTGCATTTTTTTGCTATTTGTTACATTTACTACAGTACGTCCCTGTTTGTTCATAGACGGTGTATGTTCTAAGTTAGAATCAGTTATGTCCGGTCTAGTGACACTGTCTTGATTCTTTGTAACAGATAGAGACGGCACTTTTTGTACACAACTCTTGGTACACAACTTTTTGTACTTTATATTAGGTAATAGTTAGGTAAGTTTCCCCCCCCCCATTTTGTATTGATCTCCTCACCCTTTTACTTCCCTCCCTCTGCCTTGTAACGGTACACACACACACACACACACACACACACACACACACACACACACACACACACACACACACACACACACACACACACACACACACACACACACACACACACACACACACACACACACACAATGCCACAATCAAGCATTAGCTCATGCAGTGTAATTGCACAAATTGTATATAGAACTCAGCTCGCTGAATGCTTATCTGCTTGGTATGACTTTTAAGAGGGGTGAACAAGGGCATTCTCTTTGTATTTGGGGATGTTCCTCCTCCACCAGGGGTCACTGTTGTGCAAGGAGATTCATCCCTTGCCCCTATTGCACAGAAGATCAATGATCTCTCCTCTCCTCTCCTCTCCTCTCTCTCTCCCTTTCCCCCTTTTATATTATTTATTTATTGCTCTCTCTCCAAGTCTAGTCTCTCACTGTTGGTTGTGCGCGTGCGTGTGCGAATACATGTGGTTGGCTTTTCTCTGCGCTGTCATTGCTCAGGGTGTGTTGACTATATGGTGCTAACTATTCACAGGAGAGGCCAAATACTGACTGTCAAGCTGGCCTCTGTGCCGTGGCCTTGTGCAGGTGTCATGATGGGCCGGAGGAAGCAGCTCTGGATGTGAGATGTTGGCCGGCAAATTTACATGCGGCATGCTGGCGTTAAGGTGAGACAGTGGCCCATGCAAAACACACACACACACACACACACACACACACACACACACACACACACACACACACACACACACACACACACACACACACACACACACACACACACACACAGTATATAATTATACATATACAGTATATATTATTATATGCATGGGTTACGATACGATTCAGAGATGATCGGTTTTAATACGGAACGATTCAGTTCAATTCGATACAACACAATCTGATACAGTTTGTGTGATTTGCATAATGTAGAAATACATTTTCCATTGTAAATTAAAATAAGCCAATTCTATGAAAGTGGTTATCCATTTGAAAACAAACACAAAGGTTGTAGTAGTCAACAATGCATTTTGAGCTTGCAGATCTATTATTTGTTTTACATGATGTGACACCGGTGCAGTTTACTTTTACAAGAAACTGGTGCTTTTACTAATGAAATATGGTGAACATGTGCTTGAGGTTCTGTATAATTCATACTTGCTTAGGTTTTAATGATATATATATATATATATATATATATATATGTGTGTGTGTGTGTGTGTGTGTGTGTGTGTGTGTGTGTGTGTGTGTGTGTGTGTGTGTGTGTGTGTGTGTGTGTTTGCCATGAGTTATTTCCACTGCAGGGACTCACAGTTCAGCGTGCCACTGCCGTGGCACTTTAGCTTGCACTGATTGTTCAGCTATAACCACTGATATGGTTACTGTAGCTGCTGAATAAAGCTACATCAGCCCTCGCCTGAGATTTGGGTTGATATGCTGGCCCTCGGTTGGTTAACCACAGGTGACGACGAATGCCAGGGTGATAATGTGTCAGCCTTATAGGTCTAGGTCTGATAGATTAGCTGGCAAATCAGTGGCTGAACTGTCACTGTGAGCGACCTCGCTGCAGAAGGAACTCATCATGTCAAAGAAGGAATAAAATTGCCCACCAGACACGGTTTCACCCACCACACACGCGTTTGCATGTGGCTTCGTCAGGTGCTACAGCACCTGACGAAGCCAACATTGCGAAACGTGTCGTGCAGAAATATAAAAAATGAAGCTCTGAGTCCTGTCCATCATCATTGGAGTGTGCAGTCCCTTCCTGAGAGAAGCAATGGGAGGTTTATTTTGTCTTCATGTGCATTATCTTGCCTACCTAGCCTGGTTCCAGCCGAATCTGCCTTTGCAAAATCGCATCGCACTTTAGCCCTCGGCAGATTAGGTCTGGCCCCCCTCCATAGAGATTCCATTTCTCTCCCTCCGCAGTGGTGTGGAGCCAACCAGGGCCCAGTATCCAAATGTGGGCGGGCTTATCACCTTATTTGGAGCAATGACGTACATTACAGTCATTTAGCAGACGCTTTTATCCAAAGCGACTTACAATAAGTGTATTCAACATAGGTAGGGAACGAAAACTACTAATCACCAGAAGTCTTTAGTGCATTTTCTGCAAAAACAAGCAACCAAGAGTATACCTAGCGCTAAGGTAAAAGTGCAATATATCAGCTACCTATTTCCTTAAACAGATGAGACAAAATAGCTAAATCAAATGAGCATGAGCTAAAACAAATAAGTGTATCGACTAAACAAGATCCAATAAACAATCCAATAATCCAATAAACAATACAGCAATAGAAAACAAGCGTTCGTACAACTAGTTAACAACAAGTAGGTCAGGGAGAGAGGAAGGGTAGTGTTTCCTGAAGAGGTGAGTTTTCAGCCTGCGGCGAAATATGGGCAGTGACTCTGCTGTCCTAACATCAGTGGGAAGTTCATTCCACCACTGTGGGGCCAGAACAGAAAAGAGTCGTGACCGTGTGGATCGGCCAGAAGGACCCTTGAGTACAAGGAACAAGGAACACACAAGGAAGCACTGCTCTGATTAGTTCGCGAACAAGGAAGCACTGCTCTGATTGGTTTAGGTCTAACCAATAGAGTCCGTTTGGATCTTTTTGTAACCGCCCCTTGGAAAAAAATCTATCGTTGATAGGGACCAGACTAATATCCACGCAGTGTGTCGTGTGATATTGTCTGGCCACGCGAGGCTATTGCCTACCAGCACCTCCACCTCTGCCTGGAAGAAACCCAATTTCAAGGAATTAGAATTTTCTCTATTATTTCTTAGGGTGAGAAACAAGTAGACTCTGACATTGCCTAGTATAAGATAAATATAAAAAGTAAACCTGCTGAGTTAAGTGTTGATAGCCTACCATCTGTTCCAAAGCCTCCCCGTTCTAATTGTCCCGTCTGCTGTGTGTGATATGCATAATTACACTTTCAATAATCTTCGGTATGCAGGTGATTTTTGTCAGGGTTACACAGGAAGCTGTCAATCTGCCAGGAAAACGACAAAATATACTTTGAAGCTCCACTACTTTCATAGGAAAATAGGACAGACAGACAGACAGACAGACAGACAGACAGACAGACAGACAGACAGACAGAGGACCCCTAACTGCTCCTGGTGCCTTGCATGGTTTCCTCTGCCATCGGTGTGTGAATGGGCGAACGTAATGCACAATGTAAAGTGCTTTGGATGAAGATGCTATAAATGCACCATTTATCGTAGACAGACAGACAGAGACAGATAGCAAATGTGTAGAACCAGAATACTTACAGTACTCAAAGCAGACATGTGAGCTATATTTCAATCACAATGCTTAACTGTCTGTCGTGAACCCACATGACATGATAACCCCAACCGACAGCCGGGCGTCCCATACTATATAGGTGCTACACAGGATGGGGCTATAAAGTAAAAGTGAGTGCTCATAAAAAGAACGCTGGGGCCCGGGAGGGCAGCTCATTGTTATGCTAAAGAGGAGTTGGCCCGTGTTTATCTGCGAGTCAAAAGTTATCACACCCTCTTACTCCAGCTCAGACATTCATAGCATGCACGCATCAGAGGGGAGCAAATGTGCCCCCTCTCCACGGTTCCCTCGCCGAAAGGTTAAAGAGATCATCAAAACACACTTGTAAAATATAAATGCTAAATAAGAAATTAAAACAAGACTAACGTGATGGATAGATTACCCCTCACCCTTCCTCCCTCCCCGATTCTGCAGGCCGCCACGAGGAAAAGCTTGTCAGGAATGTATATTATGACAGAGTGCTTTATGTCCATAATACGTGCTTGGCAGACTCTTCAGTGGTATAAAGAGGGGATGTGCAACAACACCGTTGGCTCAAAATATGCAAGGTTGTTGTTACAGGGCTCATCTAGCCGTAGACCTAGGGCGTAGGGTACTGTATGGTAGGGTAAGGCATTGCAAGGGGAATGCAATGTCAACGTAGTCTAGCTTTGTCAAGGGTGGATGAGGCTTGGAAACTTAACAAACAGCCCGCTGTTCTCAATGTGACTAAGAGGATTCCATGTTGGCCTGGAGCTAGAATCTTTCTCTTGCTCCAGCTAATTACTAGGGGAATGCTGGTGCAACAGCAGACTCTAGACCTTGTTGTCTGAGTTGGAGGATGACAGGTATCACAATTTCACTGATGCTGCCATGTCCTTGAGAAACACACAGGACTCCAAAACTATTACAGAGTTGGGCTGCACGATATTAGGTAAACATGCAATATGCAATGACATTGTGACGATGACATGACTTGCGATAAGTCAACCAATATTGTATACGGTTTTAATGTATTTCTGCCTCAGGTTTGCTGCTAACATAGAACCCAGACAACGACTAGCGTACTGTATGCACACACTGGAAGAAAGAAGAAGGAATAAGTGGAATACAGTATATTTCCATTCCAACAACATGGTTTTAATGAAAACATTGCACCTGGCTACAGCTGCTATTGACAATATACGCATATCACCAACTTAGCAATACCTTTTTTCACTGCTACCTTTATCCTTCACTGCTCTGCTACCTTTATCCTTTATACCTAGATTGTTGAAATTAGTGGTGAAAAGTTACTACTTTTTACTCACATTTACTCAAGTACCTAAGTACAATTTTGAGGTATATTTACTTTACTCCACTACATTAGTTTTTTCTTCCACCACTGGTTGAAATGAGAAAAAAACTGAAAATAAGTAAAATAATTAGTAATAATCAATGTATTGATATGCAGAGTGTGAATACATGGCAAGTATGCCATTTATTGCAGTTAAGTCTCTTGTGATGTTGGAATTGCAATGAATTTAAATGTCCTTACTACAGATCACTGCTGGCCTTCAGGTGAGGTGACCCTGTCACTCAGACCTCTTAAGGGGGGTGCATGCTACCATTTTCGGCGATCACCCTCTACAGCATGACGTCAGTGAGCCGAGGTGATAAGCGAGTCACCGCTTACCTCAACTCATCTCTCTGTTTTTACACCTACAAGGTGTAAGGGTGATCACCTAAAATGGTAGCATGCAGCCACCTTTAGGTGTAGTGTACAGGGATTGTGTGTGTGTGTGTGTGTGTGTGTGTGTGTGTGTGTGTGTGTGTGTGTGTGTGTGTGTGTGTGTGTGTGTGTGTGTGTGTGTGTGTGTGTGTGTGTGTGTGTGTGTGTGTGTGTGTGTGTGTGTGTGTGCGAGAGAAAGAGAGAATGTGATGGGGACAGATTATAAAGTTTGGGATGCCAGCCGAGTTGGCAGAGTTTCTGTTGATCTTTTAATCCCATTGAAATCATATCTTTGGTCTGATGAGCAATAACGTGGATATCCCTTCATATGTTAAGCCAGAGGGATACAGCGAACAGTCAGGGCCCTTAATAATAGATGAGCATGGTTGAGGATGATGCGTCCAGTTCGACCATTCGATATAATATCTACAACTAGAAAAGAACATTTCTACACGTTTCTTAAACAAGTTTTAAGTGTGCCAGCAGCTCGCTAAATGTATCGTATGTGGTTGCTAAGGTAAAACAGGTGGTTGCTAGGGTAAAACTGTGGTTTCTAGGGTTTAATAGGCAGTTCTATTAATAATACACATGCTGCCAGTCTCTCTCTCTCTCTCTCTCTCTCTCTCTCTCTCTCTCTCTCTCTTTATCGTCCACCCTCCCTCTTTCATTCTACATGCACGCACGCACTATTATACCGAAGTGACTCTCTTTCTCTCTCTTTCACAATAATACGCACAGACCATAAAGGCATAATGCAGACACATAAGCTGGTTCTCATAATGTGAGGCAAACAGATTATGCACCTGGTCCTGACCTTCCTCTCTCGCTTTCACTTCATTCGCTGTCCAGCTTTCTTTCTTTCACCCACACCACGTTTCAAACACGTGCATGATGCACAAAATAGGCTACTCTCAAATGCCCAACCAACAACAGAGCCCTCCCGTCATGTGGCTAGTCATGAACCACATGGGAGCTCTCTCCCGTCCCTGTAGGACAGCAGGTGCATGGGCTGAAATTAAAGCCAAAAGTATTTTGTACTTATATAAAATGACTGAAGTAATTTGTGCTATAAAATAGCACAAATGTTAACATATGCTTTGTGTTTGTACTTTGCAACTTTGTATTTGTAAAAACAACTTGCGCTTGTAACTTATGGTTTGTGTTTGTACTTATTGTGTCAACTGCCATTACATCTCTGTATACAGTATATAATGCATTTATTATTTTTATTTTATTACTTGATACGTCTGGTGGTATAAAATTCAGTGAACGGGCTAAAACGGGTGGAAACCATTTGGAACAGATTCACAGAGCCATTTCAAAGACTTAACGTGGTCCTTCGTATTGGAACAGTATCAGGATTGGTTTTCAAAGTAGTGGGTGTGGGTCTGTTACCGCTGTTTTTTGTTTTGTTTTCAGCATCCAAGCTCATTCATTGAATTCATCTGGCTACTCAAGAATAATGAAGGACAAACATCATCCCATCATAACAGACGGTTTGAGATAATGCTAACTGGAAAGACCCCCAGAAAAATGCAATTATGCAATCGCATTTTTTACCGCATAATCAGCAAAATGGCGCATAATTATGCGGGGGTAATGTTTTTTTCCAAAAGGCCGCATCGCATATTTCTCAACTTTTCACATATTTCGAATTTTTCGCATATTTAAATATGTTGCATATTGCTGCATTTTGCAACTTCCCGCAATTTCACCGCATAAAATTGGAAAGAAAAACGCATATTTCATCTCAAAATCAAGGATTTTAGCCCGCATAGTCAAGGGTTTTAGCTCGCATAATCAAGGATTTTTGCCCGCGTTTTTATGGAGGGTCTAAGTGCTGGAGGTGTGTGTCAGTACAGCGCTCAAGACACTACCCCCCTTTTTTTCTTTTTCTTGAAGCATGTCAAACTAAGAATCCTGAGCAGCACTCTATGTGTGCCTTTTATCATCTTGCACACCCATTGCTGCTAAAATACACCTGCCTTAACAGGTGTATCATGCCATATAGATTTTGACTTTAACATATTTTTTGTTTTATTGTCTCCGCCAGGCCGAAAGGCATGGCGAGAGAGTATGTTTTACCCTCCCTCCGTCTGTCCGTGTGTGTGTCCGTGTGTGTGTCCGTCCTGTCCGTGTGAACCAGCTAATCTCAGGCACCATTGGCCCGGTCGCTGCAAAACTGTGCACACACACTCCCTGGATGCCAATTCAGAACCTCTGCCTCAAATTTGTCACATCGGCCTGTTATAGCGCCACCTTGAGGCCGATTTGTGCAAAACCCATTTTTTAACATTACTCCTACAGATTTTATCCAAACGTCATGCAAATCGGTACACAGTGTCTCTATAGTCATGTGATCAACACGGATCTGTCCCATTTCCCATATTCCATCCTCATTGGCTAAGGTTCGCTTCCAAAATTTGCAGGATTGGTCCGTTTTGAACAAAATGCCTCAAATCATGAACGCAGCTTCCGTGAAATTTCACAAACACATTCCCACTAGGCCAAGGAAGAAATGCCACCCTTTTTCACATTGGCCTGTTATAGCGCCACCAGCAGGTCTAATATAGCAAAACACATTTTTGGAACAAAATGCCTCAAATCATGAATGCAGTGTCCGATTGCCGTGAACAACCTAAGAATAAATGCCACCCTTTTCACATTGGCCTATTATAGCGCCACCAGGAGGCCACAATAACGTACCTGACCTGGCGGAGACCTGTGCTCCGAGGAGCGCTTTTTCTAGTCTATACATGTTCTTACTTTTATTTATTTGTACAGTACTTTATTACATCCAGTATTATTATTTCTATTATCTTGTTGTGTTATCACAGTCTCTGTGGTACATGTCCCACCAATGTCCGCTGCTTATACCTGTATGAGTGAGTGACAGGTAAACCACTCTTTATTCTGATTCAATTGGCTACATCGCTAAACGTCTAAAACAAATGGAAGCAAGCCTGCACACGGCAAGTCATTGTTCTAAAAGTGAAGGCACAAGGTGTTTATGTACTTGGTCCTTCCAGGATGATCGACTCCAATGGAGATAAGCCCGGTGACATTAAATACCCCCCATGGATAGAGGAGGGGAGGTTAATCTCATTCTCCATGATGATGTATCCAAAGTGACTCCTTTTTTTTTTTAACCATCGGTATCATCTCTGAACACTGCTTGGGTTCCAAGGGCAAGAATAGCATCCGCTGGATCTAGCAGTATTGATTGCTTCAGGATTTGATTAAACTTTCGGGCTCTACTCCAAATGTAAGACAATAGCACTGAGATAAGCTCACCTTCCCTCCATGGGTCAGTAATGTGGTCTAACGATATGGCTCTGCACTTCTCTCAGATGTAATGCTTCACCTATAGGGCATTTCCAGATGCTAAGCCAAGACACAACTAAAATCAAGGACAACATTTCAGCACAGGATTCCGCATGACATAATTTAATTGATTGCCACAAATTCCTGCACACATTTACATCGATGTTAATGTAATCAACGTGAGTGTTGATTATTTTATATACTCCGTTGTATAATAGTGTCACAAAAATAGCAAGCTCTCAAAAAGTTCTTCTCTCAGCTTTTAAGCTTGTAAATTGGCTATTTGTGGCGTACGATGGTGGAGTATAAATCAGGCTTAAAATGTAAAGCTACATCATCCGAAGGGGATGACGCTCAGAAAAGAACACAGGGCCAAGACATTACTGCTGCAAATGTCTCTCCCTCTTCTCCATCATGCTCTGTTTAGTCTCTATTGTGTTTCTCCTTCTCCATTGGGTTTGTCTGTGGTTGTTGATGTGGTTTTGTATCTCTGGGATACACATCTTATTTGGAAACTGTCAAATTCAGAGAGGCCCCGCAGAGGTGATATGATAGGCCCTCGGGGAGACCTTTGCTAATTCTGTGGGGGAAATTCTGCTTTGGTTCAAAAAGGTGAGATCAAGACCTTGCTCAAGGACACTAACACATGGATGGGTTGGGAGTTGAACTGGCGACCTTCAGATTATCAGATGACCTCTCTACCCACTAAACTACGGCCAGTCGGCCACCCTAATCTAACTGTTTGAGTTTTTTTCTCAGATCCCATAACCAGTATTCATTCTTTGTGTTTTAATATGTCCTTGTCTTGAATTAGTCATTGATCTTGGCCTCTGGGAGTGTGCGTGCAAAGTTTCATGCAATCAGTGCAGTTGTAGGTAAAAACGCTAATAGGCCTGTTATAGCGCCACCATGAGGCTGATTTGAACATTTTCAAGTGGCGTTTCTTCCTCGGCCTAGTGGGACAAAATTTCATGGAAATTGTCTGCTGCGTTCATGATTTGAGTCATTTTGTTCAAAACTAACCAATCCTGCAAACTTTGGAAGCCAATCTTAGCCAATCAGGATGGAATATGGAAAGACAGATCCGTGTTGATCACATGACTATAGATTTGCGTTTTTAGTTGCAAAAATCGTCCGCCTGTTGGCGCTATAACAGGCCAATCTGAAGAATTGGTGCAGAGGTTCGGCTTTGGCATCCAGGGAGTGTGTGTGCAGTGTGCACAGTTTCACAGCGACCGGGCCGGCAGTGCCGTAGATTAGCTGTTCACAGACAGACGGACACACAGTGACACGGACAGACTGACACACGGACAGACAGACGGACAGGGTGCAAAACATAGTCTCGGCCATGCCTTTCGATCTGGCGGAGACAATTAACAGAAAATGTTTCCATTTCCACAAATATATTTTCTTCATTTTGGTCCTTTCTCTTCTCTGTGTAGTTCCGTTCATTAATTATCCGATGCTTCACTGATTCCCTATTCTAATGATGACGGTTAACCCGATATTGTGGCTATTAAATCAGAGTTGGCTCCAAATGTTAATTGACATGATTGTTATTAATTGTGACATTACGTTCCATTTAAAGATAGCAACATTGGTGCGTGGGTGCGTGCATGCATGCCTGTTTGTGTGCATGCCTATGTGTGTGCATGCGTGGTGTACCTAATTAAAGAATGAGATTTCAATTAAGATAAGTCTGCCTACGTTCTTGAATGAATAACGGTTTTTAATCCTGTCAATTATGCATGAATCTTGTCATGAATAGTTACATCAGTGCTCTTTAAAACATGTTAAATATGTATCATTGTAGCTGTCTACATTGCATTGACTTCAGCTGTAAGAGTTTATCAAAACACCTGAAAAGTAATGTTCTTACACAACAAAGTGTGCACTATGAAATGGATATATCCCTGCATGTGCTATGATTTGCTCTTGAGCTTCTTTTTTCCCCCCAGGCTCACTGGAAACTAGGGCTGAACGATATACCGTTATCGTGTTGTTATCTAGATATGAACGTGGGATATTAATATCGCAAAGGCAACAATATGGGCGATATCCATCCCCCCGGCCCACTGGTAAAGCCAGCATCATCCCGTTGTTTTAACCAGGGAAAATAAGTCACACACACTTTGTGTGTGTGTGTGTGTGTGTGTGTGTGTGTGTGTGTGTGTGTGTGTGTGTGTGTGTGTGTGTGTGTGCGCGTGCGTGACGAGCATACATGATTGTGTCATTGCTCATAATTCCTCCTACCTGCTGGACCCAAATGGGTCCATTTGGTTCCATTTGTACACTCTCAGAGTTATGGGGGTACTTGAAATCTAAATGTTTGAGAACCACTGTGCTACACAAAATCGAACAGAGGCTCAATTAGTATAATTGAAAATACCTGTGAAGGAAGTAAGGAGAAGAGGCCCAATTTCTTTCCAATTTGGCTGCTGTGCATACAGCCTATTGCAAAATAATGTATGCTAGCCAAAGCAACAGTATTATGGCTCTGTGGCTTTCTATAATATTGCACAAATGGCACAAATCCAGAAGTCATGCAACTTGTGTGAAATTTTGTACAGCAACATTGAGATGAGAAAAATATTTTAGTTACAGTAAATGTTCACTTGGCTTGACTGAGATCAAGAAATAGGATATATGAACATTTGTTTTGATTTCCTTGGCTTAAACTTTCACCTGAGTGCAGTCGGGGTCATGCATCTGGAGACCATAAGCTCTCCTTCATTTGACATCTGACCCATTTTCCATGTCTTTCATCTTGGCTGGAGAAAATAGGTGCATTATGTAAAAATGTCAAGATGCTGCCACTCGCCTTTCTCTTGTGTTGAGTATCAATGTGTTCATCTTATTTGTAAAGATAACGTTTCTTTATCTCTCTCTCTCTCTCTCTCTCTCTCTCTCTCTCTCTCTCTCTCACTCACTCACTCACTCACTCACTCACTCACTTGGTATGTCCATAAGTTGTTTGGCAATTTGAATAACCAGACCTTTTGAGGTTGAACGTTGTATTCTAAGGCTATTTCCATGGAAAACAAGCTCATTAAAAACAATGCCAGTATGCAACTCTGTAATTACTTGTTTTGTATTGGTTCTCCTCCAAATGCAGAATAGGCTGACCTGATTTCCTTAATGACTCAAACCTTGGGTCCAAGCTGGTCCCATAGACATTTCTGTACCGTTAAGTCGAGGCGGACTTGAAAGAGAATCGGCCTAATTAAATGAAATATCCTCATGCAATGCAGCATCCTGATGAGCGCGCGGTGGGATGTGCGTTTGATTGGAGGGGTAATCTATTCATTACAGGAGAGAGAGAGGCAAGGTTTGCCTTTGCCAAAGTGTACACCCTTGAATACAGAGCTTATTTCTTTATTCATTTTATTTTATTTTGTCTTTGTAGAATGACTGTGCTTTTGGGACGGCACTGATTAAAATGCCCCACCGGTTGCCTCAAATGTTCTTAACGCTTGTCTGGATGGGAGCTCTCAAAATGCATTTACACTCTTCAATACTGCTTTGATGAACTGGTGTGACGTCTCATGAATTCCGCATTGTGTAAAAACCCTCAGTGTTTGCTTAACTTTTTATGCACGCTTCATGCTCATACACACCGACGCACAATGGGCGAGTGAATTCGCTGTTCAAAAACTGTTCACTGATGGAGAGGTCACCTGCACTGGATGTGACTTAATTGTCCATTTCAATGAGGGCCTTTTGAACAACTTGCTTTAACAACATCCATATATTTACAATGTTACCTATACATTTTTAATCTAATAAAATGGTCAGCCCATAATCATTCCTCATCATTCAATCCGTTGGAGATTGTTGCTGGGGGGGGGGGGGTACTATAGTATTAGTAGGCACATTAGAAGATGAGCCCTTTGTGGGAATGCAGTTATACTGTATAATATACAACGCAATACAATCAAGGCCTCTATGAACCTTTCTGATGAACTGTGATGACCTATCGCTGATATTAGTTATGTACACATCTCCCAGCATGAACCTGGCCTGACCGCGGCTCTCCCACACAGCCCTTACGTTCATAATTAGTTTCATAGTGAGAGGAAATTCATTTTCACTAGCCTCACGGCTGGCCAACTGACAAGCACTGCAGATGGATATGGATGGAGCTCATTCCACTAATAACCCACATGCAAACATGTCTCTTTGTTTTCACTGTGGCATTAATAAAAGCTATATCTTTAATCAAGATAGCATCCATTTCCTTCACACTCAGCATTGCAACTCCTTGATAGTTTAGAAGTGATTAGATACTGGACAATGAACATGATTTAATGGATTCCTCAATGATCATGTTGAGTTGAGACAGTGGTGTGAGCGTTATAGTCGATGTTATGTTAATTCGTTTATTTCAATCAAAATGTACAAGACATGGGGTATATTATTTTGGACCTGAAGATGGAGGGTTTTAATAATAATATAAGATATGAGATGTGAGGAGATGAGATCAGATATCATTAAAAAAAACTGCTCATTGTTTCAAGGTATGATAATGATTACACCCCTGATATACTGTATAATCTTATTGCATGGAAGGTACTTGGGACAGCTAATGGCATACCTTAAGTATGAAACACTTAATATTATGACATGGTTGTCAGTTGCTGTTCAAGATAACAGCTAGATGGATGTTTTCTGTTGTAATTTGGACCTGATGCGATTTTTATTTGCATAACATTTTCTTGATTCCACATGGGTAAAAATTGAAAAATGTTAAGCAAGAAGAGAAGAGAAATAAGGAAATGTTAATATTAAGCCATCCGCAGACAGTGTTGAAAGTAACACTATAAGAGGCTGTGTCCACATAAGCCTCGTCCACATAAGCCTAGTACACACAAGCGACGCATGCTTTACGCATGCTTCATGGGGGGGGGGAGCCGTTTCAATTCATTCCCTATGGAAGTCACGTGGTTTTGAAGCGCAGACTTGTCGCATGGCTTCACCCCTCCTCCCCTGCGACAAGTCAGCGCATCAAAGCCACGTGACTTCCATAGGGAATGAATTGAAACGGCTTCACCCCCCCCATGAGGCATGCGTAAAGCATGCGTCGCGTGTTTTAACTGTGTGTACGAGGCCCAAGATGTTTTCTGAGTGCAGCGAATGTTTTTAATTGTTTACAATGGGGGAGCACCGTCATTTTGGAAACACCAGCAGCGTTGCGCTTGCTGAGAGCTGAACCATTTTCAACTTGGGCGCTTGGAAGCGTTTTTAGATGAGTGTAAACATTAGTACCTGCAATATAATAACTCTAATACTGTGATGGCATTAAATGCAGCTCATGATTGCATGCGTGTCTTGTATTCTAGTTCTAGTTAATGGCAGCTACACACATAATACCACAGATAGGGGAGTATTAACACGTACCGTACACCACAGCATCCGCCAGTAAATAACGCACAGATCGTAACCTGGTAATGGTGACAGTTACATCACATACTGTACAAGAATCACATTTATCAATGTCTTCCTTCACTTGATTCAGTTCACCTGCTAGATGATGATGATGATGAATTGAACATCATGTTTGTTTTATGTATTATACAGAACACAACTGTACTGTATGAATATAGGTAATGATTTGACCTTAGAATGGAGAAACAATAGTGACCACACAGGATGAACCATGTTTTTCTACATGTTCATACTGTATAAGCAGGAGGCCTATGCCAGTTTGTTAATGAATAAGCACATTTATTACAGCAGCAATAATATGCTGAGATACTTTTCTGTGTGGTATTATAGACTCCAAACATAGGCTCTACAGAAGGTAATGTGGAATCCATTTTCAGTGATCATAGTGATATAGTCACTACCTAGTGATAGTGATGTCTACCGCCCTGTGAATTTATGTGGTTTCTCATTATAATTTGTGTTGTTTATCTCTTGCAGTAACTTAATTGCTGCCAGAGGAAACAGATGTCTGGACACCTTTCATTATGCTAGGGGCAGAAGAATCCAACTACACAGGCTTAAAAAAGAAAGAAAAGGGAGCAGTGGGAGAGAAAAATAAATAAATGCTCAACAGAATCAAGTGGTTCCATTACATTAGCAAGCAGACACTGGCAAAATAAAGTGAAACACAAATAACATCTGAAGATTGTTTCAATTTGCCTTTTATTCATGCAGAGTGCTTTGTATAAGCAAAGGAAACAATATTTACATTCACATTCAGGCACACATCTGCATGTGGTAAGATCTGCAACAAGGAAAGATTGAGCTTAGCCATTTGACATTTTGATGTCTCAGTGCAGCTGAGTGGAAAAAAAGAGAGCAAACTTGGTTCTCATTTACTTTATTATTTTGGACAGTGTGTATGTCTTTGTGCGTAAGAGCAGGCTTGTTGCTGAGCTCGAGCAGACTTGTTGCTGAGCTCTGCTCCATTGGGAGGCCATAAGAATAATGAAATGTGAACATATCAAATATTCCATGTTATTTATTTTTTATAGAACCTCATCTGTGTTCAAGCACAATACATATTATAATAACACTACCCCTTTTAGCATTTAATGTACAATTTAAATGATAATAACTGTAATGACAACTTGTCATTGAAGATAAAGTTTGAATCTGGTCTGAACACTACGACTTTATGCTACAGTACAAGGCTGCTTTGTACACGTAGAGTGGGAGATGTTTCGGTATACCTACTGAGATCAATGTCAGTGATGACGGTAAAGCACACCCTCTCGTGTAATATTGTTCAATTGTGGGAATGTTTCATTTACGAAGGTGTTACTGTGTGTAACAACAACTCCTGTCGAGTTCACTACTGGCACATTTAAGTGTGTGTGTGTGTGTGTGTGTGTGTGTGTGTGTGTGTGTGTGTGTGTGTGTGTGTGTGTGTGTGTGTGTGTGTGTGTGTGTGGCATGTGCAAACCACACAGTGCCTCAGCTGATAATCTACAGTAAATAGATATGGCTTTCTCTCGTTGCTTTCGTCGCTTAAATGCATGCATTATGCAAGACACATTCCAAGGATTACAGCTATCCTCTTTTACTGTTTGGGAGTGTGCTGTTGTGGGTGTTTGCGTTCATGCGTGCACGTTCATCACAGAACACTATATAAGTTTGGATGATTTGAGGGCATGAGCCATAAATGTGTGTTATAAATTTAGCCAGTGTCTTGGCCTCACTTTCCCCTCTGGTACCCCCCACCCGCCATCCCCCACCAGATCAGCCAAGGCCAAATCCCGGCTGATGGAGAGAGAGGGGTCAACTCTAGCGGCGGGAACAAAGTGGACTTGACAAGTGTGAAAGATTTAGTGCTGGGCATTTAGAGTGATCATCTTTTCCCCTTTGTCAGCAGGTAGAGAAATTTCTCTGCCCTTACCGTGTCCTTGATTCAAGTTTGTTGGCACCGAGCGATAGCTTGTCCCTATCCATGTCTACTCTCTCCCGTGATGTGTACACGCTTGATGGAGCGCCCTCTCATTAGACCTCATTCTCAAAACTTGCTATAACGATAATAAAACTGTGTTCCCACAAGCACAGTCTTTATTCATGGTTTCTCAAAGTGGGTGCTGTGACGATATATATATATATATATATATATATATATATATATAATATATATATATATATATATATATATATATATATATATATATATATATACACACACACACACACACACACACACACACACACACACACACACACACACACACACACACACACACACATATATATATACTTCATTATCTGTTTCCGTGACCTTGCTATTATCTTCTCATTTAGGCTACACATGAAAGCAATAATTTCAATACATTTTCATAAACGTAAGTATAATCCATTGCATGTGGGAATGACTTGCCAAAAACGCCAGATATAGGCTATATCATATCATGGCCTACACCCCTCCCTCCCCATGGCTCCGCTGCATGGCTTAATTCTCCTGAAAATGTTATAGTTCAGTGGAATTGTGAAGCAACCATGCCTCATAGATTACTGTAAACTATGGAATTAAATACAGGGGGGCCTCCTGTGTGAATTGGATTTAAATATCTTTATTACATCTGCAAATGAAAAAAAAAGAAACAAAAGAAACTCAGTAAGATTAACTTTTAACTGATGAAAAGAAGTCTCCAGTGCTGCCGCTTCATAATTAGGTCATTAGTGCGAGTATAATACTTCATAATGCCCTCCCAGAGTTGGGCGTTCATACCCGGAATCTGTATCGCCCCGCTATCCACACTCTGGGGAAGCAACTGTGTGTTTTTCTGCAACACTGCTTCCTGGACAATGTAATGAAATGTATGAAAATGAGCAATAATACCCTCTGGTGCTTGTGCGGTATTGATAGCTTCCAAGAAGCACAAATACAGTAGCTGGTCCAACGAGGACTCAATCCTACAAGACCCTCCCTTACACTGTCCTCACAGCTTTCCATTTATTTTAAGACGATTCCCATTACGTTTGCAGGCTTTATTGATGCAGTGGGTTGGGAGTGTGGGTGGCCATGCAACATGGGCCCCAGGCAGGAATCAAACTATCAACGTTGGGTTTTGCACACACGCACGCACGCACGCACGCACGCACGCACGCACACACACATGCACACACAGTCAAACAGACAGTAATGTCTTCCAGATATGAACTTTGGTGCTAAA
This sequence comes from Gymnoscopelus braueri, assembly GCF_963280865.1. Lineage (NCBI taxonomy): Eukaryota > Metazoa > Chordata > Actinopteri > Myctophiformes > Myctophidae > Gymnoscopelus > Gymnoscopelus braueri. Next base: position 33,920,751 of record NC_137623.1, read on the forward strand.
TGTATTTGCATTTGAATGAATGTATGAATTAATGAATTAATTTAAAGAAAAAAAAGAACAACATCAAATACTTGATGTGACAGCTTTGCATTATGTGGCTTCAGGTGAATGCACAGAGATGTCACAGTGGTGGATCGCCATCTGGGTGACCCCACAGATCTTCTGCTTGCCCTCTGGCTAGCTGTCAGCTGTGGGCTGAGAAACACACCTCACCTATTATGTTATCATTTTCCTGGGCAACTCACTTGAACCATTTTAGATCCTTTTGTTTTATAGAGGACTTTAAAGGTGCTATAAGTAATTTATTATTATCATCATTGGTTAAAATAAGCATTAACTAGCTAACCACTTGAACCCCAGCTTGCCTGTTCTGGGGGGAACATTTGCCAAAAAATTGCAGATCTACCAAGCTCAAAACATGTTGCGTTGCGATGCGTTTTGAGCTTGTAAATCGGCAATTTTATTCAAAAGAGATGTGGTGTACACAGAAATAAACGGTCAGAGTACAGACATAACTCAAGTCCATTTCACCAAGAATAGAGGGTTTAAGTGGTTAACAAAACCCATTTCCCTGGCTACTGCAGTGGAGCTTGTGAGTGGCCGTCAGCAGACTCTGATTGCCCTGCTAAGGTTCCCAGGTGAATCTGAGTAATGGGGTATGAATAAATGTGAAGCAAACCCTTAATTAGCTTAATAGTGACTACCGAGCAGGTCCACCACCTTGTCAGAACCAGCAGCACAAGCCCCCTAGAGAGCCAATACAACTACTGTACATGCCAGACTTTTTGTGCAACAGGAATGCTATTCAGGCTAAAATGTCGTAATACTCTGACAGCGATGGCTTTAGAGGAGGCTCATGTTCAGAAAACACAGAAGGCAACGTGGGCGTTCTCTCAAGACCTCCTCCAGTTTTCAGTGAAGAAAATATTAAGAATTTGGGTCCCCCCCCTGGGTGGCACGGTCGGTAGCGCTGTCGCCTCACAGCTAGAAGGTCCTGGGTTCGATTCCCGCCGGGGACAATGTGGGTGATGGGGGGGCGTGTTCTCTCCTCTGCGTCATCAGTGCCCATACCCTATGTAGGTGTGGTTGGTGAAAGGGCCTTTCTGTGTGAAGTTTGCATGTTGTCCCCGTGTCCCCTAGGGTAGGTAGGCTCCCCTCACAAAAACATGTAGTAATCCTGGTCTCTATACTGCCTCCCCCTGGTCAGCCGGGGCGACTGATGGAGGGGAAAGGAACTGGTTGTAATAACGTGTTCCTTCCACGTCCTACCGGTGAAACTCCCCCCTGTGATAAGAAGACTTGTTAGCTCTCATGCATTGAAGGAGGCATGAGCTCGTGGCTCTGGGCTCTCCCTAGGCTGGCAGAGGGAGTGTAGCGCCCAGGATTACTTAGACAATTGGCACTGGGTGAAAAAAATGGGGTTGCAAAATTCTGGGATACAAATTTTAAGAAAAACAAATAAAGAATTTGGGTTCCATGTAGACGCTACTGAAAATATTTAGACAAAGGTGAAGCAATATGTCGGACTAAATGTGATAAACTGTTGTGCATGCTGCCTTATTGTTACATCAGCAACATCAGTTGAGATCGTTTTTACCCTTGATTTCATTCGACAAGCCCCGATTAAGACGTCAGCTTTGCATGAAAAGATCTTTGAGGCAGCTCCCTGTGCTACACGCAATACTTCAAACTGCATTTGAAATCACAGGTTTGAAAGAGCGGGGGTGGGAATGCTCATTACAAATATGGGAAAATGCAATAATATATCCTCAAAAGGAATTTTCATGAGTCTGGGATTTTCCACTAAAGATAGAGGAAAGTAAAATGAGGGGAGCTCTTTGTGAGCTGGAGGGAGCTGTTCCACAGAACACTTTGAATTCCTATGGTGCGGCATAGTCTCTGAAAATGTTCTTCATGTTTCAAACAGACGGCCCATGAAATGAAAGAGTAAGCAGTGGATAAAAAGATCCTTGGTGTCGATGATGGCTGGGAAAATCAGCCGAAGAGAAAACGTGGCTGCCTGCGTCTCATTTGAGCCTCCATTTGTGGCCAAACAGACAATGAAGACCATTAAATTGGGACGCTGTATATAGCTTCATAGCGTTTGTGAGCGGTGCGCATAATGTGGGCATTACATTTCAAAAGGGATATGGGCGCTCATGTGCACCTGCATCACGATTCACGAGGCCTCTCTGCTGTAATTAATCAGAAGTGTGTGTGTGTGTGTGTGTGGGGGGGGGGGGGGGGGGATACAGCAGCTTCTGATTAAATGTTCAGTTTAACAAAATATAATCGATTATGAAAAAATATATAATAAAAGTAGATAGCCTAACTGGATGTAAAAGTATTTATAATACAGGCAATTGTATTCAGGAATATAGAGAGAGGTGCTTGTATGGTTATTTTGACCCTGACATAAAGTAAATACTGACAAGTGGATAAAGACTTGAGGAAAAATGGTTACATAACTCTCTCTTGTCACTTATCTGAACTCTCCTCCCAGATAATCCATCACAGAGTGATAGCAACTGGTAAAAAAAAAGCTCAGCCCAAACCTGCTCATATTCCCTTAAAAAGTGTGTGTTTGTGTGTGCGTGTGTGCGTGTGTGCGTGCGTGCGGGGAAAGGGAGTTTGGCATGGCTGGCCTATTTAAAGGTGATGTAAACAGGCCCTGATGGATGAAGGACTCTCATCCATCCATCATCCATCTGTCCTGAAGGGGCTTAATCTTCTGCAAACACAAACCTGCCACCTTACCACCTGACCTCCCTCCCTCCCTGTCTGTGTCTCTCAGTCCCTGTCTCTGTCTGTCTGTCTGTCTGTCTGTCTGTCTGTCTGTCTGTCTGTCTGTCTGTCTCTCTCTCTCTCTCTCTCTCTCTAAGAGAGAGAGAGAGAGAGAGAGAGAGAGAGAGAGAGAGAGAGAGAGAGAGAGACAGACAGACAGAGACCCCCCTCCCTCCCCCATACACATTATAGCTCTGTGGATTCTGTACCATCCCAAAGCCCAGCATCCCCCCCCCCCCCCCACCCCCCACACCGAGATGTGTGGGAAAGCCATGACACCGTCGAGGGGCGGCAGGGTAATAGGGAGGAGGTAGAGGACTCTTGAGCGATGGGTTTTCTCCATTTACCTGGCTCATTATTTCCGTCATACGGACATGAATTATGTAGGAGCAAATAATTGTTGTCGTCTCATTAATTGATTCCTGCTCCGCTCTGCCACATACGCAGGCAAATGAAGTGCGTCGTGTTCTCATCTGGCGTGATAGGGGTTTGAGCGTGTTCTTATCTGTTGTGATAGGGGTCTCAATGCTGCGCTTCCGCGTCCCGTCTTCCTCACTTCTGAAGGGTTGAATCAGTGGCAGCGTGGGCAGTCTCTGCACAGAGGATACTAATTAGTTTTGAGATCTCTCTCTCTCTCTCTCTCTCTCTCTCTCTCTCTCTCTCTCTCCCTCTCTCTCTCTCTCTCTCTCTCTCTCTCTCTCTCTCTCTCTCTCTCTCTCTCTCTCTCTCTCCCTCCCTCCCTCCTTCCTGTCTTGTCTGTCTCATCTACACAAACATAGCACATATCGACACGCGCGCACACACACACACACACACACACACAATTTACATCTCAATTCAGGTTGTAAATTGTTTTTGTTTTGTCCCCTTTATTTTGCTAGAGATGTTTAATATTTTCCAAATAGAAATATTACCTGGCGAGTCTTGCACATTTTCCCCTTGGAATCCCTGGGATATGCTGAGAAACTGCAAATTCACTGTGTCGAATATGATAAACCTCATTTTCATGAGCTCATTGCTCTGCTTCACTTGAATACGTTGTGAGACGCGTATACAAATGCAAATAGAACACAATCTGTCAAGTAGAAAGTGTAGAAGGGTCATTCTCATGAAACCAAAAAATACCATGGCAGTAAGGATTTTAACTATAAAATATGTAAATTAGTAAGATAACAATATATCATAATAAAGATAATAGTGTCCTCTACCTTGCACAAAGAGTAATTTTAACATAGGAATTAATTATTTTTGTATTTTATTGCATTTTATCCTGAAATTCTCATTACCGCAACGCGTCCATATCTGCGTGAGCGTATGTTATGTTGTAATTCAAACAGATTAATGCGTAAATATTCTGATTTTTTTTAATGGATGTTCTAATAATTGTTTTCAAATGACAGAAAAAGTATTAACTGAATATCCATCTATAATAATAATGAAGAAATAGTGGAAAAATTAAGTGTCCATGAGTGATGTTCTCATCCTCCGCAACATTTTTGAAGGACTGTTTAAACACACAAAGAGAATTGTAAATAAAGTTTGAGTTTTGAATGCCTCAACACATCTGCCAGTACATTCAAGATGGCTACCAGTTTAGCAGATCTCTGTACATTTTTCTAGTTAAAAGTTAACATTTCTCTTGTCAGACTGCGTACCGAACTTTCTGATTATCATTACCGATACAGGTAGTTTTTGTCATTTAGAAAATAGTTAGATAAAAAAAATTGGGTGACAATATACTTCATTAATGTCTAGTTATGAACTTTGAGTAAAATTGCCTCATCCATCATGGCTTCTCTATTGTTAGCAAAACATGCTAAGGGTTCTCATCCTCCGCAACACCCATTCTCATACACCGCTACAATTTTAGGGTAGTTGCGGTAGAGAGAACTTCTGTTTCGGTAATGAGAATTTAATCATCTCAGACTATATTTTAAATAAAATATGAACTATTCATTTAAATATTATTTATTAACTGTAGATATTTATCTTTATTTCCTGTTTCATAAGAAGAAAGCTTCAGCAAAGACTAGGCTGTCAAAAATCTGAGAAAAATCTGCTAAAGCTTTCTATGAAGCCCATGCCTATAATAAATTATAAACATATCTATAATGCACTATAATCTACTTAAAATACTGCATAATTACTTAAAAGCACTCATACATATTTATTTTCATTACAATAATCATAACATAAAGCCATTTATAATGACATGTCAAGTAACATTATACTTCATATTTGGACACTCACTGACCTTTGCAAGGATCATAGTGTCTTTTAATTCTTCATACAATACATTTTAATCATTTGAGTTATGCATTATAATTACTGTTAATGGAATCTCCCCCTACCTATCCCTCCCTCCCTCCCTCCCTCTCTCTTTCGATGAGTGAGCTCTGGTCTGGCGTCACACACAACATCCCCTTTCCCTGTTTCCCCAACTCTCTCCCTTCCTCTCCCTATCTGCCCCTCTCTCTATCCTTCTCTCTGTCTGTCTGATGTGAACTGTTGCCTAACAAGGCTGATCCCCCTGAAATCGGACACGTCCATATTTGGGCATAATGCAGGCATACAGATAACTGCCCACCCCAACATACAATTGAGTCGATATATCGGCACACCCCTAGTGTCTATTCTACGCGCACAATAACCTGGTCGATGCTGGGTACCGACAGGCACACAGTGCTGATGTCACAGTACTGATCATATATTTGAAGTCATAGACCGGCCTCCAAGTAATCTGTCATATGACACTGACAATCTACAGTACAAGGCATCACTTTGGAACCTATTTCAAGAGAGCCTCCTTCAACCACACAATAACCCGTCCAATGCTGAATACAGATTCTAGGACTATTCTAGGCCAGCCTATTTGGGGCCATGCATATTGTGAACGTACTGCTATGCGGCCAATCAGGGACCACAAACGTGAGGTGATGAAGCTGGCGGTTTGGGTTGGCCAATCAGGGAAAGTTGGGAAACCGATGCATACAAACTCCCGAACACACTGGGAATGTCTGCCTCTTTCTCAGACCCGCGGGCCAACAGATACAGATATTTGTGATTTTTCTGTCCTCGGAACCTGTTGGTCCATCCGAATTGCCATTCGGCTTCGTACAGTTTGAGACCATACGGTCGGACGTTTTCCGAGTTATGCTAGGGACAAATCTAGTGTGACACATTACATTACATTAGTCATTTAGCAGACGCTTTTATCCAAAGCGACTTACAATAAGTGCATTCAACATAGGTAGGGAACGAAACTACTAATCACCAGAAGTCTTAAGTGCATTTTCTGCTAAAACAGGCAGCCAAGAGTATACCTAGCGCTAAGGTAAAAGTGCAATACTGTATATCAGCTACCTACTTTCTTAAACAGATGAGACAAATAGCAAAATCAAATGAGCAAGAGCTAAAACAAATAAGTGTGTCGACTAAACAAGATCCAATAAAACAATACAATAATAAAACAAGAGTTCGTACACTAGCTAACAACAAGTAGGCAAGGCGAAGAGGAAGGGTAGTGTTTCCTGAAGAGGTGGGTTTTCAGCCTGCGGCGAAAGATGGGCAGTGACTCTGCTGTCCTGACATCAGTGGGGAGTTCATTCCACCACTGTGGGGCCAGAACAGAAAAAAGTTGTGACCGTGTAGATCGTCCAGAAGGACCCTTGAACGACGAGGCAATCAGTCACCCCGAGGTGGCAGACCGTGTAGATTGGCCAGAAGGACCCTTGAACGACGAGGCAATCAGTCACCCCGAGGTGGCAGACCAAAGTGGTCGACTTACAGGGGTGTAAGCATCGACCATAGCCCGGGGGTAAGAAGAAGCTGTTCCTTTCACTGCCCTATAGGCTAGCACCAGGGTTTTAAACTGGATGCGAGCCGCTACGGGGAGCCAGTGTAGAGAACGGAGAAGGATAGTTGTATGGGAGAACTTGGGGTGGTTGAACACCAGACGAGCCGCAGCTTTCTGAACAAGCTCCAGAGGTCTGATGGCAGATGCCGGAGCACCAGCAAGGAGGGAGTTGCAGTAGTCCAGGCAGGAGATGACAAGAGCCTGGATGAGCACCTGGGCTGCCTTCTCCGTGAGGGAGGGGTGAATCCTCCTGATGTTGTAGAGGAGGAATCTGCAGGACTGTGTCACCGATGCGATGTTTGCCGAGAACGACAGTTGATCGTCCAGGGTCACACCCAGATTCTTACAAATCTACAATACAGTAGCAGCTCTTAGGGCACTTCACAAACATGACTGAGCAGGAAGTAAAACTATGAGTACCGGTATATGGAAAAATGCTTTGTTAATCGAAGTCAGAGGGAAAAAAACAATATAACCAAAACCTGTAAAGATCTCACTGAAAATAGCAAGTCTACAAGCTTATAACTTGTTACATTGCAACATATTGTGAGGTTGTAAATCTGTAGAGTTAATGGACGCGGTTCTTTCTATTACTTTAAATCAAGCCCCCAGAACCACGGTAGAACAGTTAAGCGGCCAAGCCTGGTGGTCAAATCTGATATTGCAACACTTCCGCATTTTGCTTGTGCATCTGCCGTTTGTGCGCCTGCTCACGACGTGTCATGACCCACGAACCAATGGAATGGACCCATGGAACAATATGGAACCAATATTTCTTACTTCCGGGTGCTTCAAAACGCCACTGAGAAATTTCTTTGAAATTAATAGCTAGGGGCGGGGCAATCCGCCCTCTAGATATTATAATTCTATGCTTTAAGTTTGTGTAGCACAGTTCAATGCAACATTGGTCCTGGAAGTATTTGGAAAATCAACAATAAACGTTAGGCTATCGATTATGTGATGTCGCTGCATCGTTGAGAATCGTCCACGTCCGCATCTATATGCATCTTAGAATCGACAAATGTCCACACCTCTATTGTGGGTAGTTTGAAGCCAGTATATGATGTAAAGTAAGCTATGACATCACCTTGACGATATTGTACCCAGCATTGCCCACATTATTGCACAGTAGTTCAAGACCAGTCCATGACGTCAGTAATCTATGGCAAACATGACCGTTCGGACATAACCCGGCTAGACAGGCGGACACAAAGACATGGCATCCGCTTTATCTAACAGACAAGCTAACAATGTTTCGGTTTGCTATGTATTATCAGCTTGTAGATCATCAGTACCCATTGTCAGAGTAGGCTACTGAGTCTATGACTTCAGTACTATGACATTAGCAGTGTCTGTCTGTCTGTCTGTCCATCCATCCATCCATCCATCCATCTTCAACCGCTTATCCGGAATCAGGTCGTGGGGGTAACAGTTCCAACAGAGATTTCCAGTATTCCCTTTCCAGAGCAACATTAGCCATTTCCTCCTGGGGGATCCCGAGGCGTTCCAAGGCTAGTGTGGAGATCAAATCCCAATCTGGTCCTTGGTCTAACAGGAGGTGTCCTCCCAATGGGACGTGCAGCAAGGACCTCCCTAGGGAGACGCTCGGGAGGTATCCGTACTAAATGCCCGAATCACCTAAACTGGCTCCTCTCCAAGTCAAGGAGCAGCGAGCGATTTTACTCTGAGTCTCTCACAGATAACTGAACTTCTCACCCTATCTCTAAGGGAGAGGCCGGACACCTGTCTGAGAAAACGAATTTTGTCCGCTTGTATCCGCAACCTTATTCTTTCGGTCATGACCCACACTTCATGACCATAGGTGAGAGTAGGAACGAAGATTGCTCGTTATATGAAGAGCTTTGCCTTCTGGCTCAGCTCTCTTTTCGACAGTGCGGTACAGCAACTGCAATACAGCTCCTGTTGCTCCGATTCTCCGACTGATCATTGTTGATCATATATGATGTCAGTACTATGACGTCAGTACTGCATGTCTGCATTTATACTTGTCTGTTTCATGCTTATATTGCCATGCTTATTGCAAGTTTGTTTTCTGTGCCCAAATTCTTCTTAGCATGGTTGTTCATAATGAAGATATTGACAAATCAGAACCCATATTTTAGTGTTTTAACCATACCTCAGACTTAGTATACTTATTATCATTACCGAAATCATCAACCTCATTTCCGAAACATACGTATCATTACCGCAACAGGTGTTCATTTAATGTTAATTTAATATATAGGAAAATATAAGTTTTCTTTTAAATACATGTGCAGAATCTATATGTTATGTTCTTTCAGGATTGCCATATCATTTTGAAAACATATCAGGTTTCAATGAAATATCTCAAATATTGGGTTGTAAATTATGAAAGGTGTTGCGGTAATGAGAGAAATCAGTCAAATTCAAATAAAAATGTAAAAATTTACAAATATATATTATTTCACAGTTTAAGTAACTGTGCATGACTGTTAATAATCCATACTTTTTTTGGGCAAAATTATTAGCTTTCCTAATGGTCCTGATGTTTTCAGACTGTTGCGGTAATGAGATTTTTATGGACACGTTTTTGAAAATATGCTCAAAAAAGGTGTTAAAATTGTCATTAAATATTTTTTTATTAATATTCACAAACACTTAAGACCTTGTTAATAATGCTTAAAAAAGAAATTTCTTGATAAAAGCCTTTTAAAAATTTTCATGCTGAAATTTTTAAAACCAAGTGTTCGTGAGAATGACCCAGAAATGCAGTACAAATTGTGAGCGGTTTGGTAAGAAAACGATTGAAAGTGCAATCTATTCCTTCCACGTTTTTGGATGAATGTCATCTAGACTGTGACCAGACCACAGCCCCTGTTGAGCAGCAGCCCAGGTTGTAGAGGCTCACATGTGTGCCACAGCAGCAGCAATAAACAGTTGAATCAAATTCTTCTTCATTACAGAGAGAGAGCCCTCAACCTTTCCCTTTGCCAATTACAATAGAGGCTGTGAGCCACCACGCCAGACCAATCAGAGTGAGAAACATGGGCCGTAGGGGCCCTCAAGGTCCGACTGCCACCTGGTCCACTGTCACGGTTAGAGTCAGGAGAGAGTAGGATCCAAACCGGCGGCCTCGGTCCGCGAAAAAAATGGGGCAGTGTGTTTTGGGACGAGCGTTCCGTTTTCCACCCGGAATGGCTCGGTAATTCTCAATAGACTTATCAGCCGTTGTTGTGCGAACCGAAGTTACGATTCTGGCCCGGTCAACGTTAAAATTCACCATACGCTACTGGTCCGGGTACAGGCAAAGTCAAACACTTGTAGGCAAGCAGAGTTCAAGTAAACACGAGGAACTGAACAACAAGGAGTAAACCAGGGAACACCGGGAAACACTATTGTGTATACAAGGCAACAAGGAGTCGAGAACAAATACTAACAAACTCACAGGTGACTATACGAACTAGCAAGGAACTGCAAACACAGGGGAGTATAAATAGACAAGGACTAACTAGACACAGACTACTAACCAAGACAAAAATGGCAAGACTCACCATCTCCGGTTTACTTCCCATATCTGCGTGAAGTGGGCGGACGTCTTTTTAGGAGACCGGAAGCAGGTTTGAGTCTATTATTTCTAATGGAAGAGTGAACGTGAACACATCTTCTGAACCATTCTTTAGCCCCATGGTCACGGAACTAAATATTGGACCCAATCGCCACAAGCCACTCAATATTCCCAAGATTTGCATACTAAAATTGGCTTTTTTTCAGAGAGACAACTCAACTTTATAATTGACCTTTCTCTGTCCCAGCAACACACTCTAGTGGGATCTAGCACCAGTAAACATTGGACGTTCGCGAGATTTGCCGTCAGACGTTGGCAAATGTGCCCTTCCAGAACTTCACAGGCCCTGCCATTGGCAATTCATGGGCAATTCAGTGGGAAATCCACACCTTTTTATGGAGAAAATGGGACATTTGCCAGGTGCAAAATGGTGGTAGGTGTGAAATAGTGTAGGGGGGAAAACTGTGGCTTTTCAGGGGACTTTCAGGGAAAGATCAGGGAAGTGTGAAGTTCTGAAGTGGCACATCTGTATCGTAAATTAACCATCTTTGCTACTAATCACAGGGAGGCAAGACGGGCGAGGCTGCCCGTCTCACAGGGAGGCAAGATCCACGGCAGTGGCTCAGGGGTAGAGTGGCCGGGTAGAGTGAACTGGAAACCGCAAGGTTCCCAATTCGATCCCGGGCTTGGGGGCTACCCAAGAGTTGGTGTCGAAGTGTCCTTGAGCAAGACGCTGAACCCCTAATTGCTCCCGATGAGCAGGTTGGTGCCTCTCTGCCATCAGTGTATGAATGTGTGTGTGAATGGGTGAATGTAATGCACACTCTATGTAAAACGCTTTGGATAAAAGTGCTATATAAATGCAACATTTTTTTTTTTTTACCAAGACAAGACAAGACAGGTAACAGCAGCAACAGAGGAAACCAGGAGACACTAAATGACTACAAAATAAAAGGTACACAAATGTAACGTAAAAAAAAACCTTACTGAAACTAAGAAAAAAGAAGGATACATTACTTCAATATTAAAGGAACACAAGAAAACACAACAGGGAGACCTCCCATACATGCCCCAGAAAACACGCTCGGACACCACACTCTGGACCCCTCTATTAATCACTCCATTAATCTAACTATGCTCCATGTAAATCAAGTAGAATTGTGACAGGGAATTCGTACAGAACATGTCTCCTTTTAATATTTAAATATTTTTTTAATATTGTTTAATAATTTATCAGTTAGCAGTGGACTAGAAACAAACTGTTTTCACCACCGTCCCAAAAGAGTCCCCCAAACGCAAGAACAGATGCTAATTATTGTCTCCGCCAGGCCGAAAGGCATGGCGAGAGAGTATGTTTTCCACCCCGTCCGTCCGTCCGTCCGTGTGTCCGTCCGTCCGTCCGTGTGTCCGTCCGTCTGTGAGCAGCTAATCTCCGGCACCGTTGGCTTGATCGCAGCGACACTGTGCACACACACTCCCTGGATGCCAATCAGTGTTGGAATAGTTACTACAACAGAGTAATATGTTACTTATTACATATTACTTGTTTAAAAAGTAATGTAGTTACTTTACTTATTACTCCCTGCCAAAAGTAACTAGTTACTTATTACTTAGTTACTTTTTTTCTCTCGCCCCCAGTAATTGCATCCTTTCTCCCCAAAAGTCTGACTTTGCATTTTCAACATTAGCAGTTGTTTTTTTTCTCTTTTCTGCAGCCTACATTGTAAAATCCTCATTGTTGATTTAACTCTGAAAAGTGTTCTGTACACATGACGGGTCCATTTGGTTCTATTTGTACACTCATTTCAATTATATTAACACTAAGACTTTTACTGTGTATGAATTCATAACTTACAGACTAAATGAACAACTTCTGTTGTTTATTAAAAAAATGTATTCTAATAAAATACAAAAATAAAAAGGCTCCCATAGCAACACATATCAATAAGCAGACATGGCAACACTGTTTGATCCGGTTTAAAGGGGCCACACCATGAATTTAATTTTTTGGGCTCCCCAGTGTCTCTTGTACCCCCAATTTTTTTTTTTTTTTAACATTCAGTCATTCATTCTCATTTCAGAGATTTTCAGAATGGGCGTGTCTGAACAGGCCATTTTAGAATGGCAATGCATGTGACATCACTTGCATTGCCATTGCATTGATGATGGCCAGACAGAATTGCTCAGTAGCCCCCCCCCTGCCCAAGAGGACGTTTTGGTATTGCAGCTGAAAGTGCTGTATAAGCCAGAGACAATTGACTTGGGATGAGTATATCTGAGTGATGATTTAGGCTCAAACCTTTTGAAAAAGGTTTGAGGGACATACACCATATGATATTAAATATCAAATATTTTTTTTAAATTCATGGTGTAGATCCTTTAAGGCCCGCCCTTCCGCAGCTGATAATTCACACATAGACAAGTGCGCAACGTTTCCGTATCCGCTCTAGACCGGATCAGCAAGCAGCCTGCATAGCAACTGGATCCCAACCAGTCTACTATTATATCAATTGACCAAAAACAACACAGGATCAAATAAACACACTCAAACCCAGAGTACCACCAAGGCTCGTGAAAAAAAGTAATAAGTTACTTTTTGAAAAAAAGTAAAGGTAATAATATTACTCAAAACGTGAAAGTAATTAGTTACATTACTAGTTACTGGGAAAAAGTAATAATATTACTTTAAGTTACATATTACTTTAGTTACTTTCCAACACTGATGCCAATTCAGAACCTTTGCCCCACATTTTTCACATGGGCCTGTTATAGCGCCACCAGGAGGCCGCTTTTTGCAAAACACATTTTTTGAGAGTACACCTACAGATTTTGTCCAAACGTCGCGCAAATCGGTACACAGTATCTTTATAGTCATTACACAAAATGGGTCTTTCAGATTTTTCACATTCCATCCTGATTGGCTAAGAATGGCTTCCAAAGTTTGCAGGAGTTCTCCGTTTTCAACAAAATGCCTCAAATCATGAACACAGCTTGCAATTGCCGTGAAATTGTGCACGTACATTCCCACTAGGCAGAGGAAGAAATGCCACTGGACATTTTTCAAATCAGCCTCATGGTGGCGCTATAGCAGGCCGATTCGTGTTTTTACCTATAACTGCACCGATCTGTGTAAAACTTTGTATGTGCACTCCCTAGAGGTCAAGGAAAAACCTTTGCCCTGCATTTTTCACATCTGCCTTTTATAGCGCCACCAGGAGGCCGAGTTATGTAAAACACATTATTTTATACTACTCCTTCCGATTTTATCCAAATTTCACGCAAATCGGTACACATGATCTCTATAGTCATGTGATCATGACGGATGTGTTTGATTTTTCATATTCCATACTGATTGGCTAAGATTGACATCTAAAGTTTGCATTATTGGCTTGTTTTGAACAAAATTCTGCAAATCATGAACCGTCCGATTGCGGTCAAACTTTGCACGCACATTCACACTATGTTGAGGAACAAATGCCACCCTTTTAACATTGGCCTGTTATAGCGCCACCAGCAGGTCTAATTTAAGGAAACAAATGTTTTTACCAAAATGCCTCAAATCCTGAATGCAGTCAGTGTCCGATTGTCGTGCAAGGCCTAATAAGAAATGGCACCCTTTTCACATTGGCCTATTATTGTGCCACCAGGAGGCCACAATAGCCTACCTGACCTGGCGGAGACCTGTGCTCCGAGGAGCACTTTCTCTAGTTACATTTTATTTTCAACAAATAGCTTTCTTCCCAATAGCGTCAAGTTATTTTAAAATAAAACATGCGTCTTACACGTGTCAAATGGTATTAAAGGAAGAGGGACTTATTTTAACCCTAAACAGGTAATCAGATTTATACTGAATGTATTGCCGCGGAATCCGCTGGACCGCTGGATTAAACGCATGTGTGGCTAAAGTTTTCCTTTGACCGTCATTTTATCTCATGCTGGCTTAAGCCTGAATCTGATTTATACTTGGCTGCATGTCAGTGTCGCACATCAAACATAGCAACGTGACAAGACACAGCAAGTCTGTGTTGTGAGCTTTATGTAGTTGGCAATTTTCAATGTACGACATGGTGCACAACCAAGTATAACCAGCTGGATGCAGAGAGCGAATGAAAAAGGCGGAAAGTAAGTAAGGTAATGACTTATATGACTAACACATGTTAGATCAGTGACTCCTCTGCAGCAAGTTAGCTCTACAAAGCGAGTGAACTGATTAATAATTATATCGCATCAATGTAGTATGTTGATGTTGATTACTGATTGGTATTGAATAATCTTTACACCCGCATAATGCATCTTTTCTATTTGGATTTATTTCTGTGTGTAACTTTTCTACCTCCATGGAGCAGAGAGTGGAGCATTTAGCCCATGCTGCTTTTGTGGCTGACACACGAAAGGTCATCGTAATTCACTTGCAAAGTCAATGCCACTGTGCGCTCCGAACACACAACACCGTCCTGCGGAGGCTCTCGCATCAACTGAAAACCCTTCCTCTGGCCTCTAACCATCTGTAAATGTTTTGAAAAACAATTCAGTCGGATGACTCAGAGTGTATGTCAGTCAGTATGTGAGTTAATCAGGTCGCTTCTTATTTAGGGCATGCTTGCCAAAACTTATTCTCAACTATTGTTCTGTGTCAAAGAATATGTGTTACTATATATATATATATATATATATATATATATATATATATATATATATATATAGGTAGGAGTAAAACACACACAAGAGCATATCCCTTGAAGCTCTGGGGATTGTGCAGAATGACTTGGCAACAACAGTCTGAAGGAAGCTTAGCGGGATTCGTTAACTTCCTTATTTGAATTACTGAGCCGAGGAGGAGGCACACCTTATCGAGGAGATGTGACTGACTGATAAGTGTGCTGTATGTGACTGCACTGAGTTGATAAGCTACCCCAAATTATTATCTCTCACCATGGCTGCTGTAATTAAAGGGCTCTCTCAGGTTGCTGCAAATAGGCATTTGATGTATTTTGATCTATGTTTAAAATGATGCCAATACCCCTCCCACCGCTCACTCCCCAAATGTTTTAATTTTTGTGGTACCTAAAAGAAAGAAACACATAAGCACACGCGCACGCACAAAACACGCACACCAAACGCACACAAAACGCACACACGCACACACTTTCAACACATCATTGTTCCCCCATGTGGGATGTGACATCATTAGTATTTGAAAGGAGGACAGCATTCACTTCCCCCCCAAAATTGCCTTCTACGCCTTAACCCTTTGCTTGCCACCGACAAGATTTCTCGTCAGATTCTGCTAATGTGCAGCCTGCCACTGATACGTTTTTTTTTAATCACATTTTTAAACCATTATTTTTTTCACCCAGTGCCAATTGCCTATGTAATCCTGGGCAATACTCTCCCTCTGCCAGTCTAGGGAGAGCCCAGAACTGAGCTCATGCCTCCTTAAATGCATGAGGACCTAGCAAGCTGCTTCTTATCACCTGCTGACAGGGGGGAGTTTCCCCGGTTGGACGTAGCGCGTGGAAGGAACACGTAATTCCAACCAGTTCCTTTCCCCTCCATCAGGCATCCCGGCTGGCCAGGGGGAGGCAGTATAGAGGCCAGGATTACTGCATGTTTGTGAGGGTACCTACCCTAGCTAGGGGACATTCCCCCCCCCCCCGATTATACGAGACCCCTGTGCGTGTAATGAGGCGATTGCCGCGAGGACGGCGGTCACGGAAAATATTCCATGATTTTTCAAAGGTTAGTAAAAACACTTCGCTGGCAAAATCGCTGGCAGTGGCGTGGCAAACGATGTGTTATTTTGTTGCAGTCAAAGAGTTAAGAAACACAAAGAAATAACGCCATTGTCACTCGTTCTTTGCTACCCTCACCCACCTGCAGTTTTCAACCATAGTCTCCTCATGGGATGATGTGACATGCACACTGATGCGAACAATTTGAATTGATGCCCGATTGACCCCCCTCGGCAAGATGATGTCTTCAACCTCACAGTCCTTGCACATCTGATATGAAATCATCAGTATCCATCCCACATCCTCTGCTCCTGCCCTTAAGAAGAGGCCCCTCGGGAGCATTAACCTGGGACCTGTACCCACATGGGACCTGTTGGTCTCCCTGACATCTGTCTGTTTCTCTCTCTTTCTTTCTCTATATACAGTGTATATATATATATATATGTATATACCGTATATATATATATATATATATATATATATATATATATGCTGTGGGGGAAAATATCACATTTATTTTATTTGAGCACACAGGTCACTTTCACGGTCTGGCTGAGTATTGATTGGCAAGACGCCTGCAGACAATCTTAATGTAATTTAAAACAGTTGTAGTGAATAGATTCGGGGGTGGGGGGGGCACACATGGGCACTATCCAATCAGCAATGACGTGCCTAAGTAACAGGTGACGTATGGAAATCAGGCTCAAATGGAGGCTTCCCAGACTGAGAAGTGAAGTGAAGCCACAGCGAACGAAAGTGGCAGTGTGAAGCAAACAGTATTGCACAAGTCGGGAACCGTATACCCGACTTGCATCATCCCTGACTTGAATGGCTCTATATAAATAGCACTATATAAATATTACATATTCTACTTAATACAAACAAGATGGATAATGCAACGTTGTAGCATTGCCAAGCGCTACACCTGTGTTTACAGTAAGGCAATCTGGGAACCCATCGTCAAATAAAAAGGAAAAACAGCGCCCTCTGCTGTTTTTCACTTTTGCATTTTACTCTGGGGGGGGCATTAACTGGCCCCATGCTCACTGGAAACCGGGGTTTGGACATGCCTTCAGCCCTCTACTTCCGGTAGTGCGCCTATGTTTTAATTCCCACTAACAATATTTCTCCACGGAAAACTAACACCATTTCTCCCAAAGAACATGGATTGTTTTGGATATAAGCCCACTTGTTTCTATGATGAAAGAACAAGTTAAAATGTGAATATCTTTCTGTGGTTTTGTCGGCTTCGAGGACGATATTGTTAAATGAGTTTCGGTTTGTTTTCAGTGGGAAGCAGGCGCACAGACAGTAAATCCCGCCCACTGCATTTGATTGGGTAAAGCACGGCCTGCTTCCTGATCTGAAGGCCCGCCCCCTTGTAGCCAATGTGCATGGGTTATCAACACGGCTCCCGACAGATTCAAGCACGCAGCTCTGAATCTGTTCTTGAGAGATTAACAGTAAGGTAACACACAGAAGTAAAGAAAAACACCACTTTCATAGAAGTATCCTATATTGTGGGAGTAAATAAGGTATTGGTTGGTGTTAGAGATTACCCCTATGGTTTTAATACTTTACAGGAAATTAAGTCATTTGGTGTCTCTCCTATCTGTCCGTTTGGCTGTGCATCATCCTCCAGATAATCATGCCATCCACACTTCAGTTAAGGAGCAGTCATTCATCAATGTCCAGTTCTCCCTTGCTGACCTTTGCGACAGAACACAAGGCATGGTCTAATGAAGGCATTTCTTCACGTGGATCACAGACTTCATGAGACCAGTCTATGACGTCATTAATCTATCTTTACAGTTTACAGTTTACAGTTTAGGCATTTAGACGCTCTTAATCCAGAGCGATTTACAGTAAGGAAGAACACCACGGGCGGACGGACGGACGGACGAACAGACCCATTGTCTAGATAGCGTCTTACATAGGTAGCCATGTCGTCCGTCATTGTGAAGAGCGGTGGCCAGTCCTTCAAAGTCAAACTGAGGTGAGAACCGATACTCAAATTGTCTCCCCTCATGCAACCTGGGCAGTTGTGTATGATTAATATCCCCCTCCCTGGCCAAGTGACCCATGACTTATTTTCCACCATTCTGACTGGGCCTGCTTAGACAGGTATAAGACACAGCTACATGCAACCCTTGACTCATTCACTGTACTGTAAACTAGAGCTTAACCTCACCGTTACTTCTGCTGCACTCCCACCTGGCAGAGACATGCGTACAGTAGGTGTGTGTGTGTGTGTGTGTGTGTGTGTGTGTGTGTGTGTGTGTGTGTGTGTGTGTGTGTGTGTGTGTGTGTGTGTGTGTGTGTGTGTGTGTGTGTGTGTGTGTGTGTGTGTGTGTGTGTGTGTGTGTGTGTGTGTGTGTGCGTGCATGCATGCGTGTCTGCCTGCCATACATGCTAAACAGTGCCTCAGAAGTCTCCCAGCAATTGTTGACAAGACTTAGGCTACATGTTTAAGGATTTTGCTCTATTTGTAGTTCAACCCACTGGAGCAAACCATTCTGACATCACAGCTCTTTGAACAATGCTGTGTACTTTCATACCTCAACAACCACAAGCTCAAAGGATGCAGCTCAGTGCAAATGCCAGCGGTGTACTTTCATAACTTAAGAACCACAAGCTCAAAGTATACAGCTCCATGCAAATGCCAGCCACTGGCAGGTGACTTCTTTATGCCAACTGGAGCCGCGATAAGAAAAGAAAGAAATGGAACCCACCCAGGTTGTGAATACTGTTTAGTACAGCTATATGTTTTTTCTTTTTTTTTCTCTTTCTTTTTTTTAAGAAACTAAAGAGTTGGAGATTGGGGCCTTGGGTTGGTATAGAGAATTTAAAAAGATGATTCCGTATAAATGAAGACAAAACATGGGCATGGTCTGGACTCCCACAGTGATGTGCAAAAATGTGGTTGGTTTTCTAGGGGGTAAAATTGGAATGAGTTGGGGAGTCATCAGAGGAAACGGGAGATCTGTCTTCCACAGAGACCTTGTCTGCGAAAAGGAGATATGGAAGGAAGGGACATGGCTTATAGAGCCACACACACACACACACACACACACACACACACACACACACACACACACACACACACACAAAAAATACAAAACCTGAAACTTCCTGGCCACACAAATGCATCACTGTTTGAGAAAAGGCCGTCAAATTATTTAAGTGGAAAAATTCCTTGACGTGGATACAATTATGGATAGTGAAATGTGTGCAGCGAAGGCATGAAGTTGTAACCCTGTTATTATTTTGGGTTATAGAAAGTGTCTAAAAGAGGTATTATTTGTGTTGAAATGCGTTTCATTGAGTTATTGTTTTGGTTTACTAAAAAGAGTCATTAAGGTGTGATCACACCTAACTTTAATTCTGCCTATGCAGATTGTTGCCATTTATGCAAAAAAAAATAAAAAAATCCCAATCTGTTCTCCCTTATAGGCAGAATTAAAGTTTGGTGTGACCACACCCTTAGAGCTGGTTTTGTTTTATTGAAATATGCCAAAATATCTAATGTCAAAGAGTTAATGTTTTGTGTGATTTTTGCTATAATAACATTTGGAGTTTATTGTCAAAAGAAATTTGTCGAGAGAGAGAGAGAGAGAGAGAGAGAGAGAGAGAGAGAGAGAGAGAGAGAGAGAGAGAGAGAGAGAGAGAGAGAGAGAGAGAGAGAGAGAGAGAATTGTAAAATGTATTCCCCAAAATGTTGCCTGTTGACGTGTCTAGATGTGTACCATGCAGTCCTAGAATTTTTTATTCAAAGTACATAACTAACTCTAAACCAAACCCTGAACCTAAGCCTAACCGTAAAGACCTCATGCCATCATATTCGATTCCACATATCACACGATTCCTGTAAAACAGTAAGCTAGGGCGGGACACGAGGTATTAAAAATGTAATAAAAATATAGGTTTAAAAATAGCTAAATACATACTCAATTAATCCACGAATACAGTGGTAACCTTGGTGCCGCCATCAAGTCCAGAGTGAACAGACGCGAGAGGCAAGCCGGCAAACCTCAAAAGCCAACAACTAATGAGCCGCAAGGCGAGGAAAACAAACAGAAGGTAGAACGACGCCGTGTGCATTAGATACTGCACCTTCATGAACTGGTGGGTGGAAATAACACCAAGACGAGACATGAGAGACTAAACACAAGCTCATTTAAATTATGTTTTATTCCAGAGCTGCAATGGAAGGAAGAAAAAAATATAATACACCACAGGATTTACTCATCAAACAAACCCTGGCAATGTCTCTGTGGAACAAAATGACATAGTTATTATGTACACTCTGAAGGTCTGAGTTTTGTCATTATGAAACAGAAAGAACAGAGGGGGATAGGCAAGGGATTTGATCCTCAAACATTATTCAAATATGTTTCTAATCATTAGTCCACTGTGCTGTTCAAACCACCAATGCCTCTCTTACTGTGCAAAAAAGAAGGAAAAAAAATAAAGGAAAAGAAAAAAAGGAACATGATCAAAACTGATGAAGGTTTACTGCAGATTAAGACATGAAACCTGACGCGTGTGCCTCTCCGTTTGACTGCAAGACACAAATAAACAAATACAGAATTAAAACATGTTCTATATGCATGGCTATATAATATGATGGGATAAAGATACAGATGGTAAGAATATTGTGTACTGTATATTGTTGCTGTCATCACATTAATAAAAAAGTATAGGTTTGGACCTAGTATTTTAACACGATGAACATCAATACCTTTGAAATGTGGTCATAGTGTACAGTATGTACCACTTGTCCCTCAAACACTGTTACAATCACTGTATATCCCCCAACACATGCACGCACGCACACACACACACACTCACACACACACACACACACACACACACACAATTTCTAAACTGCTACACTGCTCAAAATCTGTCACGATCCTGCCAGGTGGTGAAAGTCAAAAAGCAACCAATGATCAGCAGGACACCAGATGTCGTCGTCCCCCCTCCTCACTATCTTCTGTATCTCCTCTTTCACAACCGCAGATGCCTCAAATTCTGTTGTGATCTTCACAATGTTAACGTTGTACAGTTTTAGTGTGGGCTGGCCATATAGCTGCCCCCGTAGTGCCAACTGCTCCTGATACTTAGGATGGGTTAAATGCACATACCTCATATCCCTGTATATCCAAATGTACGGTGACAAATAACCCATTTCATGTGTAGATGTTTGCGTACACACACACACAAACACACACACGCACACACGCACGCACGCACGCACACATACAGTACATACATACATACATACATACATACAAATATACATATTTCTGTTCATAACTCAGAGAATTTTGAGCACTGTATGAAATAATCAGTAATGTGTCTGTATTCCCTCAGCCCTGTGTTTCCTGAGCATGTTGGGGTATGGACAGTTTGCATACGATATTAATTCTGAAATATCATCAAGTGCTCTTAGTGTAGGTCTTGAAAATGTCATAGAGCACTTATAACATGCAGCAACTTAGAAAGGATTGCTTTTAATATCACCTCAATTAATGGCTCTTCGTTCCATATGGCCATTTTGCTCAGTCACATGAAGAGTAAGCTTGTATTTGACAAGATATTTGGCATTACTTATGTGGCACAAACTGTGCATTACGTTTCAAAATAAATTCTGGGGGATGGGATCGTGAGGACTTTTACGGGTGTGTATTGTAGACATTTCTTCCTATTGCATCTCAGAAGAACTCTCTCTCTCTCTCTCTCTCTCTCTCTCTCTCTCTCTCTCTCTCTCTCTCTCTACCATTCTTCAAAGTGGGCTAATTTAAAGTAGGGACACATACTGGGTTTTCTGTAATAAATGACCCTCATGAGAGTGACCCACCATGGCTAATGGAGAGAAGGGGTTCAGTTACAAAGCAAGCAATGTATAAATGTCTCTTTTTAGCCCACAATCAACGTACTGAGTGGGAGGGAGCGCTGGTACCCTGCTGATACCCTGGTCTGTACAATATCTCATATAAGTATATCTATCTATCTATCTATCTATATATCTATATATCTGTCTATCTGTCTATCTGTCTATCTATATAAAGGATTCATTGCGTACGGTAAATAAATACTTTTGCGGGTGTCTCCAGAGAAAGGGATTTCTGGATCATTGTAGACATTTCTTCTTATTGCATTTCATAAGAAGCCTCTCTCTCTCTCTCTCTCTCTCTCTCTCTCTCTCTCTCTCTCTCTCTCTCTCTCTCTCTCTCTCTCTCTCTCTCTCTCTGCTCTTCCCCAAAGTGGGCTAATTCTAAGTATAGGGACGCCGTCACTACTGGGTTTTATGTAATATAAATGCCCCTCATGAGAGTGACCCACCATGGCTAATGGAGAGAAGGGGTTTTGAGAAGGGATTGTGGAGGGACTGACAGCAACATTCTCTCGTTAAAATTGTTCCACAACACTGTCAGAAAGACTCACAACCGAAATTCACTGAGGAGCACTTACCAATAAAGGATAGCTTTGGTTATAGATTTGGCATTGAATGCCTGGACTATGTGGACCCATTCTCTGTTTATTAGTAGTCACCTGCATGGTGACAATGATCACCATTTAAATAGTGCCACATCAGAACAGGAGCTGTTTGAAGGGCCACTGGCTGTCACAGCAACAAGCCAAAGTGTGATAAGAGCTTGGCTCTGACCTGAGAAAATCCCTTATCTCCAGGTTGTGAACATCAGCATTCCTCCCCCACTGAGATAAGTGTGTCTTATAAATTGCTTTTTCTTTATCCATGGGGTTAAATTCATGGAGAGAGTGTTTTCAGCCCAATCTCTCCCAGAACATAATCTCTATGGTGGTAAAGTGGTTTCACCACAGTAGCGGCTGGGGCTCTGTGCTATGGTGAGGTAACACCAGGCATTGTACAGTTGGACTTCATCGTCAACACAGGCATTATTAGTGTCATAAACTCATAGATACAACAATCCAGCAGTAATGTATTTGTCTGTGTGCACAAAGTGGAAACACCTTACTCCATTATGAATAAATTGTAAGGGTGAGGTGCAGATAAATAAAGGTAAATAAGATCAAATAAAATAAGAATATGGCACTACATCTGCAGTTAGTCTGGGTGAGCTGCTCCAGGGTGTTCTTTGTTTGATGAGTCAACAGGTATGTTGACTCATCAATAAATATATAGTATACATTACTCTATCACCAGTGAACAGACACAAACAGAAACAACCTGTTGAGAAAAGGTTACAGACAGGGAACTCAGAAGAATGCTCTTGCTTTAGCGTTTCTTAGGCAAAGAAAAATAAAATCATGTCTTTCATGCCATGATGACATACTTTAATACTTTAAGCTGGCTCCAGACAGAGTCAATCATAAACAACTCGTTTTAATATTCTGAACCATTTAATGGAATAAATAAGTCGGGATTGTTTGCATCTATAGCAAATGGCATGGATTCAGATCTCTCATCCTTAAGTAGTTGGATGAATTCTGAAAAAAACGAAACAACAAACAGGCCTCAAATACTTAATAGGCACACCACTTCAGAGATTAATATCCAAAATGCTATTAAAAACTCAACGGCTGCCTTGAATGATAATTACAAAAATTAATTGCAAGTATTATCAGATTAATTACAAGACAGCCGTTTCCTAAGGCAACTTGCTACACGATCATGGCCTAATATGACAGTTGCAAAACATCAATTAACCATCAAGCAAAACAAAATAGGCTTTAACTCCGAGAATAAAAGGAATCGGCACAAGACAGATAATAGGCTACAAAATACATCATCCACCCCCAGGAAGATTTCGAGAGCTCCCATGAATGACGAAAGTTTCACACCGATCGGACCAGCTGTGCCCAAGATTTCCTGCTCACAAACAAGACGGACAAGGGCAAATCCCCACCCCTGGCTGTTCTGGCCTGGCGGAGATAGTAATAGGCCTAATATTGTTAAGTTGACGGGAAAAGGAAGATGTGCATAATTAGATGACTCCTAGCTCTTTTTTTTTTCTCTTCTTTTTTTACACTCAATATTGCAGCATTTATACTGCATTATCCATCACCTAATGTGACTTTTAACAGCCATTAAGGAGAGAGACAGAGAGAGAGGTGTGCCGTTGACCTCTGTGACATGTCCTACATTTTCCTGTATTAAAATGACTGTGTCTGTCTGGAAGCAGCCACACGACAAATGTGTCAGAGGCCTGTCTGAGCAGGAGACATTAGCTCAAAGTGACATTTGTAAAGTGACACTATAGGGACAGATATTTCTCATGCTGCAGTTCCACGTTAGAGGAGTGTTCCCCAAACAGTGGGCTGGGACCCATCTTTGTGTGCCGGACCCATTTTTATGGGATGTATGTGACTTTTTTTATTATTCACATTTACAATTTATATATATTATAGGCTTATATATATATGCAGTATATATATATATATTAGACATGAGCGGATGGGCTTTTTCGTCACCCGAATCCGCGTGAACACGTTCATCCATCCATCATCAAACCGCATGATTATATCATCCTATTTATAGATCCGCATCCGGCTTTTTCTAAGTGAAGTGACAGTTTTTATTACACTTTTTCTGGGGCAGTGACATGAAAAAAAAGACTAATATGAGAAACATGTACTAAACTTCTACATCTACTACTCGTGAGTTCAATCTAATACAATATCTTGTCAGAACACTTAAAATGAACTTGTCTTACCTCACTAAACTCCCATCTCTCAGACATAACGTCTAGCTCTAAATTGTCATTGTAACAATAGTGTTGCCAGACCAAATATAGTTGTG
This sequence comes from Gymnoscopelus braueri, assembly GCF_963280865.1. NCBI lineage: Eukaryota > Metazoa > Chordata > Actinopteri > Myctophiformes > Myctophidae > Gymnoscopelus > Gymnoscopelus braueri. The sequence continues at coordinate 33,945,458 of NC_137623.1, forward strand.
TGGGAATGATTTCAGGAATTAGAACATTTGCATACAAACGGAAATGCTTCCATATCCTGGCTGAGGGTTGCATTCTGTATTTCTGAAAGCTGAAGTCAAAAACGGCTGTTCTAACACCGGATCTGCTGCTCATCTGGAGGGGAATCTACTTCTGGCTAAGGGAGATATTAGTCTTCTGGTCATCAGGCAGGGCTGCTCTGCTACAACGACAACCCTAATCCTCTTTATATGAAGTGGTTATTCTTGTGCTCCAGTGTAGGAGTGATCTGGTGTTTCCAAAGACTAAACTAAACCAAACAAACAAACCAAAGAAAACCTCACGGCAAATGAAATACATTTTCAGTAAAAGCCAAAGGTCCCTGCTCTAAAATGAATTATATATTTTTAGTTTCCATCTGCGACAGAGGCTGAGAAATGTTTATTTCATTTTAGTGGACGTTGACAATTCGTTCAATTTGTGGTGGTAAATGAGGTCCTTACTTCAAGATCAACCTGACATTTTTGTCCCAGTGTGAAACCATGTAGACCCAGATCTTGGCCCTAAGGAGTGATTGAGGAGGTGAAAAATGACAACCTGACTGCTGTACTGTGCTTCATCGATTTTCAACATCCACCTCTGACAACAGCAGGAGACACTTCCCTGAAGGAAGCCAAGGACTTCAAGTACCTGGGCTCATGGGTCAATTCAACCGAGCAAGATCTTAAAGTGAAGAAGGCACTTGAATGGGGAGCCCTGAACGGCATGACCAGTGTATGGAACTCCAACCTCCCCCCTCAAATCTAACTCAGCTTCTTCTATGCAACGGTAGAGTCTGGGGAAGCGACTAGGGTGGGCTCGTCTGAGGACGACCTAGAGAGATGTCCATCCATTGACCAACACAAACGTTAGCAATCAATCAAAACACAGCCCTTATGTGTTCGGTCACAGTCAAATGTGCATATACAGTAGGCTATACAGAACAATGTCTAAATGTCTCAAATATACCGTGCATGTGAGGCAATGTGTGTTTCCCAGCATTCTTCTAACAGCATACAGTAGCCTAAAGATTCTCCTGCAGTTTTGATCTAAAGAACCCCTCAAGGATTATTCTTCGACTAGAGTAGGCATGTGTTGACAATGAGTCAGCAGAGCATTTCTGGAAAACACCATTAGCCAAGATGAAGCAGATTAGCTAGTGCTACCACAGTGACATATCTGACAAAATGTTGACACTGTTTGTCTTTGTCAACAAGCACGTCAGCTCAGTGGCAAATTCAACAAAAATGTGGCTCTGTGCCCAATAAGCATGCCCCCCCCCCCCCCCCACACACACACACACACACACACACAGCATCAAATAAAGGGGGAAAAAGCCTTCTGTGTGTTTCCTGTCCCAAGAACGCATATTAATCACCAACAATACAAACTTGATTCTTTTTGTTTGTATAATCTTTAACGAGTTATGCAAATAAAATGAAGTTTGAATTAATTTTAATGAGTGCGTAACAAAAGGACCAAAGCTAATTATCTGAAATTCCTCCTCTTTGAAATCGGGCAACACTGACCCCCCACTGAATCTAAAATAAAGGCAAGAACATTAGCATATTCATTATGAAACATATTTATATAACATGGTGAGAACTGTGTGACCATGCCTCCTGTGGGAGCGAGCGAGGAGGCTGATTTGCTGGGTGGAAATATACCGTTTAGGCTTCAAAGCACAATAAGGTATATTGTATTAATTCATTCTGCCTGCCTGCGGGGACAAAAGGAAGCGGGGAGAAGCATTACTTACTTGTATTTGCTCTGCCGCAGCCTCCATTTCTGTCCCCACTCATTTCCATTTTGAAGTTTAGCTTGTTGTAATGATGTTCCCTGTGAAATAGACAGGAATTGATTAACAGAGAAAGACACATTAACTTAAGCCCTTTTTCTCAGAATTTTCTTTTCTTGTCTTTGTGTGTTAGTTTTTTATGTCCAAAACAACAACAAATAATATATTTTTTTAAAGCAATAATGGTTTAAGCAGGTGCGACTGTTGCAATTCCATGCCTGGCACTTACACCATCAAAAGCGATTTAATTCCCTATTAAACGCAATGGTTGACTGAGTGAATCTCAGTGGACATAACATGCCACTAGAGCTGCAATCGTTGAGGTTCATCTGCCGCGGGGACACTTATACCGTGATGTACGCACTAATGGTAAAGTAGGCAACACGGATAAAGGTGTCCATTTAATGTCAACAACATTACCTACACTACCAACAGATTACTTTAGCGACACAACAACAGGAGAATTTCAGTGATGAACTAGAAAAAGTGCTCCTCGGAGCACAGGTCTCCGCCAGGTCATGTAAGTTATTGTGGGGCAGCAATGATCGGAATTCGCCAATCAGGATGGAATATGAGAAATCGGACGGAACCATCTTGATCACTTGACTATAGAGATAATGGGTACCGATTTGCATGATGTTTGGACAAGAGTTGTAGGAGTAATATAAAAAAGAAAGGTTTTGCAAAAATCGGCCTCCTGGTGGCGCTATAATAGGGCAATGTTAAAAGGGTGGCATTTGTTCTTCAACGTAGTGCGAATGTGCCTGCAAAGTGTCACCACAATTGAACAGCCCACTCCTGCAAACTTTAGATGTCAATGTTAGCCAATCAGGATAGAATATGAAAAAATAAAAAGATCCATCTTGATCACATGACTATAGAGATCATATGTACCGATTTGTGTGAAATTTGGATACATTCTGAAGGCTTAATATCAAAAAATGTGTTTCACATAAGTTGGCCTCCTGGTGGCGCTATAAAATGTTGGGCAGATGTTTTTCCTTGGCCTTTAGGGAGTGTGCGTGCAAAGTTTCACGCAGATCGGTGCAGTTATAGTTAAAAACGCAAATCGGCCTTTTATAGCGCCACCATGAGGCTGATTTGAACATTTCCAAGTAGCATTTCTTCCTCGGCCTAGTGGGAATGTGCGTGTGAAATCTCACGGAAATGGCAAGCTGCATTTGAGGCATTTTGTTGAAAACAGAGCAATCCTGCAAACTTTGGAAGCCAACATTAGCCAATCAGGATGGAATATGGAAAATTGGACAGATCCGTGTCGATCACATAACTATAAAGATACTCTGTACTGATTTGCGTGATGTTTGGATAAAATCTGTAGGAGTACTGTCAAAAAATTTGTTTTGCAAAAAGCGGCCTCCAGGTGGCGCTATAACAGGCCCATTTGAAACATTTGGAGCAGAGGTTCTGCTCTGGCATCCAGGGAGTGTGTGTGCACAGTTTCGCTGCGATCAAGCCAACGGTGCCAGAGATTAGCTGTACACAAAATGACAGAATGACGGACGGACGGACGGACGGACGGACAGGGGGTAAAAAATACTCTCTCGCCATGCCTTTCGGCCTGGCGTAGACAATAAAAGGACTCGGACAGGAAGAAACCATTAAGAATCTGAAGCAGTATCTTCTGAGAAAGGCTATTGCAGTGTCATGTTGCTATCGGCTGCAATTACCCAACATCAACTTGCAAATGCCCCATCAACATTTAGCAGTTACCCCACAGTTGCCCCCTGTTGCAGGACGAGTTTTGAAAATAGATGTGTCGAAGAGGGTCGTGACCTGCGGTAAAATGTATCAATAACTGTGGTGCGGGTCTGTGTCGAAAAAAGACTGCACATCACTACTGTGAATAGACAATGACAATGACACTATGACATTTTGTCATATAGTCCTTGTCATATTCCTCAAATTTTGACTGAGTTATCTTTCAGATTCCCCAACCCAAATAATGTGCTCCTGCATCTCCTGTGTTGCTGTTTTACTCTGAGATATTAGAAGAAATCTTAGTGCTATAAAATGTGTAGCCACTGTGTGCATGGCAGTTCTGGATTAGCACAAGAAAGATGGTAAATGGGCATGGCTCATTATTCCCCATGTTCTGAATAGAGAAGACTACTATGTATACAGTGATATGCGAGTCGAGCGCGGGTAGGCTTCAGATGCAATTATCGTGGGTGCGGGCGGGCAGGTCAATCTCTCTCTCTCTCTCTCTCTCTCTCTCTCTCTCTCTCTCTCTCTCTCTCTCTCTCTCTCTCTCTATCTCTCTCTATCTCTCTCTCTCTCTCTCTCTCTCTCTCTCTCCCAAGAAAGAGAAAGAAAGAAAGAAAGAAAGAAAGAACATGAACATTTTGCGGACCCTGACCCCTAACACTGAGGACCCCAAGTGGTCCTGGACTGCCTGTTTAAGACGTATTGGGTACAGGACATTGAAATCATCTGAATTTCATGTTTACCCAGCAGTATCCATTAAATTGGGAAAAGTCAATACATAACAACAACAACAACAACAACAACAACAACAACAACAGTTATTTAGCTACGCTAAACATTGTATGGGTTCAAATTGACCCCAAAGATAATAGGCGGGTTAAAAATGAAACAAAACTGGTGATGATAATCAACAAGCTACCTACAAAAATGAGCAAACTGCTACCACCTGAAACGAGAGCATAGCAGGTGCATTCCAAACTCCATGGTTTCTTAACTCAGAGACAAAGACATATTTACAAAGGGACAGATACAAAAGGGTTGAACGTGGAGATTCTAAGAGCAGTCACTCAAAATCCCGTTTCCTGAATCATTAAACAATAGGCAGGAGCAAAAGGCAGGAACCTTACCATGAATGCATCGTATAAGGTTTGGGCAACATTTGTGTTACAATGCTGTGTTACCGTCATGACATGTTTGCACAGATGCAGTTTGATGTTGTTATGTTGTTTGGCTTAGAACTATGGTCTGGTGCTCCGTCGGCCCTAAAATAGATAAATAAATCACACACTGTAGACACGATTGTCGTGTATAGAAGAACATTGTTTGATAAGTCATATTTATTTACATCCTATTTCTTGGCCATATTGAGTTGTGATACATTTTTCTTATTGGCATACAGTTCACAACTGGCACTACTGTGATATTCAGTGGAATTCACTCATTTGATTCTCAAGTGCTATGAACACAAATTAGCTGGAATGCCAGATTGATGATCCAATGTTGTCACTTTGATGTGCGTGCTAAAATACAGAATCATTGCAATAATTGGAGTGCTACTGTACTGTCTTTCACACATTTTTGTTTTCTTTTTCTTTACCAAAGTTTCTTGTCTTAGCTTAGGTGTACGAGGGAGTAGATGTGGAAGATACGTGCTGTTCTCACTCTGTCATATCTGATGGATCTGGAGTGGCAGAAGAAGGTTTTCCCCTAGTTTTGAAGTGAGGAGGTCTGGGGGTGAAGAGGAAAAGTTTGCCTAGGGTGCCTATACAGCTGTGTGATGGTCTTTCTTTCTTTTTTTTTACCGTAGAAAGTTCACAAAGGCACGCACATCGAAATGATATAAACCGGGTGCTGGACAAACGTGAAAACAGAAGAAAAAATATTCGGTGGTGTTTTGAGCTTGTAGGATGAGCTACAGTAGCAGAAACGTCTATGTTCCCCAACCCCAACCCTAATCCTAATAGGCCCGAGGGAGAATAGGACCATGGGGACAAAACCCAACTGAATGTCCAGTTAAGCTCAGAATGAAGTTGAAAGGGTTTCAGTGCACTACTTGTCTCAGATATAGATAATAGTCGTTTTGACACACATTTTACTTAGCACAACAGTAGGCTACAGATAAGCATCCTGCATCTGCCTGCAATAATTCATATAACATGAAATAGTTGCAGTGTCATTGCAAGAATCAATTACAGATACAGTAAATTATATCAGCATACATTGCTTTTCCATTGCATATTTATCCCCCCATGTGCCTCGGCCAGTCTCTTAAATGTTAGAGTGATGTTAATTGTATTATCAATCAGCTACAGGGCAAAGCATTTAAAAACTAAGAATGCTGAATAATGCAATGTGGCACTCAACTTAATAGTCGTCCTTTTTTAATTACAGCTATCACACCCAGAGCAAATATTTGAAAAGAGAGAAAGAAAGAAAGACAGATGCATCACTATAGCGGTCATCCATTTCATGTGATACAGTACGTCCATCCTGAACCTGTCCCATCTAACCCCTGCTCATTTTGCTAGGATTGGATGGCTTAGGGTTGAGGACAGAGTACAGCAACTTGCTATGGGCCTGGTCTTCAAGATACACCACAACATTGGGATCCCCCTGTATTTGTCAAAATACTTCCAAAATGTTAAAGAAGTCCATGATCATAACACCAGAGCCACTAATCATGTTCAACCCAGATTTGGCTCAACAAAGGGAATGAACTCATGCTATTCATCAAAAATGTGGAATGCCCTACCAAAAGGAGTAAAGGAGTGTAAACCCTACTCACTTTCAAAACTGCCCTAAAGATACACCTTCAGGAGGCTGCAATTCTAAAATGGCCCCTGTCCAAGTCTTAACCTACCCCAAGTCCTAATCTACCCCCCCTACCGCCTCTCTCTTTCTTCTCTTGTACATATTTTTCACTCTTCATACCAGTAACCTGTAAACTGATTGTATGACATTCTGTATAGTTTTCTTTTGTGTATATTTGTCTGTCTCTTATGTCATCATGATTTGTGTGTATGGGGATCTCATCTTAAACAAGCTTAGTGCTTAATGAGACTCCCAGTTTAGTAGACCTTGTATTGTGAATTTGTACTTCCATGTACTGCCATTCTCATGTCTTACTAAATAAAGTACATCAATCAATCAAAAATGTCCTATACTAGTCCCACAGAAACCACTACTGGTACAGCCTGTTCTTTAACAAATGCTGTAGGTAGAAATGTATGGTATATCACAACACAATACTGAACTGATGAAGATCCTGTGAGATACGAAACGTTGTCGCTAATAATAAAGCAAATCCTTTACCTGGAAATTGGTGTGCGGGCTCTACCTCCTTTCATATCACAACACAACACAATGGAAAATGTGAGACTGAAATAGCTACATCTGTATTGCAACAAAGTTGTTCTTCTGAGCTGGTGCTTTACAGCCTGCTGTAGTGTCTGCCAGTGTATTTGATGGTGCCTCAAACGACAGTAAACATTGACAGAGACATCCATCTTCCCTGCAAACTAATTTCTCAGGTTTTACACTGGTTCAAATAACCTGTCATAAAATGACAGTAATCATGAGTACCATTATGAGAACATAACCTCAGATGTAGCCTACTTATGAATAGTGGCATATTTTTCAGATTCTGTTTTTGTTCTCACTCTTGGGTGGAATGGGTATAGTTCAAGTAAGCTCTTATGTTGAAGGTTTTGAAAGCCGGAAAATGCCTGACAGACCTGACAGGTGATTATCAAAAGTCCTTCTCTTTGCTATTCTGTGGCTGTTAGTTGACAAAGGACAGTCAAAGCAGCAGGGTAGTGATTTATAAAGAATTAGCATAATTCAGCTTGCCTTTGCTCATTGTCGACAGTGCCAAACCAGTCAAACCTGCATAAAGGCATGCATTTTCTTTGGATCCTTTGTTTTGGAGCAAATGCAAACATTCTCCATTAAAAAGACAAAAACTGACGTTCACTCTATCAAATTGACTTGCATAAAACAAAATAAAAAGGGATTACTTATCCATTACGATATGCACTAATGCTTCGATTCCACCACGGCTTCAATTGAAGGCCATCGAGCCAAAATGCGTGACCAAATACTTCCCCTCTCTTTTCTATCTTTCTACACCCCCCCCCACCCCAAAAAAAAGAGATAAAGAAAAATACTGTAAAATGTGCTACGTCCACTCGACCACAATTTGAATCACCTGATGTGATTCACCTCCAAAGGTGCTTTCACTCCTGACATAGGGGGTCACACAAATTGTTCTTTAAAATGGGTGGAATAAGGTAGGTAGAGGACGAACAGGAAGCATCTAATTGAATGAATAGACCTTTTAGATAACACTTGCAAACAAATAATTTGTACACAAAGGACCAAACACCATAATGGCCAAGATACCCTGAGGCTGTATGTGTGTGTGTTATGCATACGTGTAAGAGTGCATCTACTGTACGTGTGTGCTTCCTGTGTGTGTCTGTGAAAACATAACAGGAAGTAAATGGCTTTTGCTTCCATCGGACCACATCTGTGTCACAAACAAAAGCGTTGTGCTTTTTCTCCCCCCTGAGGGCTGTTGCAGTGCATACAGAAAACAGCAGTTTACCCACGTGACACACCACTGATAGACAGTACATAGACACAGTAGAGTACAGTAAACACACACACACACACACACACACACACACACACACACACACACACACACACACACACACACACACACACACACACACACACACACACACACACACACACACACACACACACATACATACACACACACACACACACACACAGAGAGATAAAGATGAAAGATAATCTTTGTAATGGATTTCTGCCTCAGTTGATTTAGGTCACAGGGGTTACCTGGCACCTCTGGCAAACTGTATTATTTTACATTCTAATATTCCTGAGATTCAAGAGGGTGTATTTGGCTCTCACTCATACAGGTACAAACTGAAATGATGGCGTGGCATGTTGTGCATACTTTGCTAACACAAGAAAATAACAATGATAATAGTGGATGTATTATCACTGTGACAGGTCACACAGGTTTTTTTTGTTTGTTTAAACTTCGGGGAAGTTCAAGGTTAATTCTGTGAGCCACACACAATGGCTCACAGACACTTTGGTCCGTAATTTCCCTGTGCAATTGCTGTCCACACTCCTTTCTCTCACCATCATCATCATTACTCTTTACACCATGCAGTATGCATGTTACTACAATACAATAGTTCCTTAACACAGTGTCCTTTTATTTAATGTATGTTTTAGCTCTGATTGGTTTGCCCTGTCTTTAAAACCACATTGTGTTTTTCCTGTTGTGATATATTTTTTCTTTTCATTTATTATTATTATTTTTGGCTCTGGTATCACGTTGTATTGAGTGACTGTTTAAGTGTAACATCATACCCTTCGACCCTGATGTTTGTCCAGCATGTCTGTATCCATATAGATATTTGGTGAAGGTGTTTGGCTATACTGGGGTATTGTTTTATCATCATCACCCATATCCATAGCCAGGATATTGAGTTGCAGTGTACTGAACTGTGTTTTGAGAGCATACTTTGCTACCATGTCAAAAAGATGCTTGTTTATGTTTACAACCATGAACACAAGAAAAACAAATCAATGCACATTTCAACAGATGTTGGGTAAGTCAAGTTCTCAGCTGACAGCTCTATCCTGTGTTTGACAGATATTGAATCTATAACACCAAGAATGTATTTTTCTTCTACAATGGTTTCCGAATAGAAATGTTGAGTTGAAGATGTATTGGCAGTTATCCCCTTATATGATATGTCTAGGTACTTCACATAATATTAATACAATAAAAACTATAATACACAATAATAAAGTCTGCACACTGGTGTGCTCCCCCTTGTTTATTGTGCATTTGACATTTCATTCACTTGGATCTACTTCAGGAATAGTCCTTTATTCCTGAATAATATCCAAGTGATCAAAACATCACAACAATCAATATCAATAAAACAAGTGGGGACTGTGTGGACTTTGTTATTTCATTCGTGTTGATCTTCTGTTTGTCCTGCACCTGGACACCGAAGGGGATGTGCATGCACTACCTTCCCAGAATATTCACATACGGTAGTCTGGGCTCTATGGATCTAGCCTTGTACTCCACGTCGTTAACTTTGAGCTAATCTCTCAAGACAGATTCAGTTTAGAGAGAATGAATGAATAAATAAATGCTACGTTCTCTGTCTATAGCTTTCTTCTCTTTTCTCCTTTGTATGCCTATTGTGTGTCCTTTGTTTTAAGATAAATTGGACTTGTCTTTTACCCGACTAGTATTGTTCTCCCCTTTGTTCAGTCTGTTTCATATTTAGTTCTGTCCCATCTTACTGTCCCATATTGAATTTAGAAATCATTTGATGTAGGGAGTTGAAGGATTTAGTAGCAGGACATTCATTTCAACAGCATTTTTTTGCTTGAGGTATGATCTCCTCTCTTTATAAAGCATGTAATATAAAATACAAAAATGAAATCCTTAAGAGTTCTCTACAGGGCCTGGCGTGGCCCGGTCTCGTGCAAGACAAAATACACTTTAAGACCTCCTCAGAAGGGACTAATTGACTGACTTGTCAAGGTTATCAGACAATCAGCCCAATTATACACAAGTGATACACATTACACAGCAGGTCAAGACTGGTGCACCGCACCGATGCAGCACCTTGGCCTTCTAACAAACAGCAACACATCACATCCTGCTGCTAAAACCACAATGGGTATTGATTCAATATCTATAACTGCAAAACTGGAATGTGCAATGGTTTTAAAAGTCATATAACCTATGTTGCTTCCCCATCACTCTCTCAACCACACACTCTCACCTTCTCTCCCTCCATCTGACTCATTATCTCTCTCTTTGTCCGTCAGCCCCCACCCTCTCTACATCTCCTTTATCCTTCTTTCTCCTTCCCTCATTCTTACTCATTCTCTCTCTCCCCCTCCACCCTCTCTACATCTCCCTGTCCTTATTCTGCTTTCTCCTTCCCTACTTCTTACCCATTCTCTCTCTCTCTCTCCCCTCTGCCCTCTCTACATCTCCCTGTGCTTCTTCTTTCTCCCTCCCTCCTTGTCACTATTTTTTCTCTCTCCCTCCTGGGTATATATGGAGAAAGATGTACAGTCCCGAGACCTTGAACTCTCACCACAGGGAACTGGCACCTCCCAGCCCACCCAGTTACATAAAACAGTGTGGGCGGTGAAACAGATGAGCTTTGTAGGAGGCACGTGGCCCTCCTGGTGGGTTTGGCTCATGGAAACGTGGTTCAGGAGAAAATGGAGCATCAATAGGGGTGGTGTGTGGTGGTAAATGATGCAGCCGCAGCACCTGCTTACATGGCCCGGAACACAAATTGTCTCTTTTCTTTTCTGCAATAACTCGTTTTATTTTGTTATGTGTGGGGATGAAAATTTGCTAATTAGCGTCCTTGCTAACCCAGACGTATTTGCACTGCATTGTCACTTCTGTTGTAGTTCTGTTGCTGTGTTCATTAATATGTACTGACCCACCAGATAAAAAATAACATAAAGTAAAGGATGTGGTGTGTTTAGATTAGATTATATTGCTCGCGCCTATACATTTAACATTTTTTTTTTTTGTTTTGTAATTTTTCATTAAAATAAATTATCTGATTGTGGTGTCAAGCACGTATGACAGTTCCACCAGTAGAGAGCAGCAAATCCACACATTGATCACCTCGCTCGCCCCCTCCCAAACAGGCCCACGTCATATCTTGTCATTCACCGGATGTGACATTTTCGACAATCCCTGGTCCGCTGATCGGCCTGAAAACGATGTGATACACTACGACGCTGACTGTTAGTCACCCGGACCAAAGAAAATAGAAGTTGAGCTGTCCGTTTGTTTTTTTATACCGTGTGAAAAAACGTGTTTTTCCTTATTCTGGACGAAAATGACGGGAGAAAAACAATGTGACCCGGAAATGATTTTTTTTTTTTACATCCGGCTCCGGGTGAGTGTGACGTAAGTGGAAAACGAAAGTGTTGATTAGAAATAAACACAGCCGTGCGATCACAGATTAAACAATGAAAATTCAAAAGAACGCATTGATGCGATCTTGGCAATCGATGTGTAAAATGTAAGCACTCAACACACAATACATAATAAACATAAAGAACCGGAAGAAACCTCATACAGAACCTAGAGGCAGCCGTCTGTGTAGCTCAGTTTACTTTTAAGCAGCTGAGAAGGTCATTATTGGTGCCGATATAAATTGAGGGATCGAGCATGCAGATGGAGATAGGAAGTGAAAGCGTAAACCTGGCTGAGTTCCTCGTCTGCTCTAGTCTTGGTGTTGCATGGTGCATTTTATCAATCCTAACAAAATCACACCTAAGAGGAGGTCACATACAATGATGGTACGGCATTGATTTTAATTATCCCATTACTGAGCCTGCAGGGCTTATGAAAACAGATAAGCTAAAGACCTCCAACTAATTACATTTATTTTGCCATTGATTGAAGTTGCTTCGATTTATGTTAAACAATGCTGTGATTCAAATGCAACACATATTGGATTTGACAGAGAGGGGAAGGGGTGCGGGTGAGAGAGAGGGAAAGGGGAGTGGGTGAGAGAGGGACACAAAGAGACACAAAGAGGGAGGCGGGACGGAAAACATATTGGGTTCGGAGGGAAAGGCAGTTGGAGAGAGAAAGAGACAGAGAGACAGAGACAGAGAGAGAGAGAGCATATGTGTCGATCTGCTTGAATCTACTTTTTTATGTGCTATATTTGATTGCCTGAGTGCACAGCCTCACTCCACAGGTGCAGATTATAGACTGGCTGTCAGAGTCTCCTGACTTGAACCCCATAGAAAAGCTCTGGTGGGATTTGAAGAAGGCGGTTGCAGAACACGAACCCAATAATATTAGTGAACTGCAGGCCACTGTGCATGAGAATTATGGGCTAAAATGTCTTAGGAATGCTGCCAGAAGCTGGTGTCTGTACTGGCTATGCATCACGTTTGCAGCAGGTCATAACAGCAAAAGGGAGCTCTATAAGTACTAAATATACTTATCACGCATGAACAGTTTGAATAATTATGAGCCTGCAGTAGTAATTAAAAGTGTAATTCCGTACTATTGTTACTGAGCTATTTAAATTGTTCTTGTTTGAATTGTTTATTTCAATTTGTGAATTTTGCCAATAAACCAGATTTGCAGTGATGTTTGAATACTTTCGAGTGCAATTGTATTATACTGTATGTATTAATTGTACATATCAATGGAATAATTTAAGCTAGTGTGATTACATACTGTATATGCACCTTCGTGCTAAATGCTGCTTTTGTTTTTGCAGACAGGCCTTGGTTTTGAATGGCTCCCAATAACAGAGAGTGAGTGGCACTTGAGGAGAGCGAGAGAATATACAATAACAAAATAAGGTGATAAGAGTGCTGGGGTAGAAAGGTGATGCCATGGTGCTTCAATGCTTCAGTGCTATTGACAACACAGACGTGTGTGTGTGTGTGTGTGTGTGTGTGTGTGTGTGTGTGTGTGCGTGTGCGTGTGCGTGTGTGTACTTAATTATTTATTTATTAATTTAGGACGAGTGAAAGATAATGAAGAGGAAAACGGCGAGTAACAGAAAGCAACAAAACTCATGCACCTTGTCATCAGGCTGCTTACCCTCAAAGGGCGACCCCTCGGCTGGAAAGACTTTTCACCAAGACAGTGATTTTTTGATTCTCATTGGTATGTTCCATGGGTTCTGTGGCTGTTAATCGTGATGTCTCCAATTGGTTAATAAAAGGTTTTCTCCATCAGACCTTTTGATAGTTTTTACCTCTGCTCTCCCATCATTTCCCAAAAGCCTGTGTACATCTACATCTTCATCAGGTCCTGATGAGGATGTACGTCAAAACGTCATCCATTTCTGTGCTTTGCACCTTTAATAAATCAAATCAGTCGGAGTTGCTACAGTGCCTTCCCTCTCACCTTTAGTGCCGTGCTCCTGTGATGTACCGGACCTACCCAGCTTTACCTGGCTCATCCCAATGTTCTCCAAATATTGGTGTTTGTTGTAGGAAAAATAAAATAGGTACACCTATCTCTGGAGTCATGTGACAATGGGTGTCAACTAGTGTTTTGATTCACCCTTTGATAAGCCCCAGACCAAGGCCAGGTAAACTGCGCTTCTCACCCATGACAGATTTTCCCATATAAAATAATCAATCATTTTAGGAGCTTCAAAATCTCTGCATGCAGTATAGGCTATGGGAACATTTGTGTCACATTACTGTTTTAACAAACTAAATACAGGGAAATGTTAGAGGGAGAAGCATCTAACAGCATCTAAATAATATCAATCAACTACTTTCACATCATTATTGTTTGGAAACTGGAACATTTCCTCCCCGGGGTAGAGTCACAGTGCAGTGGTGGTTCAGCAACCATTTCTGTTTTAGATATTCATTTGGATAGTCCCCAAAGTGAATGAAGGCCAGAACGATATGATTATGAAAAGATTCATGGTCAACACCACACTGCAACATTGCTCTGTTTATTTTAGACCCCAGAGGCATTCAATGCCAACAGGCAAACCAGGTAGCTGCCTGGTGCCCACGTCACTAGGGGGCCCCCGAAGGCCGACAAACTTTACTCCACAGCAATGTATCAAAGTGTGCAAACGTGCAGTGACCACACAAACACCCCTTTGCAATGATATCTCAGTAGGAAACCTCCCTAAAAGGGCCCTCATGGTGCACATGTGTGTTGTAATAGTAATATCTGTTTTTCAAGGTGATCATCGCCACTCGGCAGTTATCGATTGGATTGAACACATTGATGAATGCTTCAAGCCTAATTTATAATGTGGAATGTGCAATGCCTTTGATATGTGCTGAACTGTGCTGCTGAACTGAATTTACTCTCTAAAAAGACGCTATATTAGCGTTTACTTTATCCTGTTGCATTCATTCAACATATCGTCTCTTGTCGGGTGGAAACCTCATTATGCAGTGTTGGGCAAGTTACTTAAACAAAGTAACTAGTTATAGTTACTAGTTACTGCTCTCAAAAAGTAACGAGTTACTTTACTAGTTATTAAAAGTTATAAAAAGTAACTAGTTACTAGTTACTTTACTTTTTACATTGTTACTTCAAAATGTATGTATAAATGTTTATGTTGCTGAAGCACAAGGTGACAACACTCAACTTTCATCTAGTAGATACAGGAATAATGTCTTCAACAACAACATTGAAACCATGTCATTTTAGTTCTGCCTTGCTTGAATATCTTGAACGGCTCCATGCTGACGAACGTGCAGCGCATGTTCCCGGTCATGAACGCACGTCTATATTCAACATGGATCTGTCAGGAGGGCTAAAAACCTGGTTTAAAAGGTTACCCATCGCTAACTTTTTTTCCAGACGGTTGGAACTACAGACATCTGTAGTATAAAGGGACTATACCCTTCCTTGTTACAATAGAGAAAAAGGTAAGAATTGATTGCGCCTATCGTCCCCTCTTCTTAACAGCAACAGTTTGAACACAGAGCGAGTAGCCCCGCTGCCCGCGGGAGGGGGAGGCCACAAACACACACGGCTAGTGTGAGAGTTAAAGTCGGATCATAATGAACCTTTAATCCTATGAAGTTGTCGGCTCTTTTCACATCAAGTAACGAGTACGAAGGCCATTAAAATGTCAGTAACTAACTATAGTTATGTTAGTAGTTACCACAAAAAGTAGTTGCGTTACTTTGTAACTTTGTAATGTGTTAGTCCCAACACTGCTCATATGTCCATGTGCGAAAGTAGCTGATGCAAGCTCAAAACGCATCGTGTCGCTTGTGGATCTGCAACTTTTGACGCTTTTGTGTGACGCTGTAGTATGATCAAGTAGGGTGTTAATTGACGAGAAAAAACATCTTAAAATATGGAGATAGGAGGTTTCTGCTCTGACAGTAGGGTCCAGTCTAGCCTGGTAAACCCCTCCCTCCGGAAATCTCATTTCCATTTGATATCAGGAGTGAGTCTGGCATGCAAGCCTGTTTGCCTTTTTTTCTGTGGCCAGGAGCTGGGTGGGATTAGTACCGTTGACTGACAACCCCTTCAGCCAATCAGCAGTTCGTTCCCCTTCAGCCAATCAGCAGTTCGTTAACCACGACCAGAGCAAGGGGACTTTTGAGAAGGCCATGCCGAAAATAGGTTGCTTTATTCGGATACATGCGTGTCACTGCCCGCCCCTGCCGGTTCTCGGATTTAAAAAAAAAAAAGGCTCTGTCATGATTAATTGACCACATATACAGTATGAAGTCTAACAACTAAATGCTATCCGAGCGATATCTTAAAAGTAAATTCACAAAAGTCACAAAAAATAAGTTTGAGAGCGTGTTTAAGTTTTAAAATCGAAACCAAAAACAGTGGACAGAGTTTCAATGGCCGACAAACCATTTCGGTCGGCTCCATTCGGGTTCACTCGGGTTCCACCTGATTGGCCAACCTCCGCTGTCAATCACAGAACAATGAGCGAGGACGCTGATAGGCAAGTCCATTTGGTGGACGAGCAAGAAACGCCCAGATAAGCTTTCAGGCCAGACCCAATTCCTGAAATCAAATGCAAATGAGATTTCCGGAAGGGGGGGTTTACCAGGCTAGGTCCAGTCGGGTTCGGGGAAAGATCTTAAGCTCTACACACTAGACCCCTGGGAGATGGATTTCTGATGTGGAACTGCGCTTACACATCAGCAGTGTCTGTCATACAATATGTGGAGTCGGCAGTGCCAGGATCAAACCCAGAACCTTGTGATTCAAAGGTGAGTACCCACTGTCAACCCACTGAGCTACCTGGATACTTCCTGAAAGGGGAAAATCCAGAGTAAAATGGTAAAATGGCATGGATGTATCTTTTTCTTAGTTTTTTTTTCTTTGTTCATGTGTTTATTTGTTTGCTTGTTTGTTTTTTGTTAGTTAGTCTTAAATCTCTCAGAAACTGTGCCCCGGGGTTGTGTCATAATGTGCCAGATTTTCAAATGGGTCATGAAAAATGCTATTTGATACCAAATGTTCTACCCTATGTGGCCCTCAAGCTTGCATGGCAAGAGCACTGTGGCAGCTCCTGCCTCTTATCCCTGGTCGCACTGCATCAACCCTCGCTCTCACAATTTTTTTAATGACGACATGGAGACACATCAGCGGCTCACATCAAGGTGTTGGTGTCATTTCAGACATGTTACTGCAGGCACTAGGCCCAATCTGGCATAGGGGTATTTCAGTGATCTAAGTAGTCAACAGATTTAAGTAGCCGAATTGTACAGAGAAACAGTAGCAGCCTGCTGATCACCTTTCACAAATACCCATGTAACGGCATCAACAGCGATCGTGTTCCTTATTAGTTTTCCTCAAAAAAATGTAAGCACCAATAGGTTCCTCTCTTTTGAAGATTATTTTTAAGAGGAATCATGGCGGCGGCTTTCGAGGTTAACACAACCCAACATCACTGAAGCATGAGCTAACACAGTTGCTTTGTGTATTTGTATTTATTTTTTGAGGCACAAACCGTTGCACAACCTACTTTCAACACAAGCATAATGATAAGCTATCTTCGCCCGGTTGTTCATAATTAAAAGTTTCTCTTCCTGGCATTTTGACAGGGAGACATCAAAGCAGAGACCAACAGAGGCATATTAGGGATGAGGAGGGATAGGGAGGAGGGAGGAGGGAGGAGGAAGGATGGTTGGGGTGAGGATGTGATCCAACGAACCAGGAGGCAGAAGATGCCTTGTTCCTTGGCAGAATAACTGAACAGGCTTAGTGAATTTCAAAGTCACCCAGGCAGCTTAATAGCTTTCCTAAATGACTCAGCACATTATTTCCACTTGTACAGTAGTCCATTACACGGTGTGTTACCATTACGCATCGTTTGGGTCAATTCCACAACCCACTCCCCCTCACAAACACGCATGCACGCACGCACGCACGCACGTACGCACACACACACACACACACACACACACATTGCTGTCCTTCTGTCTTGGACCTGGCAAGCATTCAATAACACGCAAATGTAAAAAAAAAAAAAAACGTTTCTTTCTTTCTTTCTTTCGCTACGTATCTAGTGAGTCCCAAGTCTGTCTGTGACTCTCACCATTCATCTTATGCAAGCTCTGATGGTGTAGAGCAGGGGTTGGCAACTAGGTTTGGCCATGGGCCAATTTTTTTCTAAGGCATTAGATGGTGAGCCAGAACAAAATAATGAAAGGCTAATTTATGAAATTGATAGTTAAAATTTTTTACTGGAACTCCAAGACAGACTGCCTTACATGATATAAGCCTACACTTGTGATACATAGAATTAATCAAAATGTAAGCTAATAGCAAGGTGGTAGGTAAACTGTAAACGAGCCGTTTCCCCCCCTTTCTATTTGTGAATAGTAATACATTTATGGACTGACCATGTACAGTAGCGGAGCCTAATTCATTATAATTACAATTTTAATGATTACATACTTTTAATCTCATAATTATTACCCCCTTCTGCCAGATGTAAACTACAACGTCACATACATAAGCATGATTCATAGTAGGATCATTTTGCAGATCTCAAGCGCTCAACGCGCTGCAGCACGACGCGCTGCAGCACAACGCGTTGTGATATTGCAGATTGAATATTCGGGGTGCAACACCCTTGTATGTCGGAGCATAAATTGGTCGTTACTGGATTGATTGCAGCTGCTACTTGTGCAGAAAGATAGACTACTTGAGATTGCTAAACATTTAGCCTAATCTGCTGCTAGTTAGCAGGAGAAATGACACATACTATCCAAAAGTATAAAGAAGAGGAAACAGTGAAAACAAGGCGTTTAGAGAGGAATATGAACAGCAAACTATGTGTTTATCCTACCTGGTTTCATCAATGCAAAGCTGTTTTCGGCTGTTTACGGCTTTTCCGTAACGTTTTGGCTGCTTGCAAGGAATATTATTTTAGACGGCATCACAAGATGAAGCATGGAATGGCAACTTCTAAGTGTTTAGTTTCCACCCAAGACAGGCACGAAAGCCAGAGACCGTCTGGAGCACTTTGACCACAGGTCCACGCTCACAGTAGAAGGACTGTCTGTGTGACTACACTGCTGCTGCGTGCTGCCTGATTGTCTGCCTGGCGGTATGTATTCACTCTCTGTCTCAACATGAATACAAGTTTAATAAGCATCTGATCCTTCAGGTGGGAATATATTCTCTATTTGTACGTTAGCTGTAATAGCGTATATATGTGACAGTCCAATATTGTAAAAAGAATAAAAAATTAATCATCTGTAGGGCCAGAAATGATTTCTGAAGGGCCAATTTCGGCCCGTGGGCCGCCTGTTGCCGACCCCTGGTATAATAGAGGTTATAACTTAAAACCGCCGGCAAGGACAGAATGAGAGAGAGAGAAGAGGCAATTAACAGTGTTCTGCAGCATAATCCCTGCAAGACAAGGCCTATCAATCATGTTACTAATCCTTTGTTCCTCAATAAAGATAACTGCTGTGGGCAGATAATATTTTCTTAATAAGTCATTCCCTCAACAGTAGGCCTACACCTGAAAAGCCAGATTGGCCTGGAATTATCCTTATCCCTTATGTATGACATTGACTGGATAAGAGTATGGTGAGACTTTGAGATGCTACTGTATGTCATCCCCAGAGAAGCAGATTCGTGACAGCAAGGGGATTGGTTCAAATCCCTTGATTAGAGGGGAAATTACATGAGTCACTGTATAATCTTATGAAAAAAAGGTAGGATATGCACATCCCCACAGTTCTTTAAACACAGTGCTGGACCCAAAAATAAAGTGAAGAAAAAGGGAATGTCCGCATCAGAACCTGATGAAGCCCCTACACGGGCGAAACATTGTTCATTATTTTTGGTTAAATAAATATATATATATTTTAAAAAGGGACACAGTGGCGCGGTCGGTAGCGCTATCGCCTCACAGCTAGAAGGTCCTGGATTCGATTCCCGCCGGGTACGCTGTGGGCACTGGGGCCGTGTCCTCTCCTCCACGTCATCAGTGCCCATACCCTAGGTGGGGTTGGGGCAAAAGGGCCTTTCTGTGTGGAGTTTGCATGTTCTCCCCATGTCCCCTAGGGTAGGTACCCTCACAAAAAACATGCAGTAATCCTGGTCTCTATACTGCCTCCCCCTGGTCAGCCGGGGCACCTGATGGAGGGGAAAATAACTGATTGGAATAACGTGTTCCTTCCACGCGCTACCTCCAACCGGGGAAACTTCCCCCTGAAGCGGTCTGCTAGCTCCTCCTCCTCCTCCTCATGCATTGAAGGAGGCATGAGCTCAGTTCTGGGCTCTCCCTAGGCTGGCAGAGGGAGAGTAGTGCCCAGGATTACAATTGGCACTGGGTGAAAAAATGGGTTACAAACTCGTGGGATAAAAAAAGAAAAACAGGAGAGCAGTTTATGGTATGCGGACATTCCCTTTTCCTTACTTTATAATCTTCCCACCATCAACAAATGCATGTTATCCTTGAGCAAAGCACTGAGATATATATAGTGAACAATTTATATACAGCGTGCAATGTACAGTATGTGAACTGTCATGTGCAAAATATGAGGTCAGTGGTGGTCTGGACTTGTGTGCAATATGGGGAAGTGGAAAAAGTGTGTATACATGTCTACAAGTACAAAAGTACAACATGATGCGTGTGCTGTACAAGTTGTAACTTTTCAGTTAGTATTCAAGATAACACCTGGAAGGCATTGCAGTAAGAATGAAACATAAAAGGAGATGCCAAGGAGGGCCAGATCCTAACACTCTCAGCTAATCCAATGATGTTTTCTGCACAACCAATAGTACAACCTGCGAAAACTTCTGAGCCCCAAACATAGTCAGCCACGGGATGAAATAAGTCCAGCTGTGACCTTGATCTCTTTCATCTCTTGCGTGGTGTGTGGCTTTTTTGTAGTTACCAACTCTCCCTCTTATTATCGCTTGTGATTTTCTTTTCTCAGATCTTCACGCTCTTTGTCTCAGAGACAGCTAGCATCTACTTAATCAGTTGGCAACATTTCTTGCTCCTCCCGCCCTGTTGCTTCATCATCCCCCCATTAAAGCAGCCCTGGGAACAACTTCAAGTCAGCCATGTTACATCGGTGTGGTTGCCGTGTTGACTGGCTCGCTGCCATCAAGTTTGTGTCAAGGTCGAGAGTGCTTAGTTGGACATTAACAAGACAGATGAGCGACCGGTGTGGCAGTGAAAGTCAATTATGACCAGTGCCTGATTACCACCGTGGAGAGACGGATGTGTGAGAGATTAAAGCCTCATTTATACTTTGTTGTATGACCGTGATGCATGACCGCAAGGTGACACATCTGTGTTGCACCACAAAGTGTAAATTAGCCTTAAGAGAGACAAAACAAGATGAGATACGAGAGCGAGGAGAGGGGATCTCTGCTCTGTCAAAAACTCCATGGAGACAAGCTGCCATCTGCGTCTGTGAGTACAACAGAGCACATGCATCACATGTATACAAACACACACACACACACACACACACACACACACACACACACACACACACACACACACACACACACACACACACACACACACACACACTAACACATGCAGTACTATACACACACAAACACATGGACTGATCGCTCACTCTCACACACACACACACACACACACACACACACACACACACACACACACACACACACACACACACACACACACAGCACGCACACATAGAGATTGCCTGATAGGAATTGTAATGGCTCATTAAAGCACCAAAGCAAAGCTCTGAACAGTTCCAGTATGATTGATACAGTGATACGGCGCATGCGGTCCATCAGGGGGTGATTTAGAGGGACTGCAGCTGGAATACAAAAGCATCTGAGATTTCCTCCAGGTTTCTTCTTCTTTTAATCAAATTTTGTGCTCCTGTGACTGGATGAGAAAGACATATTTTTTTCCCCCGGCATCATCATAAGAAGTCAACATGTATACGTAGAGCAAACTGGAGAGATGCATCATTATACAGGACCACAGACTAACAGTCTGCAGATTAATTCAGTCCAGGCGATGGGTTTGCGCAACATCACGGATACAACACCTCACTGTTAATCACATCTGAAGACTGTACAGAATGCAGAGTTGATGCTGGTGTTGCGATATAAATGAACCCGGCTGGTGACCTGGACCTGGGATGAAATATTGAAATAGCTCTGAAGTGAGAGTTGTCTCTGAAGACAGAGTAATGATCAAGGCCCGGCCTAATAGGCCAAGATAGGCTGACATTCACCATCACTAGGTCACGCTGCCATGCCCGAGTGTGCTCTCCGGTTTCATTACATTGACGTGAGTGGACATTGCGGGGGCCAAGGGGTGCATAATATAGCTCACCAATGGAGCTATGTCTTCCGAAATTAGATATGAAGCGACAGTTGCACTTACTGAGTGGATTCTCTGTTTTTCCACAACAATTCATTGCAATTCAAATTATTACTAAGAACTTCAGGATAGCTTCAACTTCACCTTTGTTTTCCAAAATGGATATACAGCAATCCATTCCATTTCAGTTTCCATCCCTTGCTCCTTATGTGTTCCAAGTCCAACCTGTATAAGTTTCACACATGTGAGACACCATTAAGGGTCATGTATGGAGTCTGGAGGCAGCCTTAACTCATTGACTGCCAGAGTTAAAACATCATCTATACAGTAGCTGCCCTTGCCAGCGATTCTGAGCGTTTTCACTAACCTTTGAACAATCATAGAATATTATTCATAGAATATTATTCACCCGCCGATCGTTTTAAAAGACGTAGGGGGGTCTCGTAGAATCTGAGAAAAAAAAACTGTGCCGCCGTGATAATCCATTCCATAGTTATGGGCAGTTGAATGTGGCTTGTCTTCGCCAAAAAGCAACAGTAAATAATAAATCCTATAATACTAAACATCACGTGATCTCTGGCTCGTAGCGCAGCACTCTGTGCCGTGCTATGAACTTGTATATATCTGCTATATCAAGTAAATGTTCAGCTGGGTGTTCAGGCCTTGATTGCAACAGGAATGCCAAAGTTGAGTGCAAGTGACTGATGTGATTGACCGTGTCTTTCTGCGTGCGTGCGTGCATGCGTGCGTGCGTGCGTGCGTGTATCTGTGTGCAGCAAGCATTGTGAACTGTGATTACACAGTCTATCCCCCTGCCATCATCTAGAAATGATTGCAAAGTCAACAAAATGGACTCCCTTGTGAGTCTGATTGGAAGGCTTGGCCAAAGAAATAGTCACGTAGAAAGGAACCTCACTCACACCGAGCCATTAAAGAGGAGACGAGAGGAGGAGGAGGAGGAGGAGGAGGTGGTGGTGGTGGAGAAGTACAAAGAAGAGGGAGAGGATCCAGTTGATAAAGCAGAGCTTCAACATGGACGTCATGCACACAGATGGGTGGTGGTCGGGGTGGGGGGGGGGTGTGCAGGCAGTCTGGTGTGATGGGTCAGGGATAGGGCTGCATGAGTGGGCGGTGGGTCCTCACTCTATTTCCATCTCTCCCCCCGGGAGACCCCCGCACATGTTGCACAACGTGGCAACAGATCCCTGTCCAATTAACCCCCCAGAGGTGTTGCTTAACCCACCGCTCTCATCCCTCTGCTGTGCAACAGGGCCCTCTGTGTGACTGACAGCCTGATTGTGCGGAACACATTTGGACGACTGGTATGTATCCTCTGCGTCGATTAAAGCCCCTTGATTTCTGACGTATTATTGTCTCCGCCAGGCCGAAGGCATGGCGAGAGAGTATGTTTTACCCCCTGTCCGTCCGTCCGTGTGTCCGTGTGTGTGTGTCCGTCTGTCACCAGCTAATCTCTGGCACCGTTGGCCCGGTCGCTCCGAAACTGTGCACACACACTCCCTGGATGCCAATTCAGAACTTCTGCCCCAAATCTTTCACATGGGCCTGTTATAGCGCCACCAGGAGGCCGATTTGTGCAAAACCCATTTTTTTACATTACTCCTACAAATGTTATCCAAAAGTCATGCAAATCAGTACACAGTATCTCTATAGTCATGTGATCAACACGGATCTGTCCAATTTCCCATATTCCATCCTCATTGCCTAAGGTTGGCTTCCAAAGTTTGCAGGATTGGTCCGTTTTGAACAAAAAGCCTCAAAGTATACACACAGCTTGCGATTTCCGTGAAATTTCACACGCACATTCCCACTAGGCCGAGGAAGAAATGCCACCCTTCTCACATTGGCCTGTTATAGCGCCACCAGCAGGTCTAATTTAGCAAAACACATTTTTGGAACAAAATGCCTCAAATCATGAATGCAGTGTCAATGCAAGAATAAATGGCACGTTTGGCACCCTTTTCACATTGGCCTATTATAGCGCCACCAGGAGGCCAGAATAACGTACCTGACCTGGCGGAGACCTGTGCTCCGAGGAGCACTTTTTCTAGTTTATTGACTTTTGAAACTGTCTTTTGAAACTGTCTTTTGTTTTCGTTTTTTGAATCACAAACCTGATTTACTGGCAGGTTTCATTAAAGGATCTGATGTGTTTGATTTGATCCCACTCTGCTTTGATTTAAAAAAGTCGTCTTGAGACATTAGTTCAGTCATAATGTACACTGACTGTCCTACAGTGACATACTGTACGACCAGTGACTGTCTCACAGTAACATACTGTATGGCCAGCAACTGTTTTATGCTGAATTTACACCAGCAGTGGCGAGTGAATGTCTGTAGTCTGGAATCCAGCTAAATGGGTGTATTTGGGGTATGAGTGAAACCCTCATAAATAAGACAGTTGTGGTTCAACGAGAGCCCCGATGCTCAGAGCGGCTCAAAATGAGCAGCTGTGCCCAGCAGGAGAACACTACTACAACTGCTATAGTTTCAAACGTTGTTATCAATATTTAAGGCTACTTTCTTCCATGCAGTAGTCCATTTCTGTCAATCGTAAGTGGTGTCCAGTGACACATACCCCACTCCTATAAGAGCACAGCACGTTTCAGGTCTCGCTGCAGTAAGGCAGCGGCAAAATGCAACTTTTCATAATATTTTTTTCTGCACTCGTAAAATCTGTAAATCTGGAGTCAATTGTCACAACACAATCAGATTCAGATCAGTGAAACACTACTCTAGTGAAGCGCACTAAAGACTCTTGGGATGGCTCAGGGTAGATGACAGGGTTAAGCAAATATCAATGGGACTCGTATTTAAGACACTCAAAGTGACAGTGCCCTAATACCTGTCTAACTACTTTAAAAAAGTGAGTGACACCCACAGCCACAACACCAGAGGAAGCGACCACGATCTGGTTCTCCCCAAATTTAGAACACACATGGGAACATTTACATTCTACTACTCTGCCACCACAATGTGGAATGCCCTGACAGCATCCAATAAAGGATGTGTACCACTTGTTTCTTTCAAAATTAGCATGAATAAACATCAATCAGAAGTTCACAAGGGGAGCTAGTTTTATTTCCCTTCGATAGGAGGCGTCTGACACTAACGCTGTTTTTCCTTTTTCTCCTTTGTATATAGCTGTTTATATTTGTTGATGATGACATGTATTAACGTGTACTATTTGATGCTCTGTTGATGAATTGAATACATAGGACCACAATGGAAACAAGTCCCCAGGACTTTTTTGTGTTATCCTTTTAGCCTAAATGTCTTAGTGTTTCCATTTCTATCCTTTTGGCCTAAATGTCTTAGTGTTCACATTTCTGTCTAATAAAGTATTCAATCAATGCTGCTGCAGTGTGGAAAGCAGATACTGTACATACATACATACATACATACATACATACATACATACATACATACATACATACATACATACATACATACATACATACATACATACATACATACATACATACACACATACATACATACATACATACATACATACATACATACATACATACAGTACATCCACTGTTGTAGTTGTAGGCGTGCAAGAGACAATGCATTCGTATGTACATAAACTCTCGTTTGATGGGTTTTGTTCCATAAAACATATGCATCATAAAAAGCGAAGAAGAAAAAAATATTCTTAAAATTTTCTCTCAAATAGATTAATTAAATCCCTAATACAATCAGGTTTTATGAGCCCTGTAGGTTTTCTGATAAACTGCATTTATTTCAGATAATTTTGTTGTACTGTGGGAATAGACACCGGAATTTCTCACAGGCTAAACTGTTGGGGAAAACTGTTAACTTGAATCTTATTTTCTCTCATAGCTTAAGCAGTAAAGAAAAGAGAGAGCAGGAGAGTGGTGCATGTAAGCTAAACAGTGAATGTCATTAATTGCATGATTAATGGAGAGGGGCAAGGCCAAGATGCCAAATCTATAAGTCCTTTAATGATTTGTTTCACAGATCTGAATGAATATGGAAAAGATCTGTCTTCAGTGGGTTGACTCAAGGTCACCACTGATCTGCCATCCCTGTGGTGCTTACTGGGAGCTTTTGTTTTTCACAATGTGCAAATGATACCTGCCTCTGATGGATCAAGCAAGTAACACACTACAGGGGGATATTCAGCTTAATTACTTTTTCAAAAGGAGCACGTTGTCTTTGATTAATTTCAAAGTGAGCCCACTCATAATAATAAGATCAGAGTTAGATGACACTGTCCAGCCCTTTCTGGTGACTGCCGATGTCGTGATTGAGTGGTGTCAACCCACGCCTTGATGAACATGTCACTGTGGGCACCTGACAGGCTCCGGTGTCAACACCCTTGTGCTGTCACCCCGCCTCGTCCCACTGCTAACCTGATTTACCACCCCCCTGGAAGCTACCCAAGTGTCATTAACTGAGCCATGCTTGACTTGAATACACGTAAATTAAGCCTGAGAGGGTAAATTATTACCCACACTGACTGTAGACTAATTGAGACCATTATGGTACGGAATGACAAAGAAGGACATTGCACAGTGTGGGATGGAGGATGGCTGGTTTAAGCAGTCATACCTGGCCTGAGTCAAACAGTAATTGGACTGGGTGTGGCTGCGCACCTGTTGCGCACCAGTCGTGTCCACAAACATCCAGGAAGAACTGCTCTCCGGACAGAACATCAACTGCTCTCCCCTGTGAATTTAGTTTGTAGCTACAGGATCTTTAGCTCTAGTTCCACAGCATGGCAAGCAGCAAATGTGATCCTGTGTGTGGCTACTTTTGAACATGAAGAGAACTTTGTTATAAACTGTTGAGCCTGCCACACACAGTATCTCTAGTAGGTGAATGCCGCCATACAAGACCCCGACACACAAGCACGCACACACACTCTCTCTCACACACACACACACACACACACACGCACACGCACACGCACACGCACACACACACACACACACACACACACACACACACAGAATGGGGGGGCCAAATGTAGTGGAGCTTAACATTAAATGTCAAGGTGAAAAGACCAGCGATTGCAAAGGTGGAATGGAAATTAGTGCTGTCAAAAACAGGCCACATTTCACAACACTAATCAGTATGGCTCATAGTCTGTGTTTGGATCTGCTGTTCAAAGGGTTTACCTTTAATTATTACTGACCCTAAGGCTGCAGTTAGTTGATTATGTTAATAGTCTGGCGTATAGTCCCTCCATACTTGACACCAAGCTCAAACACCTAGAACTGTGCAGCTGGATTCAGAGTGATGCCAGGAGGTGAGGATAGGCTCCAACACCTTCGCCCCTGACCATCAACAGAGGAGCCCGCCAAGGGTGTGTTCTGAGTCCCCTTCTCTACTCCCTGTACACCCACGACTGCACGGCCCTGCGCAGCTCCAACTTAGTGGTAAAGTTCACTGATGATGACACAACAGTGATGGGCATGATGATGATGATGATGATGATGATGATGATGATGATGATGGGACAGCCTACAGGAGAGAGGTGGAGAACCTGACACAATAGTTCCAGGAGAACAACCTGAGTGTCTACATCACTGAGAAACTCACCTGGGGCATAAACCAGTCCAGTGGCGAGGAAGAAAACGCCTATTTTCTCATGCTACTGAAGACGTTTGGTCCTATGGGTCTTCTACCAAGGTACCACTCCCTCTATGGGAACTGTATTGACCTCAACCACAAAGCTCTCCCCAGACTGCCTGTCAGTAGTAAATAAGGAAGTCGGTGCCCCGGTCCTTGGTAAAGGTCACCTTATAGCATTAACATACACACAGATATACTGCACATGTACATGTAATAAATGTAACTTAGCACACACCTTGTACAAAACACCTTATACATCAGTAATACTACTGCTGCTATTCTTTGATTCTTAACAATTCTTGTTATTGTCTCCGCCAGGCCGAAAGGCATGGCGAGAGAGTATGTTTTACCCCCTGTCCGTCCGTCCGTCCGTCCGTCCGTCCGTCCGTCCGTCCGTGTGTCCGTCCGTCCGTCATTCTGTCATTTTGTGGACATCTAATCTCTGGCACCGTTGGCTTGATCGCAGCGAAACTGTGCACACACACTCCCTGGATGCCAGAGAAGAACCTCTGCCCCAAATTATTCAAATGGGCCTGTTATAGCGCCACCAGGAGGCCGCTTTTTAAAAAACAATTTTTTTGACAGTACTCCTACAGATTTTATCCAAACATCACGCAAATCAGTACACAATATCTCTATAGTCATGTGATCAACACGGATCTGTCCAATTTCCCATATTCCATCCTGATTGGCTAAGGTTGGCTTCCAAAGTTTGCAGGATTGCTCCGTTTTCAACAAAATGCCTCAAATCGTGAAACCAGCTTGCGATTTCCATGAGATCTCACACGTACATTCCCACTAGGCCGAGGAAGAAATGCCACTTGAACATTTTTAAATCAGCCCCATGGTGGCGCTATAAAAGGTCGATATGTGTTTTTAACTATAACTGCACCGATCTGCATGAAACTTTGCACGCACACTCCCTAGAGGCCAAGGAAAAACAACTGCCCTGCATTTTTCACATTTGCCTTTCATAGCGCCACCAGGAGGCCAACTTATGTAAAACACATTTTTTTATATTAAGCCTTCAGAATATATCAAAATTTCACGCAAATCGGTACACATGATCTCTATAGTCATGTGATCAAGATGGATCTGTTTAATTTTTCATATTCCATCCTGATTGGCTAACATTGACATCTAAAGTTTTGCAGGAGTGGCCCGTTTTGAACAAAATGCCACAAATCATGAATGCAGCGTCCGATTGCGTTGACACTTTGCACGCACATTCGCACTACGTTGAAGAACAAATGCCACCCTTTTAACATTGCCCTATTATAGCGCCACCAGGAAGCCGATTTTGCAACACTTTCATTGTCTCCGCCAGGCCGTAAGGCATGGCGAGAGAGTATGTTTTACCCCCTGTCCGTCCGTCCGTGTGTGTCCGTGTGTCCGTCCGTCCGTCTGTCACCAGCTAATCTCTGGCACCGTTGACCCGATCGCTGCGAAACTGTGCACACACACTCCCTGGATGCCAATTCAGAACATCTGCCCCAAATTTTTCACATGGGCCTGTTATAGCGCCACCAGGAGGCCGATTTGTGCAAAACCAATTTCTTTATATTACTCCTACAGATTTTATCCAAAGGTCATGCAAATCGGTATACAGTATCTCTATAGTCATGTGATCAACACGGATGTGTCCGATTTCCCATATTCCATCCTCATTGGCTAAGGCTGGCTTCCAAAGTTTGCAGGATTGCTCCGTTTTGAACTAAATGCCTCAAATTATGCACTCAGCTTGCGATTTCCGTGAAATTTTACACGCACATTCCCACTAGGCTGAGGAAGAAATGCCACCCCTTTCACATTGGCCTGTTATAGCGCCACCAGCAGGTCCAATTTAGCTAAACACATTTTTGGAACAAAATGCCTCAAATCATGAATGCAGTGTCCTATTGTCGTGAAAGGCCTAAGAAGAAACGGGCACCCATTTCACAATGGCCTATTATAGCGCCACCAGGAGGCCACAATAACCTACCTGACCTGGCGGAGACCTGTGCTCCGAGGAGCACTTTTTCTAGTTGTTTCTATTACTCCTACAAATTCAAACATCATGCAAATCGGTACCCATTGTCTCTATAGTCAAGTGATCAAGATGGTTCCATCCGATTTTTCATATTCCATCCTGATTGGCGAATTCCGAACATTGCTGCCCCACAGTAACCTACCTGACCTGGCGGAGACCTGTGCTCCGAGGAGCACTTTTTCTAGTTTGGACATTAAATCGCCTCGCAAGGCATTAACTCTTTCCTCTCTCCTGAGTGGTTGCATTTGACTTCTGAACACGACTCCGTCTTAACACACTGAACACACTGTTTTAGTGGACTTGCTGTTTGATTTTATGTTTTGTTTGTGTATTCCTTCTGTTGTTGGTGTTGTCATGGCCGCCAGTTCCCACTTGATGTTGTGTGGGAGTCCTGACTGCTCCAGGCCGTACTGAATAACCGCCAGCTTGCATAACGTCTTCAGACTAGGACTTATCTCTAAGATCTGTAAGATGGGTTGAGCATTGGTCGTGTCATATCCTCCGAAGACGATTATACGATCTCCCTTCAGGCAACACCACTTAGTAGACGTCCAATCAGGGGCTTTCCCCTTGGGCTGAACCTTCGTCCAGGAGACAGTCTCCGGGTTTAATTTCCACAGATCACTGAAGTAGCACTTCAGACCAAAGCTGTAACCACCAAATATGTACAGCTCTCCATCATAGGCAAAGGCTGAATGAAGCCAGCGTTCCTCTGGACGTTTTTCAGAGGAAGACGTGCTCAGCCAGCAGCTGGTCTCTGTGTCAAACACACTGATGTTGTTGTAGTCCCTCCCCCCCAAGCCCCCAAATACAAACATATTTGTCCCGATGATGGTGGCAGAGTGACATACTAAATCAGGCGGTTGAGTACCTCTGGTTATAACTAAAGACCACACCATTGTGGCGGTGTCCAGCTTGTAGATGTCATTGGTGTATCCGGTGAGCCTGTTCCATCCTCCATAGATAAACATGACCTTCCCCAAGACACTGGCCGAGTGGCCGGCCCTCGCCCCCGGAACAGTTCCAGAAATGGTGTGCTTCGACCATCTGTGGTGAACCGAGTCAACATGAAATACATAAAGAACGTGGTTGTCCCAGTAGTCCCCCGTGACGGTGACCCAGGTGCTGATCTCCTGTGTTGTCTTGCAATTCACTACGCCCCCCCAGACGTAGATTCTATGTTCTATCAACACAGCCGTGTGGCCCCAGGACATGGGGGGAACAAACCCACAGGGACGTTCTTCCCTCTTCCTCTTACCACTTGTCACTGGGGGCAACTTGGACCAGCGTAAGGACACAGTGTTGAAGATGTGCACGTCGATCCGATCGGCGTCGTAGGTTTTCCCGATGTAGAACCCTCCAAAGTAGTACACCTTGTCCCCTGCGGGCACAGCGGCACAAGAAAGCAAGTATGCATTTGACTGCACCGGACCTCTGTTCATGGGCACCGTCCAGTACATGTCTGTCTGTCTGTCTGTCTGTCTGTCTCTCTCTGTCTGTCTGTCTGTCTCTCAGCCACTCTCTTTCTCTCTAAACCACTCTTTGAAATACTCTCAAAATCTCCAGATCTCTCTCTCTCTCTCTCGATGTCTGCAACGCCTTGTAGCTATATAGCATAGATGCGGTGTGATGTCACACTCAACACAAACCGTTGCCGTTGGAGGGGAGGGGGGGGTGAGAGATAAGAGGTATAAAACAATTATATTTTTTATTTCTTATTATATTTCTTATTTTATTTTTTTCGTTTTTCACACAGAACCAGGAGATAACGCAATCCAAAGATTTACTGCTCCATTCACTTCCTGGTTAAAATATTAGGGAAATATTCTGAATCTCGGCTGCTGTGTTTTACTATGTATTTTTGAGCGAAACATGCTATTTTCAACTGGGTATAACAAGCGATCGGGAATCGCGATGACATTTTCTCTTTTCTTCACGGAAGCACAGTGAAACTCTCCGTGATTAGCAACTATCAGGGGATCGATCAAACTGGAGCTAAATATTCTTTGACTTCTTGAAAAGGTAAGACATTTTCAAAATCCTGGCAGTCTGGGCTTTTTGGGCTATTTAGTGAATGACAGTGAATGAGTTAATTAGGTATTGTGGGGTATCGATCAAAGCCAAGAGTCAGACAGTGGTGGTACAAGCCCATATATGGGTATTTATTTAGAGAATGGCACAGAGGTACTGGATAACGTTCAAATCATAAAGGTGAGTATCTAATAATCATGAATAATTATAACAGAGGTTCTTTCCAGGTTTGGGGCCCAGTCCATGCATCAATTACTCAGGCATTGTATGATATACTGTTTCAAGGGGGCTGCGGGGCTCCAGCTCGCTCCTCAAACTCAGAGAGTATTGTTTATACTTTAGGCTATTTTATGGGAAGGTCCTTTCCCAGGTAGGAGGCCCAGTCCTGTCATCACATTATCGTCTGTCTTTTTACATGTTCCATACGGTTGCCGCCTGAGCACCCGTCTGTTCACCATGGAGAGTCAGTCTCTACTGAGAGAGAGCAGAGAGTGTTTGTAGCCGACGCCCGGCCGGTCACGCAGGTGCGCTGAGTTGAGCTGATCGAGGAGGTAGATTGGAAGGTACCGCCCCTCGATGACGCGGCCTAGGCTGCAGCGCTGTCTCCCGGTCCTCTCTCTGCCTCTCATCCACTGTATCCCCATGGTGCAGCGCTTACCTGACAGGCGGTCCCCTAGCGAGACCCCACAGTATCCATTATGATCCCTGTTACGGTTTCGAACCCTTCACCTCCACCTTCCATGTCTGGAGTTCCTGTGCACAATCTAGTGTGCCGTTCTCACTCTGCCACCTAGACATCATTCTCCTCCCGGTGGCAAGCTGACTGGGTGTGGCACTGCACACCTGTTCCATTTTCCCATCAACACCAGAGTCTTCAAGAACCCTGCCGCCCCCCCACCCCTCGCCAGATCTTCCCATAGAATTACCTGGCAAGTATAGCTACAGCCTACATTGTTCCTGTCCGTACCCTGTAGAGATATTTTCTGTGTTTTTCAGCAATCATTCTGATCGCTTGTTTTTATCACACTCCAGATCTGCAGTGCCACTCCTTGCTTGCCACCATCATTCCTCTGGATCGTTTGTTTGGTTACCGACCCACATGCTTGGACTCTGACTACTCTCATGGACTCTCCCTAAGTATAGTTGTATATTATATGATATCTACATATATACATATAAATTTGTGCTCCTAGTTGTATATGTTCATGTAGATTTATATAGATATATCTATACATGTTCAGTTTTGTGTTATTATTGTCTCCGCCAGGCCGAAAGGCATGGCGAGAGAGTATGTTTTACCCCCTGTCCGTCCGTCCGTCCGTCCGTCCGTCCGTCCGTCCGTCCGTCCGTCCGTGTGTCCGTCCGTCCGTCATTCTGTCATTTTGTGGACAGCTAATCTCTGGCACCGTTGGCTTGATCGCAGCGAAACTGTGCACACACACTCCCTGGATGCCAGAGAAGAACCTCTGCCCCAAATGTTTCAAATGGGCCTGTTATAGCGCCACCAGGAGGCCGCTTTTTCAAAACACATTTTTTGACTGTACTCCTACAGATTTTATCCAAACATCACGCAAATCAGTACACAATATCTCTATAGTCATGTGATCAACACGGATCTGTCCAATTTCCCATATTCCATCCTGATTGGCTAAGGTTGGCTTCCAAAGTTTGCAGGATTGCTCCGTTTTCAACAAAATGCCTCAAATCGTGAAACCAGCTTGCGATTTCCACGAGATCTCACACGTACATTCCCACTATAGTCCATGAGCCAGAGCCCCAAAATTGAGCAAAAATTCTCGAAAGAGTGGGCAAAACCAAACCTATAAAAATTGGTATATTTATAAATTATAATTATTTATATTGTAATATATAAATTGTTCATAGGGTCAATACGAGTAAATAAATATATGATAACCTCTCCACAGGAGCAGCTTTTTCATGGTTATCACACATTTTGTTATTTTCCCCATACGTACATGACAGGTGAAAAAATGACAAAATTTAAAAAAGAGTTATCATAATGAAACTTCCTGAGTTGATTACTTACATGAAGACAATGATTTATCGTATTACAAGTTTTCTGAAATTGTATATTTAAATATGCAAATTAGGCATTTAGTCCATGAGCCAGAGCCCCAAAATTGAGCAGATATTGAATATTCCCTCGTTAAAAACCTTTGAATCCAACATCTTAACAAAATGAAATAAGTATGTTGACTCTGGCTTTGTCCAATGTTGATTCTGGAAAGTTATGCAAATTTGGGCATATTTTCCTATGCCTAATTTGCATATTTAAATATACAATTTCAGAAAACTTGTAATACGATAAATCATTGTCTTCATGTAAGTAATCAACTCAGGAAGTTTCATTATGATAACTCTTTTTTAAATTTTGTCATTTTTTCACCTGTCATGTACGTATGGGGAAAATAACAAAATGTGTGATAACCATGAAAAAGCTGCTCCTGTGGAAAGGTTATCATATATTTATTTACTCGTATTGACCCTATGAACAATTTAATATAGGTTTGGTTTTGCCCACTCTTTCGATAATTTTTGCTCAATTTTGGGGCTCTGGCTCATGGACTACTAGGCCGAGGAAGAAATGCCACTTGAACATTTTCAAATCAGCCCCATGGTGGCGCTATAAAAGGTCGATTTGTGTTTTTAACTATAACTGCACCGATCTGCATGAAACTTTGCACGCACACTAGAGGTGTGCATTGGCACTGCCCTCACGATTCAATTCGATTACAATTCACCAGGTAACGATTCGATTCGATTACAATTAACCTTGTAATAATTCGATTCGATTCGATTCGACGATGCATCGCGATGCATCACACTTTTCTATATTATTGTACAACATGGAAACCTTTTCATCAGTCAATACAAGCAGTCAGATATACTGAACGACATATAAATCTGCCTGCTTCTCTGTGCAATTAGCAACATGATTAAAAAACAAAAAATATATATATATATTTCAAAAAATTAATAAAAAAAACATATTTTCTTTTGCAAAATCGATTATTCAATTAATCGATTATTGACATTTGTGAATCGATTCATAATTGTCCATGTCCGCATTGCGATTAATCGATTATTCGATTATTTTTGACACCACTAACGCACACTCCCTAGAGGCCAAGGAAAAACAACTGCCCTGCATTTTTCACATTTGCCTTTCATAGCGCCACCAGGAGGCCGACTTATGTAAAACAAATTTTTTGATATTAAGCCTTCAGAATGTATCCAAATTTCACGCAAATCGGTACACATGATCTCTATAGTCATGTGATCAAGATGGATCTGTTTAATTTTTCATATTCCATCCTGATTGGCTAACATTGACATCTAAAGTTTTGCAGGAGTGGCCCGTTTTGAACAAAATGCCACAAATCATGAATGCAGCGTCCGATTGCGTTGACACTTTGCACGCACATTCGCACTACGTTGAAGAACAAATGCCACCCTTTTAACATTGCCCTATTATAGCGCCACCAGGAAGCCGATTTTGCAACACTTTTATTGTTTCTATTACTCCTACAAATTCAAACATCATGCAAATCGGTACCCATTGTCTCTATAGTCAAGTGATCAAGATGGTTCCATCCGATTTTTCATATTCCATCCTGATTGGCGAATTCCGAACATTGCTGCCCCACAATAACCTACCTGACCTGGCGGAGACCTGTGCTCCGAGGAGCACTTTTTCTAGTTGTTTATATGTATATTGTTACTGCTGCCACTATGTCTGAGGGACCAGAACAAGGGAATGTTCTCTTATATACCTGTACACACGATTAAGCAATAAAGAAACCTTGAATTTTGAACTTAAACCATAGGTCTCTCAGATGGCCTAGATGTAGAAGTCTGTGAAGGAAGCCAGGAGAGAGAGAGTGGGCGTGTGCGTGCGCGCGCGTGTGTGTGTGTGCATGTGTGTGTCCCCTCTCCCCTCAGACAGTGTGGGTTGGCCTTCCTTCGAGAGCAGTTCACAGGGGGCCCCAGGCCTGCAAGAGCTCTGTAGGTCACACTGTACAGGATAGCGTCTCGGCAGGGAGACACGGCCACAGTGGGAGAGAGAGAGAGAGCTGCAGAGATTGAGATGGAATCTCTCTTACTTAAATTAATGGTGAATCGAGAGAGGGTGTATGGCGTACAGGGAAGTTCTAATAGATGCACAGTATTTATGAGTGTGAGCTTCTTTCATGGAAGTTTTACTCGGATTAGCAATTTTTTTAATAATGGGGCTCAATTCCTAGCTTACCAAATGTACTAATCTTTGACTCATTCCATCCGGGCTGCGCTGACCAGTGTTGGGTAACGCTACTTTTTTTTAAAAAGTTACTTGTTACGTTACAGCATTACTGCCATTAAAACGTATTCTGTTACGTTACAGGAATGACATAATGCAATTTCCCCTTTACAGCTCATTGCGATTAAGTTCGGTTAACATGAAATTAGCTGCAGCCTACCGGAGTGACCACCAGTTTTGTGGAGCTGTACTGGGCTTCACCAAGGCATACTGGCTAAGCTCATTTGCCAACAAATCCAAAAATAATGTGAATACTTCCACAACCATACTGAAGGACAACCTCTCTGTCTTCTCTCAAACTCTGCCATGTCTCACAGGTGCGTCAAATTTATGTAATACAAAACCAAACTAGTAGTACCGTCAGCTGTGTGACACCTACTGAATAATAGAATGATTACGCAATCACGCCACTGATTTGTGTGTAATATCCATGCAACTCTTTGTTGACAGAGACAAGCTCATTAATGTATCAAGATTAGAATAAGTGCAAATGTGTAGGATGGATTTTCCTTTTCCTTTGTGGCAACAAAGGAACAGGGAAATATAGGTATTTCCAAGGACGCCCTGAGTATGATCACAACATACAAAAAATAATACCATTTTAAATAAAGTGCAATATGATGAACAACAAAAACACATCATAATGCAGACACATAAGGGTTACTCAAAGCAGGTGCAGTCCTTATATAATGCATCCTCAAGTAGTACCCTAAATGTCTCTAGAGATCAATTGATCCAGTTTCAGAGAGTCCTGGAGTTTGTTCCATTTGTCTGGGGCATAGAAGAGGAAAGCAGTCTTGACTGTCTTTCCTTGTTCACTGTTCATCCGTGGAGTGAGAAGTCTAATGTGTGTCTGTGAGCGTGTTTGAGATCTCTGCCATAGACGCAGATCTGCGTTCTATTTAATTAATCACTTGGCTGCCAGAACGCAGATCTGCGTTCTATTGTTTAGTTGTGGTTTAATAGTTTTCTGTACATTCAGACATCAGGTTTCCTTTCCACTGACTAACCACTCACCCGGATGCAGAATTAAGGGGTTCCGTTTTCGGTTTTTGGTTTTAGCTTGAAAAATTCGATTTTTAGGCAAAATAGGGCAAAATGTGTTTTTTCACACGGTATAAAAAACGAACGGAGAGCTCCGGTTGTATATTTCTTTACTCTGGACTCCAAAGTTATCGTCGTTGTGTATACCAACGATCTGAAACCCGATCGGAAATACGTCTACAGCCACCGGATATGACGTTTGCAGCCTGTTTGGGAAGGGCAGAGAAAGAGAATGGAGAAAAAACGTAACTGTTTGCTGGTTGATCTGTGTTTATAAACACAGACAGACAAACGATTAGAATGGATATAACAATTTTGTGACCGGTTGAAAAGGGTTATAAAACACAAATCGCTGGCACTGGGGTGAGTACATTATGAATAAACTCTGGCAGTTAATGTGTTAAATGTAGCTAAATAACGCCATTATTTTGAAAAAAAATAACTAAGTAACCAACTACTCTAAATGCAAAACAGATATATGTACTGTAAGGTTACACCGTTACTCGAAAACGTAATCTGATTACAGAAACGGCATTATTTGTAACCCGTTACCCCCAACACTGGTGCTGACCTATTTATTGGGGTGGTTGTGGTGGTGGTGGTGGTGGGGTGTTGGTGTGGCGATCTATAAATGCTGTCAACATTCTCAGATGTGACGCCCGCCTGTGGACACAGGAGGGTTTAGAAAAGGTGCCTGCACAGCATATCAGAGAAAGCAGATAAGGCCAGATTGTGGCGTATTGATTATAGATAGACATCTGACCTGCTCCCCCCCAAGGAAACCAGGAAAATGAGTTGATAGTTTGAGTGTATATGTCCAGTGCTGCATGTAGGTTTGCTGCCGATCATATACATTTTAACAATACACGCCATGTGGGCCAGGCAGGCCAAGTCAGAGCCCTGCCAAGTTGTAGACTTGAATTTGAACAAACAATGTTTTGTTTGCCCCGGAGGTGGTTTAGTCATGACACCAGGTGCAACACCATTGTAAAATACACTCTGCAACACAGGGGAAAATTAAAAACAGCCATTCTGTCTTTGTCACACATTTAATGTATGCCTTGTTTCGCTGCACGCACGCACAGACACACGCACGTAAAATGTACAGCGCACCGGAAACAAGATAATAAAAAGCAATCTTTTGCTACATTGGCTGCAAAATGGAGGGGACACTGTGGCATTTGTTGTGTTCTCGAGTCCTGTTTTCTCCTCCTCATTTATTAAAAAAGTGGAAATGCAGCAGTAGCAGTCTGATGCCATCAGTCTCAATCACAGCCACTCTTCCTGCTCCAATCTGATTGGACGTAATGATCTCCGGATGTCACTCTGCACACTGATATGTTTCACTCTGCGACCCATCTGCTCCATCTACTCTGCCATCAGTGGGCCCAGGCAGGCTAGTTTACTCCCACACTCCATTCACTCTCCTCTGCTCCTCGCTACCTCAAGATCCTGTGATCATCATCACCGGCTCTATCCATCTTGTGTTCACTATTCCGTTCATGTAATTTACCCATATACAGACCCACCATTTACAGGCAGGGGTCTCCATGCAAAAGGCACAGGAGATGTGGCCCATTTTCTTTTTGCTAGATGATGAATCATCGTTTTGGCAAGGGGAGGGGCAGGGGTGGTTCCCGGCAGGACAGGGCCAAATGACCAAAGGGCGCTTTTTTTCTAGTCTGTTTAATTCATGTGTCAATTATGGCTGGTATTGGCAAAGTAATTCAACAATTATGCTTAATTTTGTTAGCCGAGTTGAGTAGAATAGTCTTCAAATTACGCTGTTACTCCTACATTTATGTTTTAAACTTGCCAAAAAATACTCAGGCTGGCAGTTGTCTCAAGTTCGACACCAGTTGAAAGCCTGTTTAAGAGGCTCAGCTAAGTATCAGGGCCAAAACATCTGCGCAAACCAAACCTCCAAAACCTTTTTTTTTTTAATACAAACTTGGCTACGACAGCAATCTGTTTTGTCTGTTTCTCTACTGAATCACTGACAGTCACTCCCACAATCACAACTTTGAGACCTGATGTGGCTGCCAACTATGTGAAACTTTATATTGCCAACTGACATGACATGCAGTACAAATAAAACATATTATTTGGAACAATGGATTTGCCTCAGGCAACTCTATTACATGAGCTAAAACAAACGAGAACTGACCACATAATATAGCCATGGATATGGTTTACAAGGTGGACAGTGAAGCTATTGTGCCTCATTGAAATGTGAAAAATGGAGCAACTGAACCGATAATAATACAGCTGTAAGTAAAGTTGTGCAAATCTTTATGGTATATTCCAAGTTTAGCTGAGACTTTTTTTAGCTGTACTGCAACAGGGCCAGCCCTATAACAATTTTTCCAACATTGGAAGAAATGGTAATGCTCAATGTTTGGAGGGAATTTCCTCCCCTGGAAAGAGACTACGCTCATCGCCCATCGGTCCCTCATTCTCTCTACTCCAGAATTCGTTATTTTTTTAATGAACACTAATGAAAGGTAGCCTTAGCCTATAGGGTGGAGAAGAGTGGAATTTGGGGTGGTGGATGTCTCAGACAGTGCATTTTCTCTAGTAGTGATCATGCTTCTTATTTCCAAATGAAGATTGACTGACTGACTGACTGACTGACTGACTGACTGATTGATTGATTCACTGACACTTATTTTAAACACACTGCCCTGTGACATGTACTTTTAAACATCCCCCTCAGAATTCTAAATATCATTATACCACATGGACACCGATCCTGGGGGAATATAAACTAAATGCTCCTACGAAAAATAAAGACAGAGTTAGAAGCACTATAATACAAAGCACTAAGAGAAGAGACGATAAGGAAGGCAAAACCCAAACCTAAGCAAACGACAGGCGAGAGGCACATGATCTGTATGAAAATGAACAAACATGGTCCTCTGAGGATATAGACGGAGCATTGTGGGGAGGTGGGTGGGAGGATGTGGGGGGGCTAATTCAAAGTCTGTGGCCAAACGTCCACAACCTCCCTCTTCCCCTACACTACCACGCCTCCCCTGTGATCCGGAGTCCTGACAGTGGACATGATGGAAGAGCAAAATTGTCACACAGGGAATGCATTATGACCAACAGAGGACAGGAGTTGACATGACCGCTGTGTCACAATGTTGGGATGGGGGGGTGGGATGGTGGTGGTGGGGGTAGTCTGTCATGACACAGAATCACGACTTTTTCAATAATTCAACGCAAGTCTGAGACAAGCCTGAGAAATAAAACAGCGGGCGCTGTCAGGAGCGTTTAAGCCCAATGCATAGCAGGCGAGGATGTCAACAATCTTTCAGCTACGTGGTTTGACACCCAACGTGTCACTTTCTTTGCCAGCAAACATCTCTTTGTTGTAGTGACATGTGTCAAAAATGGCAGGGGCAGCAGTAGAGGAATGACAATGGTTTCTGATAACAACATGATTTATATCATGAAATTCCACATAGGCCTAAGTCTTGTGCTATAACTATGCTACTTCACTAATTACTTTACTGTAACTCTGATCCGTTGTTATGTGCACTCTAAATAAAGGTGAACATGTATTATGCTCTTACATGTTTCCAATTAAGCTCATAATGAACTGTGACAAGGAAAAATGTTCCAATACACAAGATGTCATGTAGCTCTGCCTTGCGCTCTATGACAAGTACAGTATATTTGCCAAGGCAAAGTAATAGTGTATACTGAGGGTTGATTTGCCATAGCAAAACTCACAGCTTATCACAGTAATGAAGCAGACAGTCAGAGAAACTTTGAGTAGGATTTTATTTGAAGTGACACTGAATGAAAGTTTGAAATGTTGTATGGATAGTAGTAAGTCAAGTAAGTCAAGTTACAGATTGGTTGTGGTTCAGGTGTTCTCTGCGTTTGTTGTGGTTTGTAGTGTAATTATTGAATCTTGTGAGCCAGTCACAGTCAGTCACTACTTGTTTTATACTATCTTCTCTGCATTACGGCATACACTGCTCTTTATACTATCTTCTTGGTATGTTGTTCTGCATTATGACACTGTTGTTCGTCTAGATGTTTGAATGTTTATGGACCACAATGGAAACAAGTCTTTGGCTATGTTGTGATTATCCATGTGTTTTCTTTTTTTGTTTTTGTTATAGGCTAATGTCTGTACCTTTTAAACTGTCAATAAAATATTCGATCAATCAATCAAAACACTGCTGTTTACTGTCTTATTGGTATTGTATTCTGCAGTATGACATTATTTGTTTTTCAATTCAATAAAGGTTTTAGATTTACAACAAGTGGACAATAATGTAGACTTAATGTAGACACAACATAGCAGTCTGCCATGTTTTGCTCATTGACTACGACTCATGGAATACTTGGCACTACTGCTGACCATTTTCATACTGTGGCTTGTTTGATTTTCAAGGAAGCCATTGGATTCCATTAGCCCTCTGGTGCAGTATGTTAATGACTTCTCACTAAATCTGGGCATACGGACAATTTTAGAAATGCTATTTTATTCCTCCTCCTACTAACAGGATACGAGTAAATCATCCACAATGTAAAGCCAAAGCTCACAATGTATGTGCTCCCACTGTGTCATCAAGCTGTGACCACTACAACCTGTGTTTTCACACTGTGCGCCCCTGTCGGCCCCTGTTGACAATTGTCAATAGCACAATGAGCACACTGCTTCTCGTATGTATGGTCGGGAGAGATAGCAGCATAACAAAGCTAGCACAGAGAAATGTATTACGTTTTCTTTTGAGCTTTGTCTCAAATATAAAGAAATGTAGT
This sequence comes from Gymnoscopelus braueri, assembly GCF_963280865.1. Lineage (NCBI taxonomy): Eukaryota > Metazoa > Chordata > Actinopteri > Myctophiformes > Myctophidae > Gymnoscopelus > Gymnoscopelus braueri. The sequence continues at coordinate 33,987,218 of NC_137623.1, forward strand.
CAGTTCTCAGTTCTAGGCATCACATACGTGACAAATGCAAGGGCATGTTATTGACCTAAAACATCCTCAACCTCGTCGGACCAGCTGCAATATTCCGGATCACTTCACGGTTACAGTGGATGTACAGTGGTTTTACAGTACATTTAGAATTCACCTTAAATTGCACACTGATTGTGCACCTTTCTCTAACTTAATAGTCACCAGGCAAAAGTGTACCACTTAACAAATGGGGGCCACTTTATTCAATATGCAATTAACCTATATCGCTGGATGGATGTTTTCGATCCACCAAGGAGTTCTGACACAGAGTGATTTTTTTCTTTTATTACACTGAAAGCCTCCCTCCGCTTTGGGTAACAATTGCCCTGTTCCAATCACTCTCTCTCTCTCTCTCTCTCTCTCTCTCTCTCTCTCTCTCTCTCTCTCTCTCTCTCCTCTCTCTCCTCTCTCTCTCCTCTCTCTCTCTCTCCTCTCTCTCTCTCTCTCTCTCTCTTTACTGTCCAGAGATATGAGTCTTTTTTTCTATTTATACTTCAAGGTGCAAAGGTCTTGCACTGTAGACGAGTCACTGTCACTCTCTACTCTGTCAAGAATAATCACTCCTGTCAATGCCTTTCAACATCAGTTTTATTTTAAATGTGGTGTCAAAATGTGCTAATGGATCAATCAGATCAATCAAATTGATCACGCCAAATTGATGTGCCAGACTAAGTTTTATTTCACAATGCCCATGATAAACTCTCGTCACAAATGGTGGGTTGGCCCAGAATTGAGTAACAAAAACAAGTTCTGACAGGGCCTGCCTATAAAACCAAATCTTAACTGCTATAGCTTATCACACAAGACTCTGTTTTGAAGACAATTGTTTTCATATAATATTCACTGTTTGTTTCATGCTACAACTCTAGGGGCAATGTCATTTAAGGGCCTAAAAACCCAAAGGAAAACAAAATAAATTGCCTATAGATTTCTATGCATGGCACAGTGTTCAAAGTGTCTTATCTCTGTAATGGAATATTTATCTGTAAAGAAGAGACCAGAAAACAAGAGAATTGCCTGTGGCAACTAGTCTACTGTATGCATAAAACATTTGCTGACGTACTGGTTGTTTGTATATCAAACAGATAAATAATGAACAATATTAAGGCTTGTTTGGGGAAAGCCTGACTCAGCACAGGCAGCCATCTCAGGGTAAAGTCGAGGACAGTGCGCTGTATGCTCCATATGTCTACACTTATTTCAGCTGAGCATACAACTATGGGCAAGTAGGATGTTTGTGAATATATCCACCAGAAAATGTAATCAATAAAAAAATATATGAAAGCAATAACACTTCACATGATCACTTAACAATATCATGTTTGAAAATCTCTTGAAATTGCATTTATCTCTCTGACTCTCATTCTCTCTGTCTCAGGTTGTTTTATATTACTGTGATAATTCAGCACAAGGGAAGAGAGAGGCAGCTGGATTTTGCATATGGCTGTGAATGACCTTTCTGCCAGTCCCCCTGCACTGCTTAGCGCAGTATTCTGGCAGACTTTGGTGTTGCTGAATAGATAAGCACTCATCCTGCATCCCAGGCTGTCCCTGTGAGGTCTGGCTTCCCCAACACCTCGATTGCATTTTAAAAAGTTACTTCATGGCAAATAAAGCCTCCACATTGCCAAAAGCTACTTGCTCTCTTCCGCCCCTCCTTACCGGAGCAACCTCCACCTTCACTCTGAGCCTGAATGGAAGCGGGTGGTGGGGGGCTACAGAAAGTAGGGGGAAGTGTTCAGCCTGACTGCCAAGGTGAGCCAGAGGACAGGGTGTGTTTTCTGTGTTCACAGATGGACTCTAACTACAAAGCAGTTATGCTTAGGACCCCCAAATCAGGGACGTGCACAGATAGACTCTAGGTGGTGCTAGAGCACCTGCCCTTTGCCCTCTTGACCAGAAGTGCCCTTTTGGGGCAGTTTACAGTATGTAGCCCATGGTGACATCGATCAAAAGCTTCTAATATATTAACAATTCCCCAAAATGTGCATTGCAATTTTCTTCTATAAATCTCACACTACTAGGGCAGCCGGCGGTTCCGCACGCCGCGCAAGGTGCCCTTTTTTTTTACTTGAGCACCTGCCCCTCAAAATGTCTGTGCACGCCACTGCCCCAAATAGTAGTGGCCCGGTCATGGAATTCTACAACACAATCCAACAACATACGGTCACACATTTGCTCTTACTATGACTAGTATTCAAGAGCCAATCTTTTGAAAAACTATTTGAAACTTCTTGGCCAAAGCTCTGGGACTTCCACTGGGGTGTTGAATGTCACCATCTGTTGAGAACTTGCTTAGTTGGAGCCATTACGGCGTATGAAGAGGCGAGAGCAAGGCCCTGGTGTTCACCCACGTGGGCTAAGGCTTATTGCAAGGGGACTCAGGTAGGCTCTGATCTGATTTCCATGGCTTGGCTGGAGGTAGTTGGGCACATTTAGGTTGACATTATACACTTCTAATCGCTATGCACACAATGAGTTTGGCTGGCTGAAACGGCCCCAGCTAAATAATGATAATAATACAAACTAGAAAAAGTGCTCCTCGGAGCACAGGTATCCGCCAGGTCAGGTAGGTTATTATGGCCTCCTGGTGGCGCTATAATAGGCCCATGTGAAAAGGGTGCCATTTCTTCTTAGGCCTTTCACGGCAATCGGACACTGCATTCATGATTTGAGGCATTTTGTTCCAAAAATGTGTTTTGCTAAATTAGACCTGTTGGTGGCGCTATAACAGGCTAATGTGAATAGGGTGTGTTTAGGCAGCAGAGGATGTCAGGGAGGGCCGGAGACGGGCAATGTTCCCAAGGTGGAAGAAGGCTGTTTTGGTGACGTGGTTCACGTCGGGGAGGAATGAAAGTTGCGTGTCGTCGGCATAGCAGTGAAAAAAATATAATAATAGTTGTTGCCTATGTTTAAACATAGTATACTGTACTTTTGCCATCACTGAATGAGATGTCAATGCTGGTTGAAGCAATGTTAACTCTTTTCCTGCCATTGACGAGATTTCTCGTTTTTCTCTGCATGGCTCAGCCTGCCATCGACGAGAAAAACGAGATTTTTGAAAAAAAAAAAATATATATATATATATATCTATATATTTTTTACTTTTTAAATTTTTCGTTTATCACAAAGGAAGCAGGACCTAACGCGATGCGAAGATTTTCTGCTCCATTCACTTCAATGTTAAAAAATAAACGTAGACTAAATTCACATTTTACCTATTTGTGCATTGTATTTTCTCTATCAGGGAAGGGGGTAGATTGTGTATATACTCTAATATACAGCATCTACAGCCTAATGCCTGAATGCCATTCTTTATTTATTCATGCTTTTCCCTTTTGTCTTCTCCCTTTTGTGCATTAGCTCGCTTGTCTAGCCTGAATACTGTTAGGTACGTAGAATTGCATAATTGAGTTTGACAAAGCCTCTCATGGTAATGGGAATTTGGCGACATTTAATCTCCAATATTCTTATGAGTTGTTGCAGCAAACAATTATCTTGTATACCCAGCCTTAAAAGATGTCTACAGAAGACTCCGGTGCCTTGAGAGACGGGGCCATTAATTCTAGCAGCCTTGCATGGCAAACAGAGCTTGATGAAGTTTTCTACAGGGGCTCCATCTTTCATCCTTGATTCAGGTTGTCGTCACATAGTCAAAATTACGGAGGGGATAGAGAGAGTGATGTGTACGTGTCAATTCACCTTAGCCAAACTTTTCTCCTGGCCGATAATTCCTTTGAAAGGAGAGCATTATGTTTCTCACTGCCATGGAATCGCAGTTGACGCGCCTCTCAGGTGGCTATCACAATGCCTGAATGGATTTCAAGCGAACTGCTGTGGAAGGATTCCTTTGAGAAAGATACTCATTCGAATGAAGATAAAGACATTAAACCATGGCAGCTGCCCTTGGATTTTTGCTTTAATATCCTGTGTGTCTGTGATGGAAATGTGTGTGGCAAGGCTTCAATGATAAGATACACTTGAGAATGATCTCCTTTCTCACCTTGCTGGTATTTTGAATGGTGTCTTTGAGTCTTGCTGCTCGAGATCTGTCAGTTGTTGGTCTTGCGCTTGTCAGTTGAAAGACAGTACTGTACATGAGAATCTTTGCACATGTTGTGTCACATAAAGCTCTAGGATGAATGCATGTGCACTGGCACGCATACTCACACGACACACATACTGTACATACACAAACATTCAGGCACGCGCTCTCACACACACACACACACACACACACACACACACACACACACACACACACACACACACACACGCACACACACACACACACACACACACGTACGCACACGCACACGCACACACACACACGTACATGCACACGCACACACACATGCACATGCACATGCACTCTGGCATACAAGCATGCAAGCACACATGCATTGCACTCATGTTTACATGTGCTCAAACACATGCATGCAAAAGCTTTCACGCAGGGAAGGATAATGCTATTGTCGATACCCTCTCTAGTTGAGTAGAGTGAGATGTTGCATGGCCTTGCAGAGTTCTGAGGATACGTGGTGTGCAAGAAAAAATATGGGATTTTCCTTTTCTTTACGGGGGAGGTATGTTACGATGGTATGCCCTATTTATGCTTATGTCCTTCCACCTGTTTATACTAGTCACACATGTCTACGTTATGTTTATTCTCATGTATTATTTTGGCAATGTCTCATGGACAGATTAACTATAAATTATAAAGCTACGAGAGAGAGAGAGAGAGAGAGAGAGAGAGAGAGAGAGAGAGAGAGAGAGAGAGAGAGAGAGAGCACTTGTCCACTGTCTGACACCAGAAATGACGAAATGTCTGAGACAAATTGTCAAAGCACGTCGGACATTGATGAATATAAACAGCAGCGATGGCTGATAGACTGAAGACTGAAGCAGTTGAAACTCGCGTCCACTCAGTGGAGTGGGCGGAGTGTATGGTCTGGACCCAGGCAAGCAATGTACTGTATAGAGCCATTGACATAGAGGAGTTGCGTCTATATGGGGTCAGAAATGCTACATTTTGAGGGCCGATGGAAAAAGGAGATGGCACAACTTTCTATCTCATTAGATCTGGACACCCTAACTACTGGACAAAATATGGGCTAAATATTGGATATTAATGTACTAAACAACTTCTGACAAACCTGCCAATGCCAAAGGAACATCGTTGACAAACCAGACCCACAACCGATGTTTGGATGCAATTGCACAACTTGTGTGAAATACATACCATGTGCACTAACACACAAAATCGTCCCTTTCCTAATTGTATATAATGATGATATCTTCAATGGTCTCATTCCAAATTGTCACTAGGGGACTGACTTTGAAGCACTTGTGTGACTTTTTGGTTAAACTGACGAAAACAGAGATTATAGCAAACATCACAGATAGCTCAGCAAATTCAGCTATTGTAAGAAGCCAGCCAATATAAAAGGATAACATAAACTATATTAAAATGACAAAAGGTTGCAGCTTATATTGTGCAAATGGCGATCAGCTGTCAACTGTTTCACATTTGTTAACTGATCTGGTACATTAATGATATAAAACAATAGATGATAGCTATAACTATTATTAGTACCAGTATTATAATGACTTAACCATTAAACAAGTTTGTAAAACCCCTCAGTTAAGCATCTATCAATTATCCATGCAGTACTAATAATTGCGGTTCCCAATATGTATACTTAATACAACATAATCTCACAACGTAGGACATGTGCTACAGCACTACCTTTGGTGTAACCCTCAGAAATTGCTCTTGGGAAAATGTAATGGGGTATTGCTGTCCTACAGACTTACAACATGGAAGTTGTATGCTTAGCACGGATTACATCTAATTTCCTCAGCTTGCCCAGGCTTGTGATGTCATATTAGGTGTAGCTGTAATTAAATGAGGCAGTAAAATAATACCGTAATTATTGTCGATGTGTGACTGTTACACGAAGTTGTATGCTTAGCACGGATTACATCTAATTTCCTCAGCTTGCCCAGGCTTGTGATGTCATATTAGGTGTAGCTGTAATTAAATGAGGCAGTAAAATAATACCGTAATTATTGTCGATGTGTGACTGTTGGTTTAGATTTAATCAAACAAATAATAATTTGACTTTCACTAGTAAAGACCACATCTACCATACATAGATCTTGGTTGTTTATTGAATAAGATGAGGTGATTATTTCTATGGACTATTTTTGGCTAGACTTTAAAAATCAAGCAGCACATTAAAATGCATTAAAGGCAACGATAAAATTATATCTTTGACAGAAAATAACTGTTGGATAACCTTAATCTTAAGCAAGTTTCAAGTCCCTGCTGCAATTGAATTCCATACTGAAATTAATGGATTCCAAATGCTTCCTCTGAAATCAAACCAGTTAAGTGGGTTAAACATGCCAACTGTATGGTCCATTAACAACAAAGACTCAAGATTTGACGTCAACTCGTGACCAGAACACCAGGTTGCTTTTCTTTGAACCTGGTACAACAGCTTTTTATATTGAATTTCTTTCTTCTGTGCTGCCTTCTGGTGCAGAATGATAACATAATGCCATTTGGTGGATGCTTTTATCCACAGCGCCTTAGTGAGTGCCATGAGTGCAGACATTTTTAACATGGGTGGCGCCAGGGGAAATCAACTTGCCTGTGTTGGTGCCATGTTATACCCACTGAGCTACAGAGGGGATGTAACTGTGACGCTGGCAGTATAAGTGCCATGCTTTGATCCGTACAGGATCATACATCGCAGATGCATTCGCACACTTCTAATAAAAATAAATAAATAAAAAACACTTGAGATTTGTTTGTGCTTTGTTCTCTTATTTGAAAAGAATAGTGTGATTCCAAGGCAGTACTGATACTGGTTTATATCGTTTTTTTCCATAACAACTGGCACGAGACCTCGTGTTTTCTGACCCCTAACTGACAGAACTCTATCTCCAAGACTTTGGTACGCACGCACACATTCACGCACGCACTCACACAGTAGCCCCATAACTACACGGGCAATGCAATAAAGTTAATTATCTTAGACGTTTTAAAACATTGTGTAACTTAGCTGGCCTGGTACCCCAAGACGTTTCTGCCTTGTGTTACCGTGTTATACAAATGTAGTGCTCTAGCAACACATCTAAGCATTCAGCATTGAAAATATTGAATATTTTCTTATATAAACTTGAACTAGACATTTATTGATTGTGAGCCTCGGCGAGCAACAATGGGTGCTTTTCTCTAATGGGATTGCGTTCTTCACAGAAGTACACCTCTAACATTCTTTTTTTTTACTTGCAATCAAACAAACCATGTCCGCCCTGCATCATGGGAAGCTTGGCCCGTTAATGTTACCAGAGCCTGAAGCACCCCCTGATTGTTACCACGCTGCCCAAATTCAATCTTTTCTAATTTCACCCTGCACTTGTCGAGACTGTTGACAGTGATTTTTCAGAATGCTTTCTTTGATTGCTTCATCTCTGAGCAGTTCATAGATTGCCTTCGTGTCACTTTTCATGTATGTTTTATTGAAGCTTGATGAAATACACTGAGAGACAGTAGCTGGATTATATTAAAAGGGCCGCAGGGCCCCACTGAGTTCATTATCATTTTTTTGTAGCAACATAAGCCTTGTTACACAAGAGCTTCAGATATGTATTTCCTTGGTTGAATGCGAGAGAGAGAGAGAGAGAGAGAGAGAGAGAGAGAGAGAGAGAGAGAGAGAGAGAGAGAGAGAGAGAGAGGGTCTTTTTCAATAGTGCAGCTTTTTGTTCAAGCCAAATCATGTGTCAGGGTGAATTAGTGATCAATTGAACGTTCTCTGTAGTTCGCAAAAGAGAAGTAAGTCTCACTCATCTCTATTAGCAGGTTCAGGAGCTTTGCTTGGCCAATCAGAAGATCAGACACGTTTTTCATTGTATGTATGTATGTATGTATGTATGTATGTATGTATGTATGTATGTATGTATGTATGTATGTATGTATGTATGTATGTATGTATGTACTGTATGTATGTATGTATCAATCAGTGGCGGCCTTAGCTATTTCAAATGAAAGCCCTCAGGGGGGACCCGCGATTGACTATCAGTAGACTGTACAATGATCATGACAAATGCTTAAATCAACTTTCTCGAAGCCGTCCCAAGCGAACACGCATGGACACGAGTCATGTAATGACAATGGCGAAACAACACTACTTTTGTTAATTTAATGTGAGTGAATTGTTTAAGCTGTTTTCTATCTACAGCTGTCCATGGTGATAGCTAGTGCAAATAGCCTAATTAATTCAGTTCGAAAATGCACCATTATGGAAGCAAACCGATTCAGTATTTTTTCCCACTTTTTTTCACCACGGCGGTGGCAATGGGGGGGGGGGGGGGATATACGAGGGCGCCACATTAGCTCTTGAAACGGGACCCAGATCCTTAAGGCCACCCCTGTATATAGTGACCATATTATCCCCCACTTAAGCAACTGCTCTTAGCACAAGCAGAGATGTCCGTTTTCGCGCTTGTGAACTTTGGAAAGGGGAGGAAGAATAAAACACGCACGCACGCACGCACGCATGCACGCACGCACGCACGCACGCACGCACACAGATCAGAGCTTGGGGACATCTTCCAGTGAGATTCAGTTAATAGCTGCCTCTCTTGGGCCGCATTAGTCTGAAGGACACCAAAGACGAAAAATAACCTCTCCTCTCCTCTCCTCTCCTCTCCTCTCCTCTCCTTCTGCTGGCCTGCTCTCCATCTCTCTCCTTCTCTTCTCCCTGTATAGAGTACAGTGTGCAGTCAAGAAGCCTGTGCTCATTGGTGGCTCTGAACATGGTCGTTACATAATTACCAGGCAGAGAAACTTTCTCTATCTCTCTCTCTCTCTCTCTCTCTTTCTCTCCCTCCCTCCCTCCATCTCTCTCTCTCTCTGTCTGTCTTTGTCCCCAAGATTCCTTTTCAAGGTTGCATCAATTTCAGAACTCCACCCCTGCATCTCTCTCCTAGTTCCTAGTCACCTGTGTGCGTGCGTGCATGCGTGCGTGCATGCGTGCACGTGTGCTGTGTGTTGTGCGTGTGTTGTGCGCGTGCATGTGTGTATGCGCGTGCACATGATTGCAGGCTTTCAGAGACTAACTCATTGTTTACCGCTCCCTCTTGCCCTCCCTTAAATGCACATCAACATTTAATTTTTTTTAAATAAATGGTTTCTCTCCCCAGAAACTGTCGCCATGACCGCAGGAACAGGAAGGTTGTAATAACCTTCTCACAGAGTGAATGCAGAACGCCCACTTTTGCCATTGTTGGTGGTAAAACGCCAGGCTCGATAGTCTGCTGGAGGAAGCAGGAAGCAGAGGCTACCAAAACATTTCCCCGTTCTGTCCTCATGTTTAAACGCAAAGCCCAGCAGGGTGCCATAAGCAGTTGGATTGGCGGGTAGATTCTGTTCCTGCTCCGCTTACCCCCCCCTTAAATTCAAACGCACGGGCGCTGTGCAGCATGTGCCAATCCGACATCGCATATAAAAATGAAGGGCGTCTCTCCATTTATTCATGTCTTCTATTCCTCTGGCCTCATTCACCTACATATTCTCACTCGTAGTACTAATAGTGACGGGTTGGGGCAATATCTGACAATCTGTCAGACGTTTGACATGGCAGGAGCCCCCTTCATGTCACGTACAGTACATACGGTGTGCCTCCCTCTGGGCTTGCCTATAGGAGTGGTAGGACTGGGCCTAATGGATCTCCAAAGCTGTCCTTGAGTGGCTAGCCTCCTTGCCAATAGTACCATGATTAATTGCTCCAGCAGTCTCATCTCTTTGGGTCCAGAAAGGGCTCTGTGCCAGGAGCAAAACCAACCTACTTAACCATTTAGTGCTGCTTCTGCTTCTGCACTCGTCGGCTGTCGGACGCAGGGAGAAGCATGCCTCTCAACCATGTGTTCTTACTCACTTACTTAACTCTTTGAGGCAGAAACAAGAATGTTAATTGTGCTATTTGGTAACTCAAACGTCCTGACTTGCAATTGCATTCTCTTACTGAAGAAGATAAATGCATGATAGTATGTGTGGACAAGCAACTATATAGGCCTGCAAGCTCTCAACACTAATCAACTCCTCAACCTCCTCTGAGGTGTTGTGCTGTTTTGGTTCACAAAGGCATGCCCCTCCCCTCCTTCTGTGATGTCACAAACAGCAGCCAGGTGAAATAATGAAATAAATCGATCCTGCTCCTGATTCTGATCTAGCCAAGTGCCTGTGAGCCAAAGGGAGCCGAGTTCTGTCCAGCCTGATAAGGCGGTCAGTGTGGACGCTTGCCAAAGACCAAGATGGCAGGACTCCTTGCGGTCAGTAACCTTTTCTTCCCTACACTACAGCTCCTACACTAACACCCCCATGCACGCATATCCACATGAGTGCGTGCACATTCTCATAGCCACCTTACAGTAGCTGACCCAGATATTCCAAGTGCGTCTCCAATTGGCCCTCAAGGACTTTCATATAACAGATGGCCGTCTTACACCCAAAGGGTGTAGATAACAGCCATTTATCAAGGCATTAGCGAGGGGGGCCGAAGGCTACCACCAGAATAAGACCACTGGACATGCGTCGCCCATCCCTGTCCCACACAATTCTCACAGCTGTTTCCAAAATGCTGCTCATAAATAATTCAGCCTCCTCTGTGGCCGCTGCATGGTGCTGCTGATTATATGAGAGATTTTCATGAGACTCTTGTTTATTGTCAGCTTAAGTCATCCCATGGTGCACACACACACACACACACACACACACACACACACACACACACACACACACACACACACACACACACACACACACACACACACACACACACACACACACACACACACACACAAACCGCACAAACCTCACCTTTGTCTCTGCCTCTCTCCGTGTCATTGACATTTTCTCAGTTGTTACTGTCTCTGCATGTCTCCATCTCCTTTCCTTGCTCTCTAGCTCTGGAGCTGCCCCCCCTGTTGGTAGAGCAAGTGTAGTGATCCTTCGATGTGAATGTGTGGAACTACAAGTGTTTAAAAGGCAACATCAGATTGCAGCCACTTGTCAGAAGTCACATTGCTGTGGCCTGAGATCATAGTTCATGTTAATTTATAGTTTATCTCTACTGAAAAAAAAACTCTGATATAATCAAATGAAAAGAGAAAGAAAGGACAACATATAGTTTTTTTGTTCAACATTGAACTTGACATTGTTAGCTTCTTGCATTGCTTTGCTCATGATTAAACTCAACACGTTGTAAACAGAGGAGACTGATTGGTGTCTCGATGAGATGATCCTCCGTTTTGACCCGTGCATGGGGGTGACAACGGGAGTGCACAGCAAAATCTTCAGCGCTCATTTCCAAATTATACTCCCTTAAATTATCACTGATGATTTCACTGTGTAGGGTCCTGCTATAGCCTCTGGTGGCTCACCAATTGTAATAAACAGTTTAGGGTTGAACTCTCCTGATTAACAACAGCTTCTGCGAGTCACCCAGGGGGAAACCTCACTGCCCTGCCCTGCCCTGCCATGCACACCAACTCACCGCATGGCAAAAGCGGCACTGTGACTTAGTTAGTTTGTCAGGCAGTAATTCCTAAATTGGATGGCATTAGTGATTCTGGGTGAAAATTCAGTGGTAGACTTCGGGCTATCATTGACCATAGTGCAGTTAGACATATTTCTTAATTAGCCTCACTGTCTGGTCTCCTCAAGGTAATTAACTTGATCAGGAAAGACCTTGCCTGAAGTCCAGAAGCAAGGCTCATGAGGATGGGGGCCGGGGGTGGGGGGATGCCGTGGCAATGACTAACTACATTAACCCTGTAAGACCCGGATATATTTGTAGTTGCAAAAAAAAATTAAAAACCTTTCAGATGGTCTTGTAGGAGTATTTAGAAGAGGAAAATATAATGTTTTTAAAAAAAATATGTTTTGGTAAGTTTTATGCAAATGTTGACATTTAGCAACGTTGGGTCCATCAGGTAGCAAAATTTCCTATAGGCCATTTTTATGGATAACATGGCAAATGTGTAAATACTTCACTAAAACAACTTAATGATTCATTTATATGGTTTATTATTTGGCCTCAGATCAATTATGAATAATATTTGGCCTCAGAACAGTATACATTATGAATAATAACACCAATAAGCCATATTTTTTTAGGCCTGCCCTTGTATTTTTTTGCAACCAAGAGGGCCCAACGTTGACCAAAAGCAACAAGTATGAATCATGCTATAATTTAAATTTGGGACATATATTTCACAATAATAACATATGTACATGTTCTAGATATTGTAATGTTCACCAAAACAAATATTACAGGCATATTACTTACGTTTTTGTGAGGAATATCTTCCAGAGAAAAAAGAGATCTGTTCCAACAGAGATTTTTCAAGTTGTGATGATTCCCCGCTCTGTGGGGGGTATTTATATGCAAATATCCTGGCCAATGGCATTGTAAGACTAAACAATAGGACCCAATGAGGATTTAGAGGTGAAAAAATAACAGAAAAACAAATTATTTAAACTCCTTTCTTTATAAAATATAATTGTTGCTCTAAAGCATCGCTGGGTCTTAGAGGGTTAAACATTCTCAAGTCATGTGTTTATCCCAAGATGACTGTAATTAGTATGCAAATTGGAGTGGGTTTTATTTTAAACCCTTACAGATTACACACAGGGAAACGCAATGTAGTAATTTATTTCTAAAGGTGTTAGGGATCACTTTTTTGTGCATCCAGGCATACAAAACAAGACAACAACAAAATGAGATGCTGCTGGCATAGTTCCCAGCCTTTTCTGAGGAGAAAAGCCTGGTAACAACCTAATGCAGAGCGAGTCGGACTGGACTTCCGGACTTCCCCTGAAAGCTGTATATTTTTCGACTAATCACAAAGATTTCATGCACAGGGATTGTAAACAGATCTGCACAGCATCCATGTAACTTCCTGCGTTACTTCTGGTACTTCCGGTTAGACACTCTCAGTGTCTTTGCCCAGCGTGCTGTCAAACAGGTTTGTAGTATTACGAAAAAATGTAAACTGAACGTGACACTTTGGATTTTGTTTTTCCCGCCTTTTTTGGCACGCACAACATAAACAGCTGTTCACTAGTGAGACCACACCTCTACTTAAGTTTAACAATGTACATAATAAGATGAATGTGGAACGGGAACCCACGGTAGGCATAGACTCAGGGTGGGGACGTAGTCTCAGGAGCTTGTGAAGCAGAACAAACAAGTCATCTGAGAGATTGCAGTTGTATGTATACTGTGGTGATTGCAACAACGATTGGCTGTGGTGAGTGGAGGCAGGATGATTGTGAATGGGGAGTGGCTAATGAGTGAAGGCAGGTGCGGTAGATAGGGGAGCGATTGAGAACGGGGAGTGGCCGTGATAAGCAGAGGGTGGTCTCTAGCGTGGTTACAGACAAATCTGCCATTGCAAAAAAGGTCTGGCCCCTCTCAATAGAGATTTGATTTCTCTCCCTTTGAAGTTGTGAGGGACCAATCAGGGCCCAGTATGCAAATATGGGGCAGGTTTATCACCAGAGGCATTTCTTTAATTTGCCCCTCAGAAATGCAGGTTCCACACAGAGATTCCAGACTAATATCTACGCAGTGATATTAGTGATAATAGCAGTGTTATAAAGGCATCTATTTATAGAAAATATTTAGGCGATAATTAAAAACCATTTATTCCAGTAAGTTCAAACTTGTATTACTCAATGTCAGTTGCACATAGAGTTGACTATTTTTGCTGGGGAAAAACTTCAAAGTGTTACCTTCAAAATGAGACCATGCCCATGCATTTATTCCAAATGGTTCAAGAACAACAATCAATTTACTTTGGGTATGCTGTGTACAGGCATTTTTGGCAAAATTGTACAGGATTGTTAACAGGTTTTTAAACCATACTTAGTTGGTGTGGTCCCCTAAGTCTATAGGTCCGCTAGTATTTCCCTCTACATCAAATCTATTCTGTTTGTTTCATACATTACTTTAATATTTAAAATATACAATAAATGGTGTCTTCTATTTTGTCACAAAATTACAAGCCCAGGTAGTGACTTTCTTTATCTACCATGACATGTCATTGTCCACCTGCGGTGCTGTCCCTCCTTACTCACTCGCTCATATTGAGCAGAAGGAAAAAAACTAAACAAAAGCAGATGCAACATCTCTGACTTACAGTCAGACCTTTTTCCAATTGGCTAATGATCTATTTTGGAAAATATCTGTCTCAGTTAGTTGTAGTGCTGAAAAGGTTGAGAGATGGAGAGTGCAAAAATTCAATAAATCCAAGAGGGAGTGAACATGATATATGCTGGCTCGGTGGCCATCCCTCTGCCAGAGCACGAAGGGGTTGGCACCAGCATGGAGAAATTAATTTACAGTATGCTGCTTTAAAATATAAGTTTGCATGCGATAAAAAAATACAAAATTAGTAGTTGTCTTTCTCAGGGGTGGTCTTCCACGTTTTCAGGCCACGGCCCGTTAGCTGAGAGATAGACGAAAGCAGGGACCCCCACGACGTACAGTTTATCCTATATTGAAATTTCCCAATGGGTAATGTAATGCGGTCGGTCGGTAGACCATCGGCCCTTGGGGGCCCCGACACTATGACTCAGCCATAACCATATAGCTCACTATGACTCAGAGTCTCAGACATAACTATATATAGAGTTCAATATGACTCAGACATAACCATAGAGTTCCCACTGCAGCTACACAAATAGAGATACAGCACGTATATGGAGATCAACATGCACTGATGTCTAAGTCATCACCCAAAATAAATATTCCTTAAAATCTGACAGTCACACAAAAGCACTCTATTATTAACAACCATGTAACAGCACCCCAGATATTTATCCTGTGCAGTGCTTTTCTATTCCCCACATCATCACATCTCACCTCAATACTACAGTCATAACAGGACTCCTAAAATAATGCTATACCATGGTATTATGCTAAATCTAATCCAAGTGCGCTTGTGCCATGGTCTCTCGAGACTGACGGCCGCTACTAATATTGACAAAGTCAACTCAACTATGAGACTAGCTTTTATGACATAATGTCACAACAAACCACAACAAATCTAGGCTACTAGCACTTAATGGAATAATAAAGCTTTGACAGTAGCAAGTAGTGCCAAGGTTATTTTTACAGCTATACAGTCATGTATCATCATGTTGATTAGCCTAATAATAATGAAAACATACAATGCTTAGTAATGTAATCTCTAGGGATATGCAAATAATGCAATATTATACCAATTACTATAGACCGTTGTGGCTTCTAGGTCAGTGATTCTCGACCTGTTTAAGAACACCTATGCAGCTACATAACTCTAACACACCTTCAACACAACTACACAATGTCAACACACCGGCAACACAACTACACAACATCAACACAACTTCTACACTTCACCAACACAGTACACACACACACACACACACACACACACACACACACACACACACACACACACACACACACACACACACACACACACACACACACACACACACACACACACACACACACACACACACACACACACACACACACACAAAACCGGCATGCAGGTACGGGCCTGCACTAGTCTGCATAAGAAGTTGGAACCCCATACTAACTCATCCTGTATAAGACAAAGTCACAGTCCTCAACTATATGAGCATACACAACATGTTATAATCCTCCATGAATATACTTATTTCTGGACTAATCGGACAGCATGTTCTCCGTGGCAAATTCATGTTTACATTCACTTCCAAATCCAGGATTTAAGAGTGTTGTGGGAGCCATAGCATGGTCTGAGAACACGTGGGTAAACAAATGAATAGATTTTGTTAATGAAAAATGCAACAGATGGCGGCTGTAAACCGCCGTCCCTGCAGAACAGGGCCATTTCCTGCAGAATGAAGGAGAGAGGATTAAGGTCATTTTTACCCGCTTTTTCAATTAGCAAATTCATGCTCAGAGGGAACTGGGGACGAAAGAAACAAAACAAATGAAGGGACTGGCGTGTTGCCTCGATACTCTGGGTAATCCAAATGTCATTGAACACATATTGTAAATGAGCAAATATTGGAACATATAATGGGTATAAACAACAACACAAATAACACTGTGAAGCTGGACCTATGTTTGTTAAAAAACTGCACTGATCAGGGCGGAAGTATTGTTTTGAAAAGATGCAAAACAAGTGTAATTGGCATTCACTCAGCAAGCATTCCCTTTTATCTGTTACCTAATGAAATGCACTTTCCTTCTTTTTTAAGAGCTCCATTTTACTGGGTACACTCATGAGGAAAGAAAGCACTATTCATGTGAACCAGGTTCTTTCTGCTGTGTCCTCGTGGTGCCTGCAGACTAGGGCCAATGTCATTACAATGTCACAATTGAAATGCTGCATTCCTCATAAACACAATAGCCAATGTTCAATGTGCAATTTATTTTCTCCCCCCCAAGCTAATTGAATGAAAAACGAAATGCTGTGTGTGAGTGTGTGTGTGTGTGTGTGTGTGTGTGTGTGTGTGTGTGTGTGTGTGTGTGTGTGTGTGTGTGTGTGTGTGTGTGTGTCTCTCTCTCTCTCTCTCTCTCTCTCTCTCTCTCAGATCTCGGCAATCATGTCAATCCCCCTGGCGTTTCACATTTTGTTTTACTAGATGTTCGGATCCGGAGAACACGTCATCCGAAGATTTCCGCCTCCGTCCACTTCCTTTTTAGCGTTTTCCTGAAAACAGCTGTGTCTTGATTTTTATTTTTTTGCCCTGCATTTCGTGAGACATGCCATTTTGCTGTTACAAGGCAAGGGGCGGTCGCGGTTGGATTGTTTTTTTCTCTGGGCGACGCACACTGATACCGTTTGTGTTTACAAACGGTCGGACGAGCGATCAGACATGGATATGAATTTACTGTGACCAGTTGAAAAGGTAAAAAAAACGAAAATTTCTGGCAGTGGGCAAATGCAGCCAGAAAGACGTCTGGCAGTGAATGAGTTGAAAAGAAGAATGACAGAATCTTTACTTTGAGTTTGCCATATGCTAGACAATGAAACAGCCAACCTCATGCACATGGTAACAGAAATGTGGCAAACATGAAAAAGGTTGAGGCCATTAAGACAATGGAGATGTAAAGGGCCCTTGTGCATTCCCTGCTGGAATCACACCAACATGGCAACTCCCCAGTGGGCACACTTGGCAGATGCTCGGGACGTAGAGCATTAAGTGTCACATACAGTATAGCATATGTTCTTTCGGCAGTGCTCATCGAGAGCATATGTCTCATGAAGGTCAGTGATTTGAAAACCAGGTACCTCTGCACTTACTGCCGCCATCACTGCTGTGACAAAGTGATACTTTGCACTTCTTCCACTCAATTCCATTCAAGGAAATGTCCGTGGGAGAGGATGTGACATTGTGGCCGGCTGAGGGCGGGGATGGTACGTTTGAGCTGGGGAAGTTTGAGTGATGTCGCAGTTGGAGGGATTGGGAGGAGGAGGTTTTGCTCCAATGTGGTGTGACCCCAAAAGAACCGACTCCTCCCACGTCTCTTTGGGCCTTAATTGAATATGTTTCAGTTGAGATAACCTTTAACAAGTTGATGTTGTTGTTGTTTTTTTCTATTTTTTTTTCTTTGTCAGGGAAACTAAATTTCCCAACCAGTCAGGCGTGCAAATACTACAACGAGGGCAGATAGTTGTTTGTTAATTTGACTGTCTTTGTCTACAGTATATGCATATTTATCATTTTGTGAAAGTGGGCTGTGAGGGCGTGTAGAACGGCAGTCATTTAAACCCTTCTAATTTGGCGCTTTAACCCTATTCCCCTTATTGGTCCAAAAGCTCTCTGCCTGCCTCCTCCACATCATTATCATCCATCATCATCACCATCTCGCAGAGTTCATAGATCCATGTGCGCAGGCGGACATGAAACACATACACATCCTGCCAAAGAGAACATTTACAATACCAAGTGGGATTTTTGGTATTGCAGGCACAACTAATTTAGATTGGGGCGATCCATGAAACACTTCTCTGCCAGGCCAAGTGGCCTACCCAGGGTTGCAGCCATCAGGACATGGGGAAGCCTTAGGGGGAAATAGTGTTTCTATGACATATACGGTGCTGCCATGTTTGCATTATAATGTGAATGTTGTATTGCCTTTAACAGGGCTGTATTACGACACTGCCGTAAAGTGTGTTGGCAGTTGGCAGTTGGCCGGTGCAAGCTGAGATTACACATGCCACAGTTGCCAAAGTCAGCAACAAAGAAAGATTGTTTGAATTAGAAATCTTTTGTGGACATTGGTATCCTTTACAGGTGCAACAGTTAGCATTAGTGGCTTCCCCTATGGTCAGAAGAACTTTTGGTGGTACCTAATGTGGTGAAGCATCAAGTGTTTGACTGGGGTAAGTCCCTGCGACACACTAGCGTCATGGTGTACTTGTATATCAAGCCACCTCACGCTACAGAAACAGGAGATAGGCTCCTGCCTTATATATTTTGATTGAGTTATAGGCCATAATGTAAAGTGAGTATAGTACCATCAGGCTAATTTGAATAATTTGGTAATTCATTGGCATGCATGAAAAGTTCGGTGCAAGCGGTTTTCGAATTTTGATGAAAACACACAAAACAGGTACACAGACAGACAGACAGACAGACAGACAGACAGACAGACAGACAGACAGACAGACAGACAGACAGACAGACAGACAGACAGACAGACAGACAGACAGACAGACAGACAGACAGACAGACAGGGGTTCATTCTACATTCTCTGCTCCTGGACTTCCAGGCTGGTGGACACACTGTATGTGCAGAAGATGAGCTCCTACAGTGTATATACTGTATGAGCCTGTGCACAGCCATACATCTTCAGGTAGGGCTGTCTTGGTTGTTCCCAAAACTCACCTCGCCACCCTGGGTGATTGGGTTTTTGCGGCCCAGGCAGCTGGGCTCTGGAATGCTTTGCCTGAGGATCTAAGGCTAGCAAAGTCAGAGATGTCTTTTAAATTGCATCAAAAAACGATGAACAATGAGTCATTTTATTAGCGATAAGAATGTCTAGACATTTTAGGAGTTTGATATTTCTAGAAAACCCATCATCCTGGACTTTATCTAGTGCAATAAAATAGACCTTCATGTTGCATTGCAGCTTATACCATACATCGGAGGGGTCTGGTTGTTTGCTGCAAATGATAAAACAAGAGAGAGTGTGGCTATCTGAGTGCGTGACTATACCTCCGCACTCCCCCGCCCACCCCCCACCCCGGGGGCGTTCGTTAATCAGCCTTTCAGACCTGTCAGCATGTGGGTGGGCCCATTAACCTTCAACGCTGCCACTTTTGTTGCTCAAGACAGTGGCACCATTCAGTGATGCCTCAGAACCCACCCCCCCCCCCCCACCACACACACACACACACACACACACACACACACACACACACACACACACACACACACACACACACCCCTTATTAGAAGCAACACAGGAGATAATGAATAAATAAACAAAGTGAAGTAGGTCCCGGGAGACGTGAGGAGCATGCTGACAGCTTGGGGTGTTCGTTAAGACGCGGGAAGTGGTGGTAGGAGGGGTTAGCAGAGTTAGCATGCTGTGTATGATGCAAGGGCATCATAATGTATGGGATGACTCTCTCTCTCTCTCTCTCTCTCTCTCTCTCCCACACACACAGACACACACACACACACACACACACACACACACACACACACACACACACACACACACACACACACACACACACACACAAACACACACCACACACACACACACACACACACACACACACACACACACACACACACACACACACACACACACACACACACACACACACACACACACACACACGTAATGGGTGTGTACTAACAGAGGGAGCTTCACAGAGCACACGGCTGAGTGCAGAGTTTGTCAAAGGGTATGCCAGGCACCAGCACATGGACCTGGGTTCAAGTATAACTAGCCCAGCGCTGTTATGACAGCTGTCTCCGGAAAGCCTGGTTATACCTAGGCTGGGGCACCGGTTCTGGACCGGTTCCTACAGGACGGACATTTCGGTTTTTAATTTCGGTACCTGAGCTGCACACTGCACAACAATGCTCTAAAGAGCGGCATATAAGATACAGTTAGCTTGTCTTACACATGGTTAAAAAAAAAATATTATTCTCACGCAGAAACAAGGAAGTACAGGGTAACATCCACTGGCATAGTGAATAACTAAATAAGACACTGACATAGTGAAGAACTAAATAACACATGGAGGAGGCTGGGAATGTGGAGGGAGTTTGATCACTGACAAGCTGCACAAAGTTTCCGAGAGCCTGCATTGGCACTTCAGTGGAACATCAGTGGATAGTCCAATCCTTATCACAGAGAAAGGGGGACATTTGCCAGGTGTGAAATGGTTCTAGGTGCGAATTGGCCTCATCTCACACTTTTAATACTAGTCATGAAGTTACTAATATAGACTGAAGTAATTAAAGCGGGACATGTTTGCATGTTTGGAATTGTAACAGCTGAAATCAATAATATATCAGTAATTCGATATTAACCTGCGGGCCGCATTAAGTGAAGGTGGGGGCCGCATGTGGCCCCCGGGCCGCCAGTTGCCCATGTATGGAATAGATGATCTGCTTAAAAAAGATATATTAGCTTGATGGATCCATTCAAGCTAACGCATACGCTTCAATCCTAATGATTAGGATTGAAGGTGTATGCGTTAGCTTGTTAGCGAATGGAATTGGAGGGTGACCGAGCATCAAGGAACAGCCTGACTGCTGTGAATGCCTGAAATATTGAGATGCTCTATTTGTGAGTCAAGGTTCAGTAATCAATGGGGAAGTAAAAACAAAAAAAAGATTCTCTGTAGGCCTATTTGGTCCTCTCTATCAGGAAAGCTCATAGGGTCGGAAATGTACGGACCTTGCAGCGATATGTCTGAATTACTGATGACCGGTGGTACTTCTAATGCCAAGAGACAACTCCTTGACAGGTACAATCACATGAAACCCAAAAGAGATTTCGACTTGCTTCGCCCAGATGATTGCACGTCTGGTCCTGTGACAACAACATTTGATCGATCGAGAGAGAGAGAGAGAGAGAGAGAGAGAGAGAGAGAGAGAGAGAGAGAGAGAGAGAGAGAGAGAGAGAGAGAGAGAGAGAGAGAGAGAGAGAGAGAGAGAGAGAGAGAGAGAGAGAGAGAGAGAGAGAGAGAGAGAGAGAGAGAGTAAAGGCTTTGCAAGACACAGTACGGGTTCATTTGAATACTTTAAATGTCTTAAATGTAAACAGCACGAGATACAGTCAGACATTTAGGCTAAACTGATAACACAAATTCCATAATAGAGAAGCATGCAATATAGGCTACTTCAGTGAGAGACTCCACATATTCCTTGACTCGACATGCTTCCAGTCTGGTCGAACTATTTGTACATAACCAGAACACATGGAGCATGGGGGTGTTTCCTCTGGGATAATTAAATGAAGAACAAGCTTCACGCCTCAGAAAAGGTCAGACGTGAACAGAAATGGATTCTGTGTGACATAGGAAACAGAGTAGCAGTGGGACTCCTGCTCCAGGAGCACGGTTAATCAATGCAATATGCTATTCAAACCGCATCTGGCTGTGACACCTCTGAAAGTTAACGCTTGAGACTGAACTCTGAACATATATATGTCATTTGAATTATTTGTGCTACCCTGGAGAATAGCTGTTACAGATTCTAAACACGTTTAGCCACCCAGTGGCTTCCTTCAGCCAGAGTGCCATTCAGTATAATAGACAAAACAATACATGCAACTTCACATTTTAAACATTCACTAAGTGTAATCAGAACACACAACTATACAGTGGAACAATAACAACTGTTCTGTGAAATGATATTGAGCGGTCGGGACAGTTCTTGAGCAAGACACCGCACAACCTCTCCAGTGGGCACCTAACCTGAGATCAGCCTCAGTGCAACAGCAACGTTTTTCTTGCTGCACAGTATCACATTCTACAATTGAGTGCAGACACAGACACACCCAACCACACACTGTCACTCACTCTTTCTCACCAAGCGTTCACTCTTGAAATTAAGCCAATACAAACACTGCAGTTCTCATTAATGGCCCAGTAGCAGGTGCTGATTCCCCTCCTCCGGCTGCAAAATAAATTTCATTCCACTGAAGTCCATGGGAACCTTTTCTTTCCTACCTTAGTAAGCCTTTTCATAAAGACTTTACGTTTTCGATCCCTAGTTTCAAGTCTTATTTCATACAGCATTATGCATTCTTGTAAATGATGACAAAACTTGTTCTCCAGATGGTCAGCATTTTGTATTACCTTCATTGTTCATATTGAATTATTGACCTGTTCCTTGTTAGGTTATGTCATTACATTATTGACTTATTTGATGCTTGTATTGTTCAAATTGGTAGCTTATGATAAGATGTAAAAAACAATGGTGGTTTTCATTGTCCGGCATGGGTGATCACGCCATGGAAAACGAGGGATCTTGTGCTCACGTGAAACCGAATAGGTTGAACACGAACACCTCTGAGCTAGAAGAATCAAGCCTGCAGAGTGGGTGGCAGCCTGGAGTGGTTGTGTGAGAAGTGCTGTTACAGTGGAGTAAGCTGGCTTGAATTGAACTGGTTGGGATATTCTGTGAGAGATGGAGAGAAAAGCTGGTTAGAAACATGTTCAAGAGTTTTGGGGAAAAAAAGGGTAGGGTAAAGGGTAATTATAAGTAGGGAAAGTAGTAGTCTGTAGTACTTGACATCTGAGTGGTCAAGGATTGGATTCTTGAGGAGTGGAGTAACTCTGGATTCTTGAGGAGTGGAGTAACTCTGGCTGACTTGAAGGCAGATGGGACGCAACCTGTGTTTAAGGAAGTGTTGAGGATGCGTTAATGCATGCGAGTAGATTCGGGTTAATAGTATGGTAGATCAATGAGGGGGTGGGGTCTGGTTAATGTAACTGAGAGGGTGACTCAATGAACACTTTGGATGTTACCCCGCATAAAAGACATGAAGTGACGAGTTTGTCATTTGGCTGATTCTCCACGAAGAGTGACATATAAAAAGGGGGATCCGGCAGACTGTCTACAAGGACCTCACACTCTCAAGGACATCACACATATCCTGTTGTTAGATCATCTGACGTGTGAGTTCTCTTTCTTGACCACAGGCCGGCCTGTCAAAGGCAGGCAGTGAATAAGTGACTGTGATTCTTGTCTCTCTCAACACACTACCTCAGCTACAGCATGAGCGCAATTAAAACTGTGTCTTCTTTCCCCTCTCCTCCTCTCCTCTGTTCTATTTTCTCTTGTCACCCTACTGCCTGATGGGTAGAGTCACTAATTCAAATCAGTGCTCAGTGTTGAAAGATAATGACAAGATGTTTGCAGTGAGAAGCATATGAATCTGTGTACTAACGTGATTATTTGTACTGGTTTTTGTTTATGTGGAGGTTGCCTGCTGTTCCGCCCCAGATGTCCGTCCATAGCTGCCAAAGTCGATGAGTGTGTTATAGAGAAAGTACTGTAGGAGTTATATTTAAAAAAAAACAAAACAAAAACAACAGTATATTGAATAATTATGTATATGAAGGGTATTAAAAAATGGATGCCAGATGTGCAGAACTTTTTCCCCATTTAATTTTTGTGGAGTCCTGGGGTCCTTTAATTATTGTGCGACCATATCAAAAGAAAGAAGTACAGACAAGATAAGATAACATGAGCAAGTGCACATTGTAACTACTTTATTCCTTTTATTCTGTATTTCTTTTAAAATGCCTTATGCCACTTTGATATGTAGCTCTAAGCGCAAATTTAATAAAGAAGATCTAACGCTCCTTGTCCGTGGCGCCTCCCATAAGCTACGTCACTCCTGTTCCCACGCTGTCAAACCTTTCCATTCACAAATTCACGTGAGCGCCTCTACCCAATCGGGTGCTACTCCCTATCGGCAGCCAGCCAATCGGCGATCAGGCTCCGTCTGTCAAGTACTACTGTCTCTGACATGTCACTCTCTCCCCAGTCAGCGACCAAGCAACACGTATCTATACGGCCTTGCGTTGCTTTCTAAAAAAGTCAAAAAATCAAGAATAAATCGTTACTCGCGCCGCTCATCTTGTCCGACCCGGACGACGAGTCGGCAAGCGACCTATCCACGCACGGCGATATCGTGTTCGAGTCTCAGAGCCAGCCTAGGAGGAGCTTCAGGCTGTCTGGCAGGCAGCCGGAGAGGCACGAAGCGGCTGAGCTTCACGAGCAGTTGGCGGCGCGTAATGTCAACCCAGCCCCCGGGCTGTCCGCCGCCCAGATAGAAAATCTAGCTGCTCTAGCCTCAGCTCTTGCTGCATCCGTCCCCGCTGCCGGCTCAAACACGGCGCATACTCCCGCTGGTCCATCTACGTCGGCTCCTGCTAGAGCCGCCCCCCAGCCATCCAGGGGGAGAAAGAGGACCAGGAAGTCTAACCCCCCCCCTCCACCATCACCACCTCATCAACCGCATCCAAGGCGGCCCAGCCCGAGGCCCAGTGGAAGCGGCGCGCGCCCAAACCAGCCCAGTCCTGGCGACGTGCAAATTATTCTCGACAACCTCCATGCCATTAACTCACGCTTAACATCCCTGGAGAGCGGCGCCGCTCGTCCCGTGCCCCCGGCCGTAGTGCCTACGGCAGCAGCGCCTACGGCAGCAGCGCCTACGGCAGCAGCGCCTACGGCAGCGGCTCCTGCTCCCGCTGCCGTCATACTCCAGCCCGCCGGGGCAAATATTCTCGCCCCAGAGCAGCCCACCCAGTATTCTCTGGCCTCTGCCACCCGCCTTCCAGCCCAAGGTAGAGCTTATATTCCGCAGGCCTCCAACATGGCCCCCCGCTTAAGATTCAAAATCATTCAAGGCAAGGACATTAATCTCATAAGCATTTTGCTGCCTTCTCCAGAGTGCGATAGGCGAATAGCCAAAGGCGAACATTTTGCCGCCGTCCTAAAAGCCACCGACCCCCGGCTGGCAAGGGATTTATCTATCGGGGAATTCTTAGTGGCGTTCGGCATCTATCGAGACATCATGTGCGCCGCTTATCCCGATAGAAGGAAAGAGCTCGACTCTTATCTAGCTTTAATTGGGGATCTGAATTTAAAGTACGGGAGAAACATCTTCTACCAGTACCACAGGGCGTTCTCCAGCAAGTCCGCCCTCTACATCTCCCAGTTCAACACAATCATCGATTGGTCCATCCTCGATACCGAGCTACTGGTGCTGATAACCGGGGGCCAACCGTCGCTTTTGTGCGTGACTTGCGGCGACGCCGGCCACTCAGCCCCGCTTTGCCCCAGAGTGCCGCTCATGCCCTACGCAGCCAAGGCTCCACAGCCTGCCGACGCTCCACGGCCGTCCGCGTTCGCAGGGCCCAGTCACGCCAAAGGCGGACGGCAGGTGCGCTCGAATAATGTCAAGGCCGTCTGTAACAATTTCAACTTCGGCGTGTGCTCATACCCAAATTGCTATTTTCTCCACATCTGCAGCGGGTGCGGAGAAGCGCATCCCAAGTACGTGTGCCCCTACACGCCATCCCACCCCCGCCCGCCCCGGAAAAAGGAGTAGGATGGTTTCATGATCTGCTGCAGGTCCACCCCTCAACCCCAATAAACGTCAGCTCGCTGGCCTGCGAGCTGGCCGAGCATCAAGACATTGTTTTTGTTAATCATTTGCTTTCTGGTTTGTCGCAGGGGTTCAGAGTAGGTGTCCTTTCAGACGTGAGCGAGTCGTACGTCTGTAAGAATCTGCAGTCAGCTCTCAGAGAGCCCGAAATCGTTTCGCAACTGCTCGCGAAAGAAATTAAAAAGGGGTATTTAATCGGGCCTTTTGGCACCTCTCCTTTTCCCCTGTTTCGCGCTAGCCCCGTCGGCATCGCCACAAGAAAATATTCCGGTAAGAAAAGGCTAATCTTCGATCTGTCGGCTCCCCGCTCAGGCCCAGTGGCAAGCATTAATAGTTTGATCCCGTTAGAACCCTTCTCCTTGCACTACGCAACAGTCGACAACGCCATCAGGCTTATTAAACTAGCCGGCCAAGGCGCTTGGCTCTCAAAAGCAGACATAACCGACGCTTTCAAAATAGTGCCCATCCACCCTTCCCAGTGGCATTTGTTCGGCATCAAATGGGAGGGAAATTTTTTTTTTGCCGTGAGGCTGACGTTCGGCTGCAGGAGCAGCCCAGCCATTTTTAACCTGGTCTCAGAGGCTCTCTGCTGGATCATGCTGAATCGAATCCGCCTGCCATCCTTAGTGCACCTTCTCGATGATTTTTTACTCGTCGACCCACCCGAGGACCCTTCAGGTTCTTCCCTGGCCAAACTAAAATCTGCTTTTTCTTCCCTCGGCATCCCCCTGTCAGAGGAGAAAACGCTCGGCCCAGTAACTACCATTGATTTTCTCGGCATCACGCTGGATAGCCGCGCCATGAAGGCGTCCCTGCCTGAGGAAAAGCTGCTCCGCATTCGCGAAATTTCCCAATCCCACACTTCCAGCGCTTCAATTACAAAACGCCAGCTATTGTCCCTGCTCGGGCATCTGAACTTCGCCATGCGCGTCATCGCACAAGGCCGGTCGTTTATTTCCAGACTACTGGTCCTGGCCTCATCGGTGCCTAACCTATTCGACTTAGTGTCCCTAAATGAAGGCTGCAGGTCCGACCTGCGTTTTTGGTCCGACCTGCTCAACAATTGGAATGGGGTCTCTTTTTTCTATGACGACATGGCGCAGTCATCCGACTCCATGACTTTTTTCACGGACGCGGCACCATCCGTGGGTTTTGGGGGGTTTTATTCAGGCCAGTGGTTCTCAAGCGAATGGCCTCCCCAATTCGGCGACCTCTCGCCCTCCTCCGCGCTTTTTGAAATCTATCCCGTCGTTGCTGCTTGTTCAGCCTGGGGCTCTCAGTGGCAGCGCAAACGCATTACCGTGCTCTGCGACAACGAAGCCGTAGTGAGCATCATCAACAAAGGGCGTTCTGACTCTCCAGATATCATGATGTTCATGCGGCGCCTCACTTGGCTCTCCGTCATGTTTAATTTCTTAATTTCAGCGCGCCACGTTCCCGGTCGCTCGAATTTAATAGCTGACTCCCTCTCTCGCTTTAAATTTCAGGTCTTCCGCAGGCTATGCCCGGGTGCCTCTCCAACCCCAACTCCTGTTCCCCCTTACGCAGCGCTGATTCTCTCCTAGGCGAGCTGCTCGAGTCTGCAAGGCTCTACATGAGGAAAGGGTTAGCTGATAGCACTATTGCCTCCTATGATTTCGCCTGGAAAACGTTTACTTTCTTTTGCCATTCAGTTAGCGTTCCTCTTTTTCCTGTTCAGCTTTCAACTGTTTGTGCTTTCATTTGTTTTTGTAAGGACGTGAAACATTTGAGCCCTCCTTACATTCGCGGCTTAGTCGCCGGGGTGCAATTTAATGCTAGGTGCCACGATCCTTCCTTCCCTAGCTTGTTTGCACATCCCTCAATAAAGCTAATTTTGAAAGGCATTGCCAAGTCGTCCACTCCTGTCTCTGACAATAGACGTCCTATTACATTTTCCATTCTCCATACTATGATCACTGCGCTGAGGTCCGGCACCTTCACTCCTTACACATGGGTTCTTAAGAAGCGGGGAATTTACCTCGCAGAGCCTTTCCTTTAACCCCGATAAGGATATTTCTCTCTCTGATTTAGTTTTCCATCCCGATTATTTCATGCTAAACCTCAAACATTCTAAGGCAAAAGGCGCTTGCTCTGTAATCATAGCTCGCCTCCACTCTCCGTTTTGCCCTTTTGTTTCCATGCTAAAATATCTCAATCTCAGGGGTCCTTCCCTCCAGTCAGCCCCCCTCTTCCTTACGCCCGAGAACAGGCCCCTATCTAAGGCTTGGTTCATCACCCAATTAAGGTTAGTGCTTCTCAAATGTGGGCTCTCTCCTCAGTTTTATTCAGGCCATTCGTTTAGGATAGATGCTGCCACTACTGCTGCCAGTCAAGGGATCTCCACAGCCTCTCTCCAGCAGCTGGGGCGTTGGTCCTCATCGGCATATGCGTCTTATGTCCGACCAGACGCGGCCGCTATTCTCTCTGCTCAAAAAGCATTCATGCCCTGATCTCCATCGGTAAGTGCATTGTTTCTCTACATATAGCTGGTGGTGGCTCATGTCGTTGCTAATCTCGCATTCTGCTGTCTAGTCGTCATTTCATGCTTCCTAGTAGCTTAAGCCTCCTTGGCAACTAAATTGTATCTGGCTTAAAGGGTCAGTCTATGCTATTTCGAGTAGCTTTAGCCCTCCATGGCTGGCTAAATTTCACCTGACAAAATGGGTCAGTCTATGAGCCGCGATGGCCCTCTTAATTTCTCATTCACCTCTAATTTCAAATCGCCCAACCGCGGCGTCATGTTGCCGCATCCCGGCTTCATGTGCAAGCAGCCAAACGTGCTGACAGCCAAACGCGCTGACTTGCAAACGGCCAAACGCGCCGACAGCCAATCGTGCTGACTTCATGAACAAACAGCCAATCGAGCTGACAGCTAATCGCGCTGACTTCATGACCAAACAGCCAAACGTGCTGACAGCCAAACGCGCTGGTTTCGCACTGACTCTCTTGTCGTTCTATGAAGGCCGCGGTGACTTCACGGTGTTTTCCTTTTAAACTAACTCTCTTTGTTTTGGGGCTTTCTCTCCTATTCCTAATCTGCTCTATTAAAATTGCAAATGGAGTCTAATCGCCATAACCTGTACATTTTATTTAATAAATACTGCATTGTATCAAGTAGCGTGATCTCTCTGTTATTGAAATGTAGCTCTAAGCGCAAATTCAATAAAGAAGATCTAACGCTCCTTGTCCGTGGCGCCTCCCATAAGCTACGTCACTCCTGTTCCCACGCTGTCAAACCTTTCCATTCACAAATTCACGTGAGCGCCTCTACCCAATCGGGTGCTACTCCCTATCGGCAGCCAGCCAATCGGCGATCAGGCTCCGTCTGTCAAGTACTACTGTCTCTGACATGTCACTCTCTCCCCAGTCAGCGACCAAGCAACCCACCTCCATCCCCAGCTCCACTCGTGCTGTCCAGTGTCCAAGAGCCAAGGGAGGTCGTTCTTCTGCAACGCCACCACCAGCGTCTAGACTCCATGGGGCTTTCTCTCCTATTCCTAATCTGCTCTATTAAAATTGCAAATGGAGTCTAATCGCCATAACCTGTACATTTTATTTAATAAATACTGCATTGTATCAAGTAGCGTGATCTCTCTGTTATTGAATTGCCTTTGTGTATGAAATGTGCTACACAAATAAAGTTACAAAGTTAGATTTTTACCAAAAAGCGACAGAGAGATCAAGAGCATGCAAGTTCTGTAAAATGGCTTCTGTTATTACCTCCCTTCTTTCTGATAAGCTCAGAAATGCACTGTAAAGGTATTCTATTACAAGGCAAAGTCACACATACAGGACTACAGAAGTGGAAGTTCGGCCGAACAGAGTCAAAGTCATTTACATGTGTCACAGAGCTGTGACATTCAGGGCCCACTCAACTGCAACCACAAAGGAAAGAAAGAACAGCATAAAAAGGCGGCTTCTCCCTCAGGGGGGTGGGCGGTGGGTGAGCTGCTTCCTGTTTCAGCCTCACCTTGGACCTTTAGCTGTCAGTGTCAGGTTGAAACGGTGCCAAGTTGCATTGCCTCTCCTTCACGTTCTCCTCCCGAGTCTCTCTCAGGTGGAAGGCAGGGGGACTGAATGAGAACTGGCCCGCCAGTCCAAACTAATAGGAGCAGAGACAGTGCACATCAGTGCGCTGGTTAATAGCCCCAGCTGATGGAAGCAATAATAGGCCCAAGCCTGCCAGTGAGAGACTCGGAGCACCAGTCTAGAAGGAGACCCACAAGGTGGTATTCGCTCACAAATTGGGCAGCAGAGGGTACACTGCCTTCTCATTTATGTATACAAGTCTCTTGGTTCATGGAAGAGGCTGGTAGCTAATTACCATTAGCAATTACTGCTGAGCAAGTACACTACAGACACCCTTGTACCACTGTGGACGAGAGGGTAAGCTGTGTTCTGGAGGAGGAAACGAGCATGAATGAAAGACACCCAGGGGCCACACTTCCACTGCACCCCTAAAGCAGCACCAACAGGTAGTTTATGAACATATCTTCTGTGAAACAATACTGGCTTGACTCCAATCCTGGAGAACCTAAACCTCGTCCCTGAAATCCTTTTTTCCGCTATTTCCCCCTTCTTTTTTCAAATCAAAACAGTGGTTGTTATGGTTTGCTAGGGTAAAACAGGGGTTGCTATGGTAAAACATTCATGAGAAATATCTTTTGAGCATATACTGTGACTTGAAGAGAATGACCTAATTATACACTTGGAAAAGTGGCAAGTGCAGTTAATCAGTGAGATTCTATTAGTGAGTTAGACGAGCATCAGTCAGTTCAAATGGTCTTAATGCAGAAGTATACTTACAGCTTAGCATTCAGCAGATTTGTGTGAACATTGATGTTTACACCAATACTTTTTACCAAACAGATTCTATGTGTCAAAATTTGTATGATTCCATCTGGCTCCACTATAGCTAAAAGTTATTTTCACATTCAAATGAAAGTATTTTTTTTTGCAATTAAAAGTTAAATATCAAAAATATATATATTATAATATAATAATAATATTATAATAATGACATATATATATACAAAAATACACACAAATAATAATGGGCATAAATAAAGAATGCATGCATAGTTAGGTTTGCAGGGAAATAGCGGAAGGGAAAATAACAGGCATGACCCCTGGCGCGCATATCATGACCTCTATATGAAATACAAGGGAGATTATTTGCAGATCGCTGTAGGGCTTATTGAGGTGCAGTTACACACTGCTGGTTGCCGGTGGCCTCGGAGGAGGAGAGGGCTGCATGTGGGGATATGACTGTCCCCGTATCCCACTCTGCTTGAGGGGCCATTGTGGCAGGAGACGCCCCGCCGTTCTCTGAAAGCTCCACCACGCCGGTAATGGGACATGACCAGAGTCACAGAGACGTTGCAGTAATTACACACACACACACACACACACACACACACACACACACACACACACACACACACACACACACACACACACACACACACACACACACACGCAGGCAGGTGGGGAGGTCAGGTGCGCATGGTTGCTGTGTTCACGGGCTCATATGAATATGCCTGCCTGTGTTCTCCACTCTGCAGTACAGCACTGTGCCATGTAATTATCTTTTAGCCAGTACACTCAGTGGTGCTAAAGGGTGATGGATGGTATGGGACTGTATTTGTAATAATAAGCAGCTCTTCCGATAAGCATATCCACTCTGACGACGCCTACATTCATGAAATATTACGTGACAAGAAATGTATAGGAATTTCTCCAGGGGTTCGGTTGCTGAACGTTAGGGATGAAAAAACATATTGTATCTTGTATTCTTCTAATAGTTTATTTTTATATGAAAGTGGGCAATACCTCTCATGATTTCCCCCCTTATTTTCTTCATTTCATATGGAGGTATAGAATCAGAGCTACAATGTATTATGTCTCATAGTTTTGGATGTACATCTTATTTATGTGAATTTAAAGCTAATAATTTCACATTAAATGGGAACATTTTGGCATTCTCTCATTCTTTTCATTAAAAAAAAGTGTCTTCAAAGTTTCAAATTTATTTGAAAACATCATTGCATAACAGGATTCAAGAGGACTGCTCTAAGATAACAAAAATCATCAAACAATGAAAAGTTTCTATTACTTCTGGTAAACCTATATGTATGCTCTTGGGAGGAAAGACAGCTGGTGCCTTTGTGTGTGACTCACAGGTTGTGTGAGTGTCCTCCCATGTCTTAGATTGTAGCGATTTCTGTTTGTAGACAGGTTCTGGGTCATAGTCGATTGAATTCTCTTCTCTCACTAGTCGATTGAATTATCTCCGCTGGCTCTGTTACACAACCCCTCCCCTGAGCCCACTGGGATAAATGGTTCGAACAAGCCGACACACACGCTGGAGAGATGGGGTACTCAACAGATGCACGCCA
Source organism: Gymnoscopelus braueri (assembly GCF_963280865.1). Classification (NCBI taxonomy): domain Eukaryota; kingdom Metazoa; phylum Chordata; class Actinopteri; order Myctophiformes; family Myctophidae; genus Gymnoscopelus; species Gymnoscopelus braueri. The sequence continues at coordinate 34,019,392 of NC_137623.1, forward strand.
GAGGAAGAGGCTACGAAGGCGTGCGGTTGGTGGGGAAAGTGCGAGTCGACCAGAGACCAAACCATACACTGTGACCCAGCATACTCCTATCCAATGTCAACTCAATGAAAAAAAGTTGGAGAGGCTTATTGTCTGCATCAGCCAAGTCTGCAGAGTCTATCCCTGCGTCAATGCGCTAGACTCCTGGGAGATGGATTGCTGAGGTGGAGCGCAACACCTCCCATCAGCTCCCAGTTCTTAATGCACGACTTGCCACACCCAAGCCGTGCTTTACTCATATGCTGAGTTGCCGGTGCCTGGGACTGAACACATGACCTTGTGGTCCAAAGGCGAGTGCTCTACAAACAAAACAAACAAAAAAGAGAAATAAGATGGGCAAACTACATCCAGCCAAACTTTACTGAAGTAATGAATAAAATTGGCCCCGTTTCTGAGCTCCACTGTTGAATTTCACTCATTAAATTACTGTAGTTAATACCACTGTTGACAACAAGTGATTAATGGTATAATATGGATTGTTTGGCAGTTGTTTTCTAACTTAGAAAGCTCTGAATAATTTATGAATCTGGCAGGAGAAAAGTTAATTCATTGAGGTGGTGGTGAAGACAGTCTGGCTATACTTGTTTAATGTTTCATCCTTCATTGCTTGCGACACTGTCTCTGTAACGTCAAAACGAGTCTGTTCATTCTCCACCAGGAGCACTCATACGGAAGTATGACGACTCTCTCCTCCTTTAAAACCTCCCTCAAAACCCACCCCTTCAGATTAGCCATACCTTCTTAATCAAATGTCCCTGTTGTACCTTTCTAATTGTAACTGTTTTAGTTGTTTTTGCTTTGCATTACCCCCTTTTTTTGCTTTTATTTTACCTGTTTTAATAAAGTTGTTTTGTATTCTGTAAAGTAACTTTGTGTATCTTGGAAAGTGTTATATAAATCTCATGTATTATTAGTTCCAGAAGGTGGCAGCCATGCAACATAGTGGATGCTAGTTGGTGTAAAACTCCAAAGAAGAACAACACTCTTTGAGGTGACTGTGCAGTATGCACTTGAATAGATACTTATACTGTGTGCACATACTGTGCATACACATGTGGTTATAATTTAGAAGAACGCATCACCTTAAAGCACCTCAACGTGTACCATGATTAATTCATCAGATTGTTATTTTTGCTGCTACATTGCTGAGGAACAAAAACAAATAATTTTACGCTTGCGTACTTATCTAAGATCACAAATTACATTCTGAATATGTCTAAACCTGTAGGAAGAAAGTGACACAGTATACCGGACCCCTCCGATGTATGGTATAAGCTGCAATGCAACATGAAGGTCTATTTTATTGCGCTAGATAGAGGCCAGGTTGATGGGTTTTCTAAAAATATCAAACTCTTAAAATTTCTAGACATTCTTATCGCTAATAAAATGACTCACTTTTCTTGTTTCCTCTCTTTCTCTCTCTCTCTCTGTGTGTGTGTGTGTGTGTGTGTGTGTGTGTGTGTGTGTGTGTGTGTGTGTGTGTGTGTGTGTGTGTGTGTGTGTGTGTGTGTGTGTGTGTGTGTGTGTGTGTGTGTGTGTGTGTGTGTGTGTCAGTTATCCCCCTTGGAGAAGCGGTGCTGATCAACAAAAGCTCATTGAACACACTCTCTATTAGTCACGGCATTGTTTCCTGCCAAACCTTGTGCATTCTCCAGTCAGACACACACTTGAGCAGCAGGGTCATTTTAGTTAGGAGTACTTGTTCTCACACAGCAAAACGTAATTGATTTTAACAACACAACCTGTGACCCAGTCCTGTGTATTAACTGTAGATGTTTTGGCATTACCCGAAAACACAGCGTGTGTGTGTGTGTGTGTGTGTGTGTGTGTGTGTGTGTGTGTGCGTGCGTGCGTGCGTGCGTGCGTGCGTGCGTGCGTGCGTGCGTGTTATTCCAGCGTCGTCTCCAGCTGAGTGTCTCCCTACTACAAATGATCCCATTCATCATCCCCTCTGCTCTCACACCATTTCACCCAGTGGCCCAATTTCTTTCTTTGACTTTACTTCTTTTTTTTTTTTCAAGATGTAGGCTAAAGCTCTTTTTTCTTCAAAGGAATAGTTTTGTAACGCAACGCATTGTGAGTTTGTAGATCGGCTAATTTTGGCAAAGAGATTTGGTGTAGACGGAAAAAAAAGTTGTTGATTTATGATTTGATTTCATTTATTGATTTGCACAACAGGCATCATGTACATATATATAGTATACTACTTCTTTCCTAGGAAGGATGACAGAATATTGTTGTGAGTGTGAGAGAGATACCTCAGTTTCTGCTTCCGTTTGCCCACATCTCATTAGTGCCTGCTTTCAGGCCAGCTGATGTCCACTGCCTGCTGAATGAATAATACATTTTCCACTAATTTAGGAAGGGTTTTTATCATGTATCTTGCTTCATCGCATATCGGAAAAACTGTGGGCGTTTAATAATTTGTGAGGCCCCCTAGGTAAATCCTCTGCTTTAAATCCAAGGCATAGAATGCTCAATTAATCTGATTTGGTAGTGTTATGACATCCAATAGCTTATCAAAACTACACTTTAACAAAAAGGAAAGGGGAGCTTTTTTGTGTTGTGTCTATAACAAACATCTGAGGCCCAAGTTACACTTTTATGGAAATTCTTCCAAATTAAAATTTTCAGTAGAACCCAATAGCAAAGCTACAACAAACAGAAGAGTTCAATCAAAGTATGATTTAATAAATGCAGAAAAGGCAAGATTACAACCAGAGAATTCAGGCAGCAATTAGGCAGTCCAAAAATGCTAAAAGGTCCAGGCAAACAACCAAAAGCTGTGAAATGAATCCAGTCTTATTCACCTTATGCTTAGCCCTTTTTCCAGGCCATTGCCCCTTTCTGCTGCTTCATTCAATATCTGCTCACTTTTGCCCTAATAGGCTGCAGATAATCAGTGTGTTGCCAGATTTTTCAAGAGAAACAAGTGGCCAGATGAAAACAAGCCCGAAAGAAGCAACTAGGCTAAGTTTCACCACTTTACATCAGCTATTTGAAAATAACAGATCTACAAGCTCACAAATCGTCACATCACAACACAGTTGTGAGCTTGTAGATCTGCTATTAAAAAAAAGAGACAGGTGCGTAAGGACTGAAGTGTGGTGGTATGGAATGTAGGAGTGGCCAGGGTAGAAAGACAGATAGAAACAGGCGGAGAGACAGACACAGAAAGAGAGAAATAGACAGGTGGAGAGAGAGAGACATCTTGAAACATCCTTTGTTCAAATAAATCCCTACTAAATAAAACATTAAATAAATAAATAACTAATCCCTGTCCACGTGACAAAAGTAGGCTACTATGTTTACGCATGTAAACGCAGAAACACATATGTTCAAAATGCAACAATGTAACCTAAGCGTATCCTGATAATAGGCTTTCTGTTGTAAAGTCCATCTCTGTCTCTCTCTTTTCCTGCGTTTTTAAGCCTGTTAAAATGACATGAGAAATATCCCCTAGGCTACAGCAGGTTAATAACAAAATATGATATATTAGGCCTATGGTCGAATATGACATAAGGACATTATGGCATGTATTAAGACCACAATCGTAACAAGTCCCCAGGACTTTTTTGTGTTATCCTTTTAGTCTTAGGGCCTATAATTGGCACTGCTATACCCACACCCGCTGCCCACTAGCCGTGAATTACTGCCTGCTATCCGTGAAATACGGATAAGGGAGCTGGCACTGTCCCTAAACGGTATTTTGCTGCCGCTATACCCGCTATTCATTATGCCGACGCCGTTGTATCCCCAAAATTGCTATTTTGTCCACACACGTTTGAGAAAGCTCATAACGGAATCTAAAACCACCCGCTAATACTATGCCAAATTGGTTTGGTAGAGTGTGCCTGCAATGGACATGTCGGGAGACGGCAAGGGCGCAGAAACGGCACAACATCCGAGGTCTCCCTCTCTCTTAATTCTCAATGAATCTCTGTGATTCAAATTTGCCTATAATCAGCAGAAGGGAGAGTGTCAATTCATTGTGTCAATTGTGTTTATATAAGATGAGAGTCTATTCAAAGAAGACAATTTGTGCGTCGCGCAATGCTCTCCAAATTACACTCTTCAGTTTTATTCATCGATTACGCAGGAAATAATGAACTGATTACAAAAATATAACATTCTCTCTAATCAGTACATGTAGGTGATACCTATCAAATGTGGTTATTGAAAGGCAATCAAAGGCTAGAGCCTATGAAGTAAACGTCGGGCGTATGGTGTCCAATGTTAAATCCCCTCAGTAGCTGCTGCGACAGGAGCAGTGTTGCTAGAATTTGCGAGAGGAATAAGCAACCAGGTCTATGAAAACAAGCCCCAAAGAAGCGACTATAATAGGCCACATTTAAACCTATATATGTCGGCCTATATAACAACGCGCATATTTATATATGTTGGCTATTTGAAAATAGCTGATCTACAATCAAGGAGTGTGACATGCAGCAGGAGGTGAACAAGTATGTACAAAGTGGGGCTGTGTAGTGTTGGCTTCATATGTATGAACTATTTTCTTCAGGCCATTAAAAACACACACCATCTACTCAGTGCAAAGCATTATTGACCTGAAAGTTCAAAACCTGAGTTATTAATTATTTACATACAGATTTCAGCTGACACACTCAACGTCTTGCACAACGACATGTGGATTCTAATTGACAAAATGCATACTGCGGAGGCCCAACATGCAACCTTTCCTAACAGGTTTTCTAACCACTAGACCTGTGCCCATGAAAATAACTTTGCTCATAGATCAGTTCTGTTTTGTGAGGATAGAGCCATTTGTTTCTTTAAAATACTGATGAATTGCTGAAGAGTTTAATCACCCTCATGAAACCTCTAACATATACTGTAGCTCCAATCTGCCATTGTTTAAAACTACAAGAAAACAAGGTTTTTAGGCAGCAGCCACAGATCAGTTTTCATCAGCTAAAAAAAAAATCTATATGGCTGTCTTTTTGTGGACAAAAAGCAAAGCACATCGGACAACTTCCCCATTGTGTATTCAGTCTGGATAAGACGTGTGAAGAAGTGCTTGACAATGAGGTGGACCCTACATTTAAAGTGGACCAAGTGCTGTGTTTTTGAGGCCGGATAATGTGGTTACTTCCCTGGTGGTTTTGCAGTAATCCTCCCTTTCTATTTACCTTGTCTGCCAGCATTACTTGTCACTGTGTGAGTGGAGCAGTTGTTAGATTGTATTCTAATCTGCCTGTGATGTGGCCAGCTTTATCAGCGAGATGAAATGCTTCCCTTGCAGGGATGACAGCGAGGCTGTTGACACCTGGCGGTGACCCCCTGCTCCAGTTTCTTCTGCTTGTCTCATTTTCTGTGTACCCACAGAATTCAGAGAGCGGGGAAAGGGAGGGGAGGGGAGGGGAGGAGCAGACAGGCAGAGGGGGGCAGGGGGTGATAGTGAAACAGTGAAGAAAGAGAGGAAGAGAGAGACAGACATATACCAGAAGAAGAATACGGAAGAGCGGGGTCATCCATGAGATGAAAGGGGCACTATGGTACAGGCCTTGAAGAATAGGCTGTTTCATGTGCTATTCCACCAGAGTTGTGGCATCTATGCGCAAGTCAAAGTATACTGATAAATATGATCAAATGTGTACTTGAGTTAAAGTACAGGAGTACTTACTTTTAATAATGCGAAAAGTACATTTTCTTTTTTTAATTGCTGTATTAAGATTTGTCTTGTGTGTGTTTGTTAACTGTGAGTTTGTGATGTATTAGTAATCTGTTAAAGTAAAGTTGTTGTTAAATGTCCTCCTTGGTTTCCTGTATTTATTTGAGTTTTGAGTTCCTGCATTTGGGTCCGAAAACACCACTGTTCCTGACAGATGTGGCGCGTTGTGAACTTGTTGATCAGCTATTTTAAAATAGCGAAATATAGGGTTAGAGTTGATAAAGTGACTTTGATGCTATATGAACTTTAAATTTAGCTGGGGACCCCCTGGAAACCCCTCAAGGACCCCTGGGGGTTCCCAGACCCCACCTTGAACCACTGGTATAAACAGCAGAATCAACTGTTTTATGCTTATGCAGATGAAGCAGTAGCATGCGTGCGTGCAGGTACTGATAAACGGCTTGTCGTTGTGCATGACATGACTTTTCTTCCCTTTCAGCCCATTCCAGAAGTGTATCTTGCTAACTGCAGCCATCTTCAACTCAAGAAGAATTCAGTGTGTGTTTGTGCGTGCAGGTAGGGTGTGGTGTGATGTGGGGTTTGATGGATGGATGGATGGATGGAGGGTTTTGATATGACTGGATGACAGCACATGTTTCCCACAAGCATCTTTTATTTATTTTTCATACAACTCGGGCCCAGAAAGACACATGCAGGCAGATTAATTCAAACTTCTCTAGCTCATCCTTTCTGAGGTTTAAGTGCGAGGTGAATTAATACACACATAAAGCCTGAGGGCTGCAGTCAATATCTGGGTCAGTGGCCCTCCGCCATCGAAAAATAAATTGCAAAGTGGACCCATTACGCTTCCCACTTGAGACTGCGCTGGCTTGGTGCCGTGTGTGTGTGTGTGTGTGTGTGTGTGTGTGTGTGTGTGTGTGTGTGCGTGCGCGTGTGCGTGTGTGTGTGCGTGTCAGAACAGCAGTTCCATCAAAGTCCTGTTCGCTTCTTCGTTCGACCTTTGCAACCCAAAAGCCAATGACGCGTGTGATGTGGGTTATCTGTGCAGCGCCCTTTAGCCTGGCACTGTTCCCCTCTGACAGAACTCTAAGATGTGTTCCCAAACAGACTACCTCCACATTGACATCACCTCACACCCACACACGCACGCACGCACGCACGCACGCACGCACGCACGCACGCACGCACGCACGCACGCACGCACGCACGCACACACACACACACACACACACACACACACACACACACACACTATAATACACACACACTAATACATACACACACACACACACACACTCACACACACACACACACACACACACACACACACACACACACACACACACACACACACACACACACACACACACACACACACACACACACACACACACACACTATAATACACATTCACACACATGAACACAATACACACTCCCTCACATAAACAACAATCCCTGGGAGGCAGGGCCAAAGTGTGTGTGTGTTTATGTTAACAGTTGATGATTGGTTTCACTGAGCGCTGGGGATAATTACCACTGGCTTTTCTCTCTATTGAATGCTAATTATAAAAGACAAATAGACTCTCGACAACTCACTTCCTAAATTCTCTCTCTCTCTCTATCTCTCTCTCTCTTTCTCTCTCACACACACAGAGCTCTCTGCAGCTGCAGTGCGATGTGTAGAAGACATCACAAGTTCTGCCATACATTTTCATTGGTGTTCATTAGTTTTAGCACTGGCCACGCCATAACACGCCATGGACTAGAACGACAGCTAAACCATTTATAAATGAATAATAACTGTACATTTGGCATAGGCGGTTAAAGATTGGTGTTCCCTTGGTTTCTCGCACGAATTGCTCACTGTCCAAATTGAGGGTAGTAAATTAAAGGACACCTATAGGCTGACAGTGTGACCACAGAGTCTATAAATCCAGTTTGGTGATGATGATTCACCATTTCTTAACCCAACGCACCCATCCCGAGTCCCCTCGTGCAGTTTTGTAAGATAACGACCTTTGACAGCCTGGCCCATTAAGCCATGTATGGTCAGATATGGAGACAATCATCACATTATAATTGACTCCTGCCCTGGTCCAGACTGAAGGTCACGCAGGCTAGCCAGGGGGACGTGTTATTAAAGATATCCCCACACTCGTTAAGACAGACACGGGTATAAAGTCCATCCTTCATCTGGAAATGTCATTAGCATGCAACAACTGGCTCGAGTCCGCTAATTATATCATGGAAACTTCCCTTTCATGTACATTTTGTAATCGGCAGACACATGCATGATCAGTAGCGGTTTCACAAGTAATTGAGGGTGGCATTTACAAAAATGGCTATACATGACATTCTGGTTCCTGTGTGGGTCGGGTATGTGTGAGTGTGGGTGGGCTGTCAGTGAGGTCTGAGGGGGTGCACGGCGCTGCTCCGACGCCCCGCGGGTCCGAAAGCCGGAATTCAGGCTAAAAAAGGCTGGAAAAAGAGCAGATCCACAAGCCTGTAAAAGGCTGTTGTCTTGGGGCGCAATACCGCCGGCGTCCACAAAGCGGCGCCGTCACCGGTCCCTGGTCCCCATCGGGGGTCCATGGACCACCTCCTACCCAGGGACGGTGGCTCCCGGGGCGGGTAGAGCGGGCGAGTGTGCACCCGGCACTGTGCCGTGAGGCACTAGGCTCCCTGGCCCTTCCCCTGTGTGAAGGGGAGAGCCAGGGAGAAGGGCCGACTGGTGCCATCTCATAGGTAGGGACCATGCCCAGGAAGAGGCCTCTTCCTGGGGTAGCGATGGGTTCAGCGAGGCCCAAAATCCTGGTTCTCAACAAAAAAATCAAAAATGTTTCTAAGTCCAGGGCTCCCTTGAGGAGGTGGGCCCCTGCTTTCCTGCCTCAAGGAATTTTCTTGCAGGTGCCTGGAAGGCCGACCTGTGCCATCGGATAGTTCTGCCCAGGACAGAGGCACCTTCCTGGGGCAGCGATGGGCCACGGACCGCCCAAAATCCTGGTTCTCAAAAAAAAAATTGAAAATGTTTCTAAGTGTCTGCATGGCCTCCAGAGGTCCCCGGGGACCCCCTGGAGGACCCCCAGCCGAAAATCTCAACTTTTTTCGGCTTGTCGATCTGCTCTTTTTCGGGCCAAAACGGGCGGTACCTCCCAGTCCCTGGGTCGCCCGGCGCCGGTGGAGGGCTCGTTGGATCCAGGCCGGGGCTGCGCACGCGTCGGTGGCCCCCCGGGTCCCTGGGTGGCTGCCCGGGCAAACTGCGGCCGAAAAACCCGGGAAAAATGAGAAAATCGCACTGTGTTTGCAGGCCCCGTGAGGCCTGGGGCTCTGGCCTCTCCCCTGCGTCAAATGTCGCGTGGGGGGAAAGTGGTCACTGGTGCCATCGGATAGCTATGGACCATGCCCGGAACCGGGGCATGGTCCTGGGGCAGTGTCGGCGCCGCGAGGGGTCCCTTGTCCTGGATCTCCGCACGTGCCTGCCTCCCTCCTTTGAAAAAGTCTCCCGGGCGAGACGCCGACTTGCTCCAGAACGTACCTATGGAGCTTGGCCGCCGCGATGCCCAGCGCGAGGCTCCGTCTCGGGTGGCGGCGCGGGCCCCCTCCTCCTGGATTTCCGCGTCGTACCTCCCTGTCCCCTCCCCGCGGCCCAGGAGGCGTCTGGCTCGTCCCTGCCTCCCTCCTGTGAAAAAGTCTCCCGGTCGAGGCGCCGACTTGTTCCAGAACGTACCTATGGAGCTTGGCCGTCGCGAAGCCCGGTGCGAGGCTCCGTCTCGGCCCGGGTGGCCCGAGCGGGGCGCCCGGTGGTGGTGGCCGTGGGTCCCTCTCCCCCCTCCCCGCGAGGGGGGAGAGAACCATGAAATCGGAGGCCTCTTCCCAGCGGGCTTATGGGAAGAGAGAGGCCTCCGGTCGGGCACGGCCGGGCGGACGGGTGCCCTGGAGGTGGGGCCCACGAGGATCTGGGCTCTGCCATGGCCCCCTCCTTTGAAATTCTCTCCCGGGAGTCTCGGCAACTTTTCCCATCCCGGTTATATTGACCAGCGTGCGGACACTGGGGACGGACGGCAGGCCTGCCCGAATGCAGGGCCCGCCGTCGGCAACGGTGGCCACTCTAGTCTCGCACTGTGTTCCGAGGAACCACGCCGCCCGCAAGGGCCGTGGAACCCGCTACGTTTTCTGACCGATAGGCACTCGCAGCCCGCCTCTTGCAAGGGCCCCGCCGGCACCTCGTGTGCTTCGGCGGACGCTGCTTGCAGCCTGCGGGCCCAACCAGGCGCGGAGGGACCACGTGCGGAGAGGCCTCGGTGGCCTGTCCTCCGCCCCCTAGCCGTCGACTTGGCTAGGGGGCAAAGGAGGAAGTGGCGACCGACGCAGTGCGCGCCTCCGGGAGACACCGCCGCCCCTCTCACGGGGGGCCTTGGCGGTCTCCACGGACCGGCAACCCCCACGGCGCGCGCCTCAGCTGGGCGCGCTGTCGCGGCGGAACAGGAGGCCTACCTGGTTGATCCTGCCAGTAGCTATGCTTGTCTTAAAGGGCGCTGCAGACTTGTGTGAGTTGGGCGTGCAGGCACTGCCAAGTGCCCACGCCGGGACAGTACCTTATATGGGTGTAGACCACATAGGTGGCGCATGCAGGAGTTGAGTAAACCAGAGTTCCCGATAGTAGACCCGCAAGGCAAGTTACCTTGATGGGGTTGGCGGCGGGGGAACTTGACATGAACCTGCGAGCAGCTACGTATCTATGCTGGTCGTGCCCTGCGGCCCGGTTGTCCCGTAACTCAGCAGTGGCTGCGCCCGAGTTAATGGAACGAGATTCCCACTGTCTTGCAACGGACCGACCGAGGGCCCCCGCGGTCGGCCTCGCCTCGATCCCCATCACGGGGCTCGGCGAGGAGATCCGTATGCCGCGGGGGCCGCGAAGGCGCGCTCCGGAGACTCCGTTTCTCAAACCCTGCTTGTGTCGCGTACCGAGTTAATCGGAAGAGATTCCCACTGACCCAGCGAAACCATAGCCAAGAGAAATTAAATCGGCTCAGGCCATAGAGGGAAGAAGACAATCCTCAGCGAGGAAACAAGACCCTGCTAATGGGCATGGTAACTATTGCGGCAGCGCTTGTACCACCAGGTAACCCCCCGAGTTATTGCTTGGCGAGGGGTGCTTAACTCTTTCAGTGCCATGCTTATTTATGGAATTTTGGTTCTGAGTGCCACAACCAAAATTAATTGTAAAAAAAAAAGTGCTTAGGAGCCGAGATACAGCCTTTTTCAGTAAAAAGTTAAACAAGAAGTGAATGGAGCAGCAAATCTTCAAATCATCATATCTTGGGTTCTGAACATGTTAAAAAAAAAAAAAAAAAGATTTTTTTTTAATTTATTTTTTATTTATTTTTCATGACGTATTTGACGTATTGTGGCACACGGGGCGTCAGGCCTCATGACGTATTTGACGTATTGTGGCACTGAAAGAGTAAGAGTGGGTCCGCGGGACCGGCCGGTGGGCCGGGTTCAAGGCGCTAAGTCCATAATAGTCCCATGTGCGCGCCAGGCCGTTTGTACTACCAGGTCCCTGCGGTGCCTTGGCCGCGGCCTGTCACTTCACTTAACGCCCGTGGAGGGGTGCTTAAGAGTGGGTCCACGGGACTGCCTGGAGAGCTGGGTGTCCCCCGGAGGCGTGGGTCCCACGGACTGGAGCAAGTACCCAGCTTCGAGGCTCCCTGGGCCGGGTCGAGGCCTCCCGGGGGTCCCCGGCTGGAGAGGCCTGAGCCCGGCCAGGGTCGAGCCTCTAGAGCCAGGGACCCCCGGGGGTCCCCGGACTGGAGCGAGTACGCGGCTTCGGGGCTCCCTGGGCCGGGTCGAGGCCTCCCCGGGGGTCCCTGGGGGTCCTTGGCCGGGGAGGCCTGAGCCGACCGGCCGAGTGGCCAGGGTCGGGCCTCTGGAGCCAGGGACCCTCCGGCTGTCGGAAACGCGGGGCGTCGGAGCCGCGGGGCGTCGGAGTAGCGGTGTGCACCCGGTCTGAGGCTTGTCCTCAGCCTTTCATCAGTCATATTCTGTCAGTGGGAGGTTAGACAGTGTGAATATTCACCTGACTTTATCAAATTCCATACTTATTACTGCAGCATCTGATCAGGAGGCATGCCCCCTCAGATACCTGCACAATTCAGATGTGAATTAATCAAGTTTATTATTATTAAGGTTTCGAGGCCTATCAGGCTCGAAGCCTTATTGAGATTGTAGGCGTTCTTCCGCCGTTTTTTCAGTTCTGGCCCAACCGTGTGGTCACTTTTTACGAAACTCTGCAATCTGCACAAAACGTTTTACACATGAACTTTGGACCTATGCCGACAAACGCACAAAGCGGATTTTCCAAAAGTGCAAACGTTAACGTTTATGAAAATTATTCGTCTGCCCCTAACACGTACATGCAGACTCACATTTGTTAGAAACTTTGCAATAATGTAGAGGGCCATTCCAAGTATCACTAAAACCAATCTTACTCCAATTGGTCGAAGGGGGGCGCTATAGCAATTTTTTGAAAATGCAAACTTTAAACAGGCAAAAGTCATGCCTCGTTTGGCCGACAGCCGTGAAACTTGCTTACACATGTGCCTTGACTCATGAGGAACATATCTATCACTTTGACCAGTAAGCTCCGCCCTTAGATTTTACGCCATATTGAGCAGTTTGAAAAACATTTAAACCCAGGATTTCTGAGCAATTTGTGTCAAATGTGTGACAACCTTTTTCACCAGTCCAGGTCTGTTGGTCCAATGGCTTGATCACTTAATCATCTGTCTTGAGACCACAGGGTCGCCGGTTTCTTATCCCACCTCATGTAGACTTCATTATAATTGCATTGCACACAACATGACTGTATCAATGAATACATATGCAATTGTTAAAGATAACGTGAAATGCTTATTTGAAAGTAGTTATTTTCAATGTATGACGTACTTCATTCGCCCTTTTGTTTTGTTGGATTCTCCTTTCTCACTGTCTGAGGCTGTGGATTGAATAGCTCAATCAATAAAGAATAGCCTCATGTTCCAAAGGTCCCGGTTCAAATCCCACTCATTACAGTTTACATTTAAATTGCATTGTACAAAAAATGACCCTGTTAATTCAGACATGTGCATTTTTTTTAAATAACATGAAATGCTTTTTTGAGAGTAGTTGTTTTTTTATGTATGACATACTTTCTTGTGAAAATAGCCGAGCTACAATCTCACAACTTTTCAGATAGCAACGCGACTATTTTCACTAGTTTCCATTCCGAGAAGACAAAAAAAATCTTTATTGGTAAATGTTTTGTGAACAACCTAAAAACCTATGTCCCTCTGTACTCTAGCAATTAGTGCACCTGGTGATACCTAGCCTGTCAGTCATTGGCTCCTCAATGGTGCTGAAAAGTGTAAATGTACATTTACTCAAGTACCAATACAAGTGCTTACAAAGCACAGTACAATTTTGAGGTACTTTTACTTTACTTTCCATTTGTGTTACTCCTACTCTACTACAATTACAGCATATGACAGCTTTAGTTACGTGTTACTTTGCAGATGTAATTATTAATACAACACCTACAGTAACCACATACAGCCGATCTACAATGTGACGCGTTATGAGCTTGTATGTATATAATAAGCAACCCATGCTGTATGATAACTTACCACACATGAAATCCAATTCTGTCTATCCAATGGCTCAGTCAGTACACTGTCTACCCGCAAGTCTGTAGGTCCCTGGTTCAAACCCCAATTTAACCAGTCCAAATATAATTTACTGAACAAAAATCATGACTTTGTTAATTAATGCATGTTCACTTTCTCTCTCTCTCTCTCTCTCTCTCTCTCTCTCTCTCTCTCTCTCTCTCACTGCCTCTCTCTCTCTCTCTCTCTCTCTCTCTCTCTCTCTCTCTCTCTCTCTCTCTCTCTCTGCCTCTCTCTCTCTAACTGCCTCTCTTTCTCTCTCTCAGAATCAGAATCAGAATCAGTTTTATTGTCACATCACAGGTTTACAAGGTAAAAAAGTGGGTGAAATTATTTTTTGTACATCGTTCCCATCGCAACGTTAGTTTCCATAGAAAGAAGAGGGGGGGGGGAGAAGAAGAGGTTGGGGGGTAAGTGGGAAGGAGATCAAAACAAGAGAGCAACAGAAGGCCAGACAAGTTATCTACATATTTACAAATTACCTGAGATGATAAAAACTAAAAAAAACAACTAAACTAAACTAAACTAAGGTGCCTGAGCATAGCAGCAATGTATTGTATACTGTGCATGTTATACTTATTATTGTTATACTCTCTCTCTCTCTCTCTCTCTCTCTCTCTCTCTCTCTCTCTCTCTCTCTCTCTCTCTCTCTCTCTCTCTCTCTCTCTCTCTCTCTCTCTCTCTCTCTCTCTGTCTCTCACTCTCTCTCTCTTTCTCTGTGCCTGCCTCTTCCTGCCTCTTCCTGCCTCTGCCTTTTCCCTCGAAACCGCTTATTGCTGCTTGCAGCTATATTGTTGTTATTGTTGTTTTAGTGAATTTATTACCTCAGACCTGCCTTTTGTCCAGGATATGAGATCAGATCAGAGTAAGTCTGATCCCTGTCTTGCCCAAATAAGGGGTTCCAAACTGATGTCATTATATGATGTTAGTTTTGCTCATATATGGAGTTGTGTTTGTGTGGCTGTACCAATATAAGTGTTAGTGTGTGGAACATCACTGCATTGTTTTACTGAGACTTGAAGACTTCACTTTCATCCACTTTGTTCTTGTTGTCCAAAATGTTTCACTGGACCTTGGATCTGAACAGAGGAACAAAGAGATCCTTCGCTGCTGCTGTAGCAGTGGAATATAATCTGTGCTCCTTTGGAGGGTACTGTAAATTGAATGACAGGGACCGGATTGCAGTGAATGTCTTCAATACAGTGTCTTTGAGATGGATTCAGTTGCCTCCTGGGACAACTGGAAGAGAACATCCACCTGAGGTTCCCTCAAACTGTGTGTTCCACACAGCTGTGCTCATAGAAGATATTGTCTACATCTGGGGAGGTGTAGCGAATTTTCAGATAGAGGAGCATGCCGTATCCATATATGTCCAGGGGGACAACTCCAACATGCTTTATGCATTTGATGTTGACACCCACAGATGGTTAAAGCCAAGTGTTTCTGGGACAGTTCCAGAGGGGAGGAGGAACCATTCAGCCTGTGTCTTTGGGAAGGTCATGTATATCTATGGAGGATACAACAAGCTGACTGGAGACACTAATGATATGTACAAGTTGGACATCACCACAATGGTCTGGTCTTTAATTAACACCACAAGCACTCCACCACCTGTTTCACGTCACTCTGCCACCATCATTGGGACAAAGATGTTTGTATTTGGGGGCTATCCGGACCACGACAACAACATCAGAGTGTTTGAGACAGAGACCAACTGCTGGCTGAGCACGCCTTCTGCACAGCTTCTTCCAGAAGGACACTGGAATCATTCAGCCTTTGCCTACAATGGAGAGATGTACATATTTGGTGGATACAATAGTCAATTGAAGCAGAGATTCAATGATGTGTGGAGATTCAATCCAGAGACCTTCTCCTGGACGAAGGTTGAGCCCAAGGGGAAACGCCCATTGGAGGGTTGTGTCCTGTTGCATGGTGGGAGATCGTATCATCCTCTTTAGAGGACACAGAGACAAACCCAGTGTCCTTTACATGCTAGACTTGAATCCTAGTCTTAAGACGATATGTAAGCTAGCAGTTATTCAGCATGATCTGGAGCAGTGGGAACTTCCACATGACATCAGGTGGGAACTGGCAGCCATGACAGCAACTGAATAAATTGGTAAATAACCACCAATGACAACTGTGTTGTCTTTGGTGGATTACAACCAATTATAACACCAGTCCGTTTTCAGGCTGTCTCTTGATGCAATGTAACATCATAAGTACAGAGACAGTTAGACTTTCATCTCTGGCAGCTTGTTTGTAAAGGATTTAGACATTTTTGTCAGTAAATATGCCATGTAGTTGCATAGACCTTTAACGGCTGGTTATACATTTTGATATAAAGATGTGCATCTTCCTCCCTACAGTACACTTTATGGGTTGTCGAGTGATGTCAACTACTCCACTCTCCACCCCTCCCCTGCCCCTCACACCACCCTGCCTCCATGGCTGACCACACCTACAATGCCATGTCATTTCATACCCTGAAAAAAAAAGGGATAGGGGTCCTTTATAACATTTTAGAACCTTACACTTCAATAAGAATAAAATGTAAGCGCAATTATTTCATTAGATAATTAAAATATGAAAACAAAAAATAGTTACTTTAAGAAATATAGTTTTAAAGGAGTAGTACTGTAACTAGTAAATTATGATTCTTCCCGAGTATCTTGCCTAACACTGCATAATACTGACAGTAGGTAATACTTTGTATGTGTTGGAAGTTTTCCACCTGCACAAAAAGCACCTAATTTACAGTAGCCAAAAAAAAAAAAAAATCTACTTTTTCACCTGCCAGTGAGGAGCCCCCACTGGGAGGAAGTAGCATCCCATCCTACTCCCTTTCAATATTCCCCACTGACAGGTGCTGCCCCCAGCCTGTTGGAGGTACCATACTGTACATAGCGGCTAAGATCACCCTCCCCACCTGAATTTCAAACGTGGCCAATTGTGTTCATTTATTTTTTTTGCTAAATGTTTTATCCCACGATTTTGTAACCCATATTATTTTCACCCAGTGCCAATTGTCTATGAAATCCTGGGCGCTACTCTCCCTCTGCCAGCCTAGAGAGAGCCCGGAACTGAGCTCATGCCTCCTTCAATGCATGAGGAGCTAGGAAGCCGCTTCTTATCACCTGACGGGGCCGTTTCTCCGGTTAGACGTAGTGCGTGGAAGGAACACGTTATACCAATCAGTTCTTTTCCCCTCCATCAGGCGCCCCGGCTGACCAGGGGGAGGCAGTATAGAGACCAGGATTACTGCATGTTTTTTTGTGAGGGTACCTACCCTAGGAGACACAGGGAGAACATGCAAACTTCACACGCCAATTGTGTTCATATAGATGCTTTGCGAAACTGGATGGACCGCACTGGATTCAAACCGCTAAACTCTGCGGTGGAGGACCTGCACGACCCGAGCGCCCACCTACACAAGAATCATGTTGTGTCTTCCCTTTCTCCAGGTCAGTGGTCTTGAGGAGTTATGGGACTGTAACTCCAAGAGTGTATGTATTGTAAATTTGGCACTCTCAGAGTTAGGATTTTATAGTATAGATCCAAGAGATATTTCGATCAAACTGGGGTCCTTGAAATGAAAAATATTTGAGACCCACTGCTCTAGGTCTTCCTCAGACGAGTTTTCCAGGCAGTGGCGACTCCAGCCATGTCCATCCTCCAATTCCTCCATTCATCTGGCCATCTCAAACAGCTGCCCTGCATCTTTAATACCTCCACATACTGTATGCCGTAGGTATAGGACGTCCTCGTGATCAGTGCCCATGTGTTGGTTTCCAACAGCACTAGTTTACTGGCTAGGAGCTCCTGGTGTATGTAACAGTGACGTGTCAGTCTCATTCCCCTGGCTGCTATCTTCTCACTTAGGGTGGCCTTACACTACGAGATAATCGTGGTAAAAACAACCCTCCCGGATATCGGGGGGGCGTGCCCTACCCCAGCCTAGATCGGGGACGAATCTTGGGCATAAATATCGTCTAGTGTGAGGTTTCAAAGATCCAATCTGAACCCTCCTGAGTTGCTCACAGAACGGTCGGGGCCACCCAGACCAATTTCAAACATGTTTGATATTTATCTGGATCGCTACTGTATGGAACACCACTGTGGGGGTCGGACCGAGAGAAATACGTCCGCTGTTCCAACACTGCAATGCCACTTACACTGCCACACACACGCGCGCGCACGCACGCACGCACGCACGCACGCACACACACACACACACACACACACACACACACACACACACACACACACACAGTTTATGTAGGATGCCAAAAGTAAGACCAATTCCAACAAAAAAGTTATTAAATTCCTCTGAGATCATAGTAAGGTGACAGAGTGGTGGCTTTCTTTTCACAAAAGGTCAATACTTATCAACTCAACTATTAAGTCATTTAGAAGGAGGTTCTGGTGCCAATATTAGTTTTGCAACACTTTGATGTGTATTTGGATTCTGGTTTAACTCCACTGGTGGTTTACAAAGATCACAATCCACTATGGATATTCACCATTTCAAAGGTTCTGAGAGCGTGATGGCAGATGCACTGTCACATTAGGTTTTGTGTTGACCTGTTTTGCTGTTTATCCTAATGTTTGTTGTTTTCCCTTTGGCTCCCTTAATTTGTTCCTGTGTACAAAGGTTGCTGAGGCTGGAGGCAGGATGGTGTGGCAAAGTGGAGTAACATGTATTCAGGGGTATACAGCATACAGGTGCACATATGTGTTGGTAAGCTTTATGGTGAGGTTGAAAATTGATGTTTTGGGCTGTAGGGTTATAGCTGACAAGGTGGCTATTTGAATTTTTATTAGGACATGTGTTATTTATTTTATTGTTGGTTGCTAATTTGTTTTTTGTTTCTGTAGATAATGTGGTGGAACCCCATTTTTATGGAGGGGGGTGTGACGGCCCTGCCCCTCTGCCTCCACTGTTGGCTAGGTGGCAGCATCAGTGGTGATCAGTGCAGAGTGGAACAGGCCGTCAGACCAACTCAGTACAGCTGGGTGTGGGGTTTTGGGAAGGTATAAAACTACCTCTCCTACTAACCTCTCACGCTCTCTCTCTTTCTCTGTCCTCCCTTTGAAGCAGTTGCCTTACACCTTTTTAGACAACACTCACACAGCACACTCTCCATACATCCATACACTGCAGACATGACTGATTACTGACTTACACCTCATAGGGGAGAACGGGGTAAGATGAACCTCTAGGTAAGTTGAACCACCCCCTGTATCTTTAAAACTATACACATGAGTTGTCATGTGACCTTAAAATCAGGACACACCCATCATTTCCACCTGGCTGTGAAGTTGAGAGACACATGGGCAAAGTGATAAGCATATTTCTACACAAAAAAAGTGTTTTTTGCTGGTCAAAGTTAATTTTTTACTTTTCTGGTATAATGATTTTTATTTTAAAGCAAATGTACCCAGGTTGAAACTATATCATGCATGTTGGTGATATTCCAATGTATAAAACCATGTGAATCATTTAGCTAAAGATTAGCCTGAAGCATTAAGCTAGCCAGGTTAGGTCAAAATGGTGGCCATGGGGCAAGATGAACCAAATGCCTAGGGGTAAATTGAACCAATTATCCTAATATTAATCACCATTCATATTTCTTATTATGTCTTTGTGTCTCAAATTACGCTGTATGACCTTTCATTTGGATGAATACACTCATTTAAGAGAAGTTTTAATATTGTATTAACAATTGCAAATATTAAAAGGTTCTGAATAACAAACACTATTTAATTGGTTTTATATTGTTTAAATACCATTAAGAAAATAAATAAGACTATTTGCAAAAGGGAAATGTGTTATTAAATTATTGTTGATACGTGAATACATTATTTGTTCAAGTTTAAACTTGAAAATGCAAAATATCATATGGGTAAATTTACCCCTTGACTAGGATCAACTTACCCCTTACCTGGGGCAAGTTGAACCACATGACCACTTTTTTTTGAGAACCCATATTTTTACAACCATTTGTCATAGATGCACACTCATTATTTCAATTGATAGAAGACATCTTGAAGTTTAGATTTTACTTCCATCTCATTTTTCCTTGCCTAGAGGACAACATAAGTAAAAAGTGGTTCATCTTACCCCGTTCTCCCCTACCAGTTTATGGGTTTATTATTGCTATTTTTTATTTTTTTTAGATCAATAAATATAACTTTAAACGTTTGACTTGTGTGTGGACTCCCTGGTTTTGCTATTTTCACAAACAAAAAAATTAGCAAAAAAGAAAAATGAACACAATTGGCCATGTTTTAAATTCAGGTGGGGAGGGTGATCTTAGCCGCTATGTACAGTATGGTACCTCCAACAGGCTGGGGGCAGCACCTGTCAGTGGGGAATATTGAAAGGGAGTAGGATGGGAGGCTACTTCCTCCCAGTGGGGGCTCCTCACTGGCAGGTGAAAAATTAGTTATATTTGCCCGCCTTCTGTCCAGGATATGAGATAAGATCAGAGTAAGTCTGATCCCTGTTTTGCCCAAATAAGGAGTTCAACACTGATGTCATTATGTGACGTTAGTTTTGCTCATATATGGAGTTGTGTTTGTGCGGCTGTACCAATATAAGTGTCAGCATGTGGATCATCACTGCATTGTTTTACAGAGACTTGAAAGCTTCACTTGCATCCGCTTTGTTGTTGCGTTCCAAAATGTGGCACTGGACCTTGGATCTGAACAGAGGAACAAAGAGATCCTTCGCTGCTGCTGTAGCAGTGGAGCACAATCTGTACTCATTTGGAGGGTACTGTAACTTGAATGACAGGGACCAGATTGCAGTGCATGTCTTCAATACAGTGTCTTTGAGATGGATTCAGTTGCCTCCTGTGACAACTGGACGAGTAGAACATCCACCTGAGGTTCCCTTCAATTGTGTGTTCCACACAGCTGTACTCATTGAGGATATCGTCTACATCTGGGGGGGCGTAGTGAATTTTCAGATGGAGGAGGTTGGCGACTTACTCAGAATATGGGGGCACGACTCCAACATGCTTTATGCATTTGATGTTGACACCCACAGATGGTTAAAGGCTAGTGTTTCTGGGAGAGTTCCAGAGGGGAGGAGGAACCATTCAGCCTGTGTATTGGGGAAGGTCATGTATATCTATGGAGGAGACAACAATCTGACTGGAGACACTAATGATATGTACAAGTTGGACATCACCACAATGGTCTGGTCTTTAATTAACACCACAAGCACTCCACCACCTGTTTCACGTCACTCTGCCACCATCATTGGGACAAAGATGTTTGTATTTGGGGGCTATCCGGACCACGACAACAACATCAGAGTGTTTGAGACAGAGACCAACTGCTGGCTGAGCACGCCTTCTGCACAGCTTCTTCCAGAAGGACACTGGAATCATTCAGCCTTTGCCTACAATGGAGAGATGTACATATTTGGTGGATACAATCGTCAATTGAAGCAGATATTCACTGATTTGTGGAGATTCAATCCAGAGACCTTCTCCTGGACGAAGGTTGAGCCCAAGGGGAAACGCCCATTGGAGGGTTGTATGTCCTGTTGCATGGTGGGAGATCGTATCATCCTCTTTAGAGGATACAGAGACAAACCCAGTGTCCTGTACATGCTAGACTTGAATCCTAGTCTTAAGACGATATGTAAGCTAGCAGTTATTCAGTACGATCTGGAGCAGTGGGAACTTCCACATGACATCAGGTGGGAACTGGCAGCCATGACAGCAACTGAATAAATTGGTAAATAACCACCAATGACAACTGTGTTGTCTTTGGTGGATTATAACCAATTACAATACCAGTCAGTTTTCAGGCTGTCTCTTGATGCAATGTAACATCATAAGTACAGAGACAGTTAGACTTTCATCTCTGGCAGCTTGTTTGTAAAGGATTTAGACATTTTTGTCAGTAAATATGCCATGTAGTTGCATAGACCTTTAACGGCTGGTTATACATTTTGATATAAAAATGTGCATCTTCCTCCCTACAGTACACTTTATGGGTTGTCGAGTGATGTCAACTATTCCACACTCCACCCCTCCCCTGCCCCTCACACCACCCTGCCTCCATGGCTGACCACACCTACAATGCCATGTCATTTCATACCCTGAAAAAAAGGAATAGGGGTCCTTTATAACATTTTAAAACCTTACACTTCAATAAGAAAAAAATGTAAGCGCAATTATTTCATTAGAGAATAAAAATATGAAAAAAAATAAAAATACAATAAACAATAGCACATGTAAATATTACGTGTACTGTAACTAGTTACTTTAAGAAATATAGTTTTAAAGGAGTAATTGTCTCCGCCAGAGGTGGAGAGTATGTTTTCGTTCTGTCCCGCTGTGTGTCCCCCCACCCCCTAGCCAAGCTAACATTGGTCAAGCTTCACGTGACACGTGACAATATGTTGTCACCAATGCTTTTGATTGGCTAGCGAGACGCATAACGAAATAAAATCCTATAAATAGGTGTGTCACTTCAAAAAGCCATTTATGTTTTTTGTAACATTGGTCAAGCTAACGGGATCAAGCTAACATTGGTCAAGTGACACGTGACAATATGTAATATAAATAGGTAAGACAGGATTAATCAGGAACAGTACTGGCGGAGACCTGTGCTCCGAGGAGCACATTTTCTAGTTAGTACTGTAACTAGTAAATTATGATTCTTCCTGAGTATCTTGCCAAACACTGCATAATACTGACAGTAGGTAATACTTCGTATGTGTTGGAAGTTTTCCACCTGCACAAAAAGCACCTAATTTACAGTAGCCAAAAAAAAAAGTATCTACTTTTTCACCTGCCAGTGAGGAGCCCCCACTGGGAGGAAGTAGCCTCCCATCCTACTCCCTTTCAATATTCCCCACTGACAGGTGCTGCCCCCAGCCTGTTGGAGGTACCATACTGTACATAGCGGCTAAGATCACCCTCCCCACCTGAATTTCAAACATGGCCAATTGTGTTAATTTTTCTTTTTTGCTAATTTTTTTATCCCACAATTTTGTAACCCATATTGTTTTCACCCAGTGCCAATTGTCTATGTAATCCTGGGCGCTACTCTCCCTCTGCCAGCCTAGGGAGAGCCCGGAACAGAGCTCATGCCTCCTTCAATGCTTGAGGAGCTAGCAAGCCGCTTCTTATCACCTGACAGGGGGCCGTTTCTCCGGTTAGACGTAGTACGTGGAAGGAACACGTTATTCCAATCAGTTCCTTTTCCCTCCATCAGGCGCCCCGGCTGACCAGGGGGAGGCAGTATAGAGACCAGGATTATTGCATGTTTTTTTGTGAGGGTACCTACCCTAGGAGACACAGGGAGAACACGCCAATTGTGTTCATATAGATGCTTTGCGAAACTGGATGGACCGCGCTGGATTTAAACGCTAAACTCTGCAGTGGAGGACCTGCACGACCCGAGCGCCCACCTACACAAGACTCATGTTGTGTCTTCCTTTTCTCTAGGTCAGTGGTCCGGGGACCCCTAGGGGTCCTTGAGGAGTTATGGGACTGTAACTCCAAGAGTATGAATTGTAAATTTGACACTCTCAGAGTTAGGATTTTATATTATAGATCGCGGCCCAAGAGATATATTTTTCTATCAAATGGGGGTCTGTGGGCTACTGCATATCAAACTGAGGGTCCTTGAAATGAAAAAGGTTTGAGACCCACTGCTCTAGGTCTTCCTTTGCTGCCGACTCCAGCCATGTCCATCCTCCAATTCCTCCATTCATCTGGCCATCTCAAACAGCTGCCCTGCATCTTTAGTACCTCTACGTACTGTATGCCGTAGGTATAGGACGTCCTCGTGATCAGTGCCCGTGTGTTGGTTTCCAACCGCACTAGTTTACTGGCTAGGAGCTCCTGGTGTATGTAACAGTGACGTGTCAGTGTCATTCCCCTGGCTGCTATCTTCTCACTTAGGGTGGCCTTACACTACGAGATAATCGGGGTAAAAAACAACCCTCCCAAATATCGGGGGGGCGTGCCCTACCCCAGCCTAGATCGGGGACGAATCTTGGGCATAAATATCGTCTAGTGTGAGGTTTCAAAGATCCAATCTGAACCCTCCCGAGTTGCTCACAGGACAGTCGGGGCCACCCAGACCATTTTCAAACATGTTTGATATTTATCTAGATCGCTAATGTATGGAACACCACTGTGGGGGTCGGACCGAGAGAAATACGTCCGCTGTTCCAACACCGCAATGCCACACACACTGCCACACACACTGCCACGCACGCGCACGCGCACACGCACACGCACACACACACACACAGTTTATGTAGGATGGACAAGCAGGTACAGCTGCGGTGGATCCATGTTTTATGTTAAAACAAATTATTTTGATAATGATTCAACCCGGAAAACCCCTTCCGCTGCCAGTACTGCTCCCGTTTTCGGCTACAAAGGGAAACATGGCCACAGTCTGACTAAATAAGCGATTTAAACCGGTAGTCTCGTCCCTGACCTAAATTATTTTGTGCCGGACCAAACCTTAAACATCTGTACGCTCTGAAATGTGTTTATTATTAGTTTTTGGATACGATGTTGACATAAGGGTCAACAGCGGAGCCTTTGCGGCCGTTCCACCAATTCTGGGAGACCTCGCATAGTAGTACCTCATCTCGGAGCTGTATAGCGAATTTAGAGGTACTTAATGGGGCTAAGGCTATATAGCTGTAATGTCCATAGAGAATCTATCCCCACTTGAAGGATGCTTATTAAACTTTTATATAACTTGCCTGGTAGGCTACCATTCCATGCTTCCTCTAGTGGTGCCGTCTAAAATTATATTCCTTGGCTTGCAAACAGCCAAACCCTGTGTAGCCGATGAAACACAACGGCTTTGCATTGATGAGACCAGGTAAGATAGGTAAGAAACATAGTTTGCTGTCCATACTCCATATTCATCTTTAAATGCCCTGTTTTCAGCACTGTCACATATTATCCTCTTTATACTTTTGGATAGTGTGTCATTTCTCTTGCTATCTAGTAGCATACTAATGTTTAGCGATCTCAAGCAGTCTGTCTCTCTGCACAATAGCAGCTACAATCCATCCAGTAACGACCAATGTATGCTTGACGTACAACGGTGTTGCGCCCCGAATATATTCAATCTGCGCCGCGGTGTGAGCTTGTAGATCTGCAAAGCGATCCTGATGAATCATGCTTAATAATGTGACGTTGTAGCCTACGTGTGGCAGGGGGGGGGGGGGGGTGTAATAATAATGAGAATAAGAGTAAAATCATTCAAATTATTTAATGATTATAATTATAATGAGGTAGGCTCTGCTACATGCTCAGTCCATAACTGTATTACTATGGAAAGGGGGGGGAACAGCTCGTTTGCACCTATAATAACTTACTTTTGATTCACTGTGAGAGCAATCTGGGAACCCAGAGCCAAATAAGAATGAAAAACAGCGCCCTCTGCTGTTTTTACTATCTTACTTGGCTCTGGGACAATGACGACGTAGCACCCGTGCGCAAGGAAACCAGGGTTTTGGTCTGCCTTCAGCCTTTCACTTCCGGTGGTGCCACTATGTTTTCATTCTCACTAACAATATTTCTACACGGAACACTAACACCACTTCTCCCAGAGAACATGGATCGTTTTGGTTATAAGCCCACTTGTTTCTATGATGAAAAAGTAAGTTAAAATGTAAATATCTTTCCGTGGTTTTGTCTGCTCCTCGGACGCTATTGTTAAATTAGTTTGGGTTTGTTTCGAAGGGGAAGGATCGACGGACACGTGAATCCCGCCCACTACATTTTATTGGGTAAAGTGCGGCCTGCTTCCTGATCTGAAGGCACGCCCACTTGTAGCCCAGTGCGTACATGTTATGACGAACCTTCACGACAGATTCCAACGCAGAGCAGAATCTTTTCTTGAGAGATTACTGTGAGAGTATCACAAATGTAGGCCAATATAAGGCGTTCTGTCTTGACTCTTGCAGTTCCAGTACCTAAATGTTTTAACTATCAATTTCTTATATTAGCCTTTCATTATATATTCTGTCCCGCCATCTAATGCCTCAGAAAATGCCTCAGTCTGTGTGCCGCGGATGAGACGCGTTGTGAGCTTGTAGATCAGCTCTGACACAATGCATATTTAATATCAAAATAATATAGGCTACAAATATAACAATATCTTGTATAATTATAATAATGAATGATTAATAAATGTTTTTATTTATTATTAACTCTTTGACTGCGGACGACGCGATAACGCGTCAAGTGCTACTTTGTCCAGTTGGCCGTCGACGCGTTCGACGCGCTGGACGCGCGCGTTCATTGTTTAATCTCTGATTGCGCTATGCTGCTTAATATTCAATGTTATTCTCGAGTTCCACTTACTTCACGGACATCTGCATCCGGTTTCATGACCTGGATTCCGTTTCCGGTTTTTGATTCTTTTCCCCAGTCATTTTCGTCCAAAATAGGTAAATAAACGGTCTTTCACACGGTATGACGGACAAACGGACAGTTTCTCTTCTATAATCTATGGTCTGGGTGACGATCAGTCATCGCCGTCGTGTATCACATCGTAAGTTTGGCGATCAAAACAATCTGGGAGGACGTCACATCCGTTTTCATGTTTTTCCCTGTCTAATCTACCAAGAAGGGTGAGAGAGACCCAACGACCTGATCAAGCAGTCATGTGCTGCTCTCTAGTGGCGGATTTGTGCTGGGTCTTTATATTATGTGCCCTTAAATTATTTTCATGAGAAAAATTCAAAATATAAAAATAAAAAAACACGAAAATTGCTGGCACTGGGGGAGTACTTTATGAAAATACTCTGGCAGTCAAAGAGTTAAGGTTTCGAGGCCTATCAGGCTCGAAGCCTTATTGAGATTGTAGGCTTTCTTCCGCCGTTTTTTCAGTTCTGGCCCAACCGCGTTGTCGCTTTTTACGAAACTCGGCAATATGGTAGAGGGCTATGCCAAACGGCGAAGACCCGAAACTCACAACCATTGGCCAAAGGGTGGCGCTGTAGCACTCAATTGAAATATGCCAACTTTGAACAGGTACAACTCATGCCATGTTTGACCTACAGCCATGAAACTTCAATACACACATGCATCTCCTCATGCCTAACAACTTTCACATTTTGACTTTTGACCTCTGACCAGCAACTTTAGATCTCCCACCATTTTTAATTATATGAAAAACAGTAAAAATCTATAGCTTTCTGGGATCTTTGAGCAATCTGCACGAAACTTTTTACACATGAACTTTGGACCTATGCCGACAAACGTGAGCAAGCGGATTTTTCATAAGTGAAAACGTTAAGCTTTTATAAGCCAATGAATATTGCAGTTTTATGAAAATTATTTGTCTGCCCCTAACAGACTCACATTTGTTTGAAACTTTGCAGTAGAGGGTCATTCCAAGTATCACTGAAACCAATCTTACTCCAATTGGTCAAAGGGGGGCGCTATAGCAATTTTTTGAAAATGCAAACTCTAAACAGGCAAAAGTCATGCCTCGTTTGGCCGACAGCCATTAAACCTGCTTAAACATGTGCCTTGACTCATGAGGAACACATCTATCACTTTGACCAGTAAGCTCCGCCCTTAGATTGTCTGCAATTTTGAGCAGTTTGAAAAACATTTAAACACAGGATTTCTGAGCAATTTGCGTGAAAGTGTGTCATCTGTGTGAACTCCCTTTTCACCAGTTCAGGTCTGTTGGTCCAATGGCTTAATCATCTGCCTTGAAACCACAGGGTTGCCGGTTCGAATCCCACCTCATGTAGACTTCATTATAATTGCATTGCACACAACATGACTGTATCAATGAATACATGTGCAATTGTTAAAGATAACAGGAAATGCTTATTAGAAAGTAGTTTTTTTCAATGTATGACGTACTTCATTCGCTTTTTTGTTTTGTTGGATTCTCCTTTCTCACTGACTGAGTCTGTGGATTGAATAGCTTGATCAGTAGAGTGTGAGCCTCATGTGCCGAAGGTCCCCGTGCAATTTTTAAGCAATAACATGAAATGCTTTTTTGAGAGTAGTTGTTTTTTATGTATGACATACTTTCTTGTGAAAATAGCCGATCTACAATCTCACAACTTTTCAGATAACGTGTTGTGAGCTTGTAGATCGACTATTTTCACTAGTTTCCATTCCTAGGAGACAAAAAAAAAACGTTATGGTAAATGTTTTGTGAACCAGTGATCTACAGTAGTTAGCGAAACAGTGTTGCTTTTGCCAGGATTCGATCCCATGACCTTGCGGTTCAGAGTCGTTTTTACCACCCACCCAGCACTAGAGGGAGCCACAAGCCAGGCTTGTGCACAAACATATATGGCCACACACACACACACAGTCACACACACACACACACACACACACACACACACACACACACACACACACACACACACACACACACACACACACAAGCGCACACACACGCGCTCATGCTTTTTTTGGTTTATTGAAAACAGGACTGTTTAGATACTTTTATTGTGTTTACTTTCTCCCTGACACACACACACACACAAGCGCACACACACGCGCTCATGCTTTTTTTGGTTTATTGAAAACAGGACTGTTTAGATACTTTTATTGTGTTTACTTTCTCCCTGACACACACACACACACACACACACACACACACACACACACACAGTGATCCATGAAAAGAACTATTCTGTCCCTATCGGTTTACAATTCAAACGGCGCAGAGTCGACTAGTAGAGCATCGGCCGGTCAGCGCGGGCACTCGCGCCTGGAGGCGCGAGGGCGCGCTTCCTCGGCCTCAAGCTCTACTAAGGCGGCGCGCCTCCGTCATGGACAAGCGTGTGCGTGTGAACGCGTGTTCAGCGTTCCCCTCATAGATATTATGGTTCCCCTAGCGTAGCTTCCTGGTTGCTATGTGGGGGGGAACAACAAAAGACAGGTCTGCGTCGGCGCATCAAAGCCCCGCCTCTCCACGTTCTCCTTCTCCTCCTCGGAGGAGGAGGAGAACGAGAGAAGGAGAGAAAGAGGACGGTTTATTACGCGAGGAGGAGGAGGAGGAGGAGGCTCCTCTTCCTCGCGAGCCTCGCGTAATAAACCCCCGCCTCGCAGCGCCGCGTCCTCCTTCTCCTCCTCGCGAGCCTCGCTAATAAACCTTGTCTCGAAAAGCCCCGCCTCGCCCCGAAGGAGCCCCGTGCCTAAAAACGAGCGCTCTGTCTTCAATCGTACTGGTTCTCCAAACGTACTGTGACATATACATTTTGAGTTAAGACCATTAATATCAACCCATGTTCCTCTGCACTCTAGCAATCAGTGCACCTGGTGATACCTAGCCTGTCAGTCATTGGCTCCTCAATGGTGGTGAAAAGTAACTATGTACATTTACTCAAGTACCAATACCAGTGCTTACAATGCACAGTACAATTTTGAGGTACTTTTACTTTATTTTCCATTTTTGTTACTTCTACTCCACTACAATTACAGCAGATGACAGCTTTAGTTACTTGTTACCTTGCAGATGTAATTATTAATACAACACCTACAGTAACCACATACAGACGATCTACAATGGGACGCGTTATGAGCTTGTATGTATATAATAAGCAACCCATGCTGTATGATAACTTACCACACATGAAATCGAATTCTGTCTATCCAATGGCTCAGTCCGTACTGCGGCCATAGCTGAGTGGTTAGTGAGCCCGCCTAGTGAGCCAGAGGTCCTGATTGCCCCAGGTACGATTCCAGGCCAGGCCAGCAAATGTGTAAATGAAATGAAATTTGTCCCTGAGCAAGACTCTTAACCCCTAATTGCTCACAGGCCCTCTTAGGAAACAAGACCGCAGGGACTTTCATGAACAGACCTGTTAAAGGAATTATCCTTATCCTTTACACTGTCTACCCGCAAGTCTGTAGGTCCCTGGTTCAAACCCCAATTTAACCAGTCCAAATATAATTTACTGAACAAAAATCATGACTTTGTTAATTAATGCATGTTCACTTCTTCTCTATTCCCATGGATTGGATCCACCCCTCTCACCTGCTCTCACTCATCAACAATCACACCTGTCTTCACTCACAACTCATTAGTGGCCTGGTGGCTTTTGCTTTGAAATAATGTTTAGTTTTTCAAATATTTAAATTTAAGCACCCAATGCCACGCTATTGGCCATGGCCATTTAAAGGGTAGCAACATTAACAAACAAATGAGTCTATACCTGTAACAATGCTCTATACACCAGGGAACCAGATTACTATGCAGTTATGAGCTTGTATGTATATAATAAGCAACCCATGCTGTATGATAACTTACCACACATAAAATCCAATTCTGTCCAATCCAATGGCTCAGTCAGTACTGCGGCCATAGCTGAGTGGTTAGTGAGCCCACCTAGGGAGCCAGAGGCCCTGGTTGCCCCAGGTACGATTCTAGGCTAGGCCAGCAAATCTGTCGATGAAATGAAATTTGTCCCTGAGCACGACTCGTAACCCCTAATTGCTCACAGGCCTTCATTGGAAACAAGACCGCAAGAACTTTCATGAACGGACCTGTTAAAGGAATTATCCTTATCCTTTACATACATGACTTTGTTAATTAATGCATGTTCACTTCTTCTCTCTCTCTCTCTCTCTCTGCCTCTCTCTCTCTCTCTCTTTGCCCCTCTCACTCTCTCTGTCACTGCCTCTCACTGCCTCTCTCTCTCTCTCTCTCTCTCTCTCTCTCTCTCTCTCTCTCTCACTCTTTCTCACTCTCTCTCACTCTCTCTGTCACTGCCTCTCACCACCTCTCTCTCTCTCTCTCTCTCTCTCTTTCTCTCTCTCTCTCTCTCACTCTCACTCTCACTCTCACTCACTCTCTCTGTCACTGCCTCTCACTGCCTCTCTCTTCTCTCTCTCTCTCTTGCCTCTCACTGCCTCTCTCTCTCTGCCTCTCTCTCTCTCTGCCTCTCTCTCTCTCTCTCTCTCTCTGTCACTGCCTCTCACTGCCTCTCTCTCTCTCTCTCTCTCTCTCTCTCTCTCTCTCTCTCTCTCTCTCTCTCTCTCTCTCTCTCTCTCTCTCTCTCTCTCTCTCTGCCTGCCTCTGCCTTATCCCTCGAAACCGCTTATTGCTTCTTGCAGCTATATTTGTTATTGTTATTGTTATTGTTATTATTATTATTGTTATTATTCAATTGCATGTGTAATATTTTGTCAACATGATTCTAATGGTAGAACAGAGATATGGGCACACCTTAGAGTAATGTAATCTGTGCATGACCTTGAACTGGACAAGCTGCAATCTGGCATTGACTGTGCTCGAGTGAATCCTCTTCAATCCCTCGCTCCAGATCTCATCAGACAGTTCCACACCAATATCAGCCTCCCATGAGGTCTTGATATGAGTTGTTGATGGAATAGATAATTTAGAAAACAATGAGACAAATTTGGATATTAAGTGTTTAGAATTAGGATGGTATTTCATTAAAGCATAAAAACAGTGTTCCTGAGGTATGTTTTCAAAATTATTGAAATTATTTTGAACAAAATGTCTAACTTGTAAATAACGAAAAAAGTGGGCTTGTGGAAGCGAAAATGCTTCTTTCAGCTCTGTAAATGATGCAAAATTGTTATTTATATATAGGTCTGAAAAATATATCAGACCCTTTTCTTTCCAACATGAAACGGCTGTATCTGACTGAGATGGAATAAAATTGTGATTAAAACAAATGGGAGAGTGTACTGACAGATCGGGAACTCTGAGCACTCTTTTTACCTGTTTCAGAATTTTTATTGAATTTGTCAGAACAAAATTGTCTCCAACTAGGTGTGGTGGATACTCCTTAGAGGAGAACAAGAGAGCTGAAAGAGAGGTATTCTTCGCTGCGTGAGATTCGAACTGGAGCCATTTGGGAGCCTCAGAGGGAGTTTGGGGAAGCTGATCTTGCCAGTAGATTAAAACCCTGAGATTGGTTGCCCAGTAATAATGCTGGAATACAGGGAGGGAGAACCCCCCCCCCCCAGTAACTTAGGTTTTTGTAAATTACTCTTTGAGATACAGTATGGTTGGTTTTGTACCCCCAAATAAAAGACATTATTATAGAATCAATTGTTTTAAATAATGATAATGAGAGCTCAATTGGGATGTTCTGAAATAAATACATAAACCTGGGAAGGGAAACCATCTTGATTGCATTCACGCGCCCTATCATAGATAGCGGCAGCGATCTCCAATATTCGATGTCTGTCTTGAGTTTATCTATTTGAGGGGGAAAATTATATTTAAACAGGGACTTTAGGTTCAAAGGAATAGATAAGCCCATGTATGTAAACTGGTCTGTAGCTATTTTAAAGGGTAGGGCTTCAAGATAAGACCGATCCAAATTGTCTGTAAGAGGGATAAATGCGCTCTTTTGCCAGTTAATAGAATACCCAGACAGCTTACCAAAACATTTAATTAATGAGAGAAGCGGAGGGAGGGATGAGGATGGGTCCATCATAAAAATTAATAAATCATCGGCGTAAAGCGACAATTTACATTCCACGTTGCCCACCTTGATTCCTTTGATGTCAAGATGCTTTCTGATACTTATAGCGAGCGGTTCAAGCATTAAATTAAACAATAAAGAGCTCGTGCAACAGCCCTGCCTCGTACCGCGTTGCAGCTTGAAAGATGATGATTTGTTGCCGTTAGTCAGAACGGAGGAGGTAGGGCAGGCATAAAGCATCTTGACCAATTTCAAAAATGAATCGCCAAAACCATAGTGCCTTAATGTGGCACGCATATATCTCCAATCAATCTGATCAAAAGCACGCTCCGCGTCAAGAGATATAACTACGGGTTTGTCATTTGATTCATATTTAGCATACATTATATTAAATAATCTACGAGTATTAAAAAAAGAGAATCTGCCAGACATAAACCCATTTTGATCAGGGTGTATAAGAGATGGCATGTGTCTCGCAAGCCTATTTGATAGGATCTTTGCGACCACTTTCTGATCAAAATTTAAAAGGCTAAGTGGTCTATAGGCTGATGGATCCAATTCATCCTTCCCTTTTTAAGGTAACAAACAAATATTGGTTTCATAAAATGATTGTGGGAAAATATTACTATCGATAGAGTGTTTAACCATTCTGAGTAACAAGGGGGCAACAAGATCACTATAGGCTTTAAAGAACTCAGCGCAAAATCCATCGGGACCTGCCGCCTTACCACTTGCGAGAGCTTTAATCGCCTCCTTAACTTCATTGATGGTAAAATCGGAGTCAAGGTCAGCCTTGGCTATTTCATTTATTTTATGTAAATCGACAGACACCAAGAATGATTCAATCTCGTCGTCAGTTGCATTATAATTAGATCTATATAACTTTTCGAAATGATCTCTAAAATAGTCATTTATATCTTGAGGATTGGTTAATAGTTCACCGGAGGAGGATTTAAGTTTAAGGATGGATCTACTTGCCTGCGCACCCCGCAGATGTCCGGCCAACAATTGACCTGGCTTGTCGCTCAGTTCAAACTGTTTTTGTCTCAGCTTAAGTATCTGTTTGTTAACCTGGTCACTCAGAATGGTATTATATTCATATTTCAATCTCATAACAGAATACAAATCATTCATTAACAAGGATGATGTATATAACCTCTCAGTTAATTAATAATTAAATGTTTATAATAAAATTCTTCACATAATCAAATGTTTTATAGTCATGGGCTAGTTAAGGATTCATACTGTGCTCACATTGTGTTTTCCAACTCATATATGATAATAGCAGTGTTATGCAGGCATCTTTTTTTTCTGGGAGAAAACTTCAAAGTGTTCTCTTCAAAATGAGACCAAATGGTTCAAGAGCAACAATTAATTTAATTTGGGTATGCTGTGTATAGGCGTTTTTTTCTTCTTCAAATTATACAGGATTATTAACAACATGTTTCAACCTCTTGTTTTTTATCCCGTCTGATCCAGGAGCACCTTTTACTATTTTAACATTTTTTTTACTATTACGTCTCTGGTGAGCACCTGGTTGCCTCGATCTCTCATGATTCTAATTGTATTTTAAATTACCTCACTTATAGCTGTTTCCACTAATAATATGGCTATATCTGAAATGACAAATCCCATTACGTAACGGCCACTGAGTCGGAACAGGTGCACCTGCATTATTCACTCCATGAATGTGTTTCTGGAGGGAATTGTTGAAGCTGAAATGCAAGGTAGAGAGTCACAAAAGGAGAACAATGCAGTGACCACTACCAGCTCCATTTTTGTGTGATGGTGCCTAATGGGCTTTTTTTGCCAGCAAATCGGAAACCGGAGGCGAGCTAGAATGTTTGAGATTCGGGAAACCGATGAATAAAACATATGTACAGAAAATGTGAATGTCTTTGCCACACACGTTCATGTTGCAGTGCCTTGTTCTTCTCTGATGGCCGTTGGTGGGCAGGAAGCCATTCCTTTTGTGCAAACCACAAGGGAGGGATAAAGTGAGAAGAGACAAAGTGTTGAGAATACAAGGAAAGAGATGGGAAGTGAAACTAGGGTGAACGGGAGAGGAGAGAGCGAGGGAGATGGAAAGAAGAGAGTGATAGAGAGAGATTCCAACAGTCCTTGATGAAGGAGAGAGAGAGAGAGAGCTTATGGGTCAGCCTTTCTCTCCTCCTTAAAACAATGCAGCCCCCCCTCCTGTCCCCCCCACCATCTTCCTTTCTTTTCTTTCTTCCATGGTTCGGCAACCGGGAAGGCTGATAATTGGCTGGACTGCTGCACAGTCAGAGAAATGCTGTCCTTTTCTTTTCCTTTTCTTGTCTCATTAAAACCAAGACGTACAGGCCTGCTTTGAGATTTCAATAAGCTTTGTGATTCAAGCCGCCTTGACATTTGCAGAAAATCTATTGACTGAGTACATCCTATTTTATACCATGGGACATGGATTGTGATTATTTTAGATTTTCTTTATGCTCCCATCACAATGCACCGAGCCGTTTGTATAAAAAGAGAAGCATCGGCTGTGTAGAGAACACATAGTCTGACCTCCTCTATACCGCACACGCCTTTATGAAAGCAGCTGCTACAGTATGCTGTGTTTAAACCCTTGTGTTAACTCGATTGCATTCAGTGCTTTTATCAACCCACGTTGGTTTTGCCCTGGGATCACAATCAACTGGCATTGCATCACTCACTCACTCACTCACTCACTCACTCACTCACTCACTCACTCACTCACTCACTCACTCACTTACATACTTAGTTAAGTAAGTGATTAATTAACCTCATTAACATCAACATGAACGTGGATATTATATTAAGTAGTCTGGAGCATGAGACAAGAGACTGGCAATAACGACTGTTTATTCATGTTCTTATTCAAAATCAAAATTAAAATAATTTGTTTATTTTAATTTGAAGTGACACACCTATTTATAGAATTTTATTTCGTCACCTTCGGCGGAGACAATAATTTGTTTATTGTCTCCGCCGAAGGTGGAGAATATGTTTTCGCTTCGTCCCGCCGTGTGTGAGCAAACATTGTTAGCCAAGCTAACATTGGGCAAGCTTCACGTGACACGTGTCAATTTGTTGACACCAATGCCTCTGATTGGCTAGAGGGACGCGTGACGAAATAAAATTCTATAAATAGGTGTGTCACTTCAAAAAGCCCTTACTTTTTGAAGTGAGGTAAAACAGGATCAATCAGACTTGATTAGAACAGTACCTTCAGTAAGTCCAAATCACCCGTCTGTGCGTGTGTGTTTCCCTCTGAGAACACCTAACATTGGTCAAGCAAAGGCGCAGAAGGCCAAAGCTAAGAAAGCATACTCATCTACAATTGTAACACAGAAGAGGACTAGAGTTGAAATGATCCCACAACAAAGCCGAAGTCTTAATACGTGTCAATATGTTGACATCAATGTCTCTGATTGGCTAGAGGGACGCATGACGAAATACAATCCTATAAATAGGTGTGTCACTTCAAAAAGCCGTTTACGTTTTTGAAGCGAGGTAAGACAGGATCAATCAGTCTTGATTGGAACAGTATCTTCTAGTCCAAATCACCCGTCCGTGTGCGTGTGTGTGTCCCTCTGAGAACACCTAACATTGGTCAAGCAAAGGTGCAGAAGGCCAAAGCTAAGAAAGCATACTCATCTACAACAGTAACACAGAAGAGGACTAGAGTTGAATTGATCCCACAACAAGGCCGAAGTCTTAATACGTGTTAATATGCCTTTGATTGGCTAGAGGGACGCATGACGAAATAAAATTCTATAAATAGGTGTGTCACTTCAAAAAGCCGTTTACGTTTCTTGAAGTGACGTAAGACAGGATCAATCAGTCTTAATTGGAACAGTACCTTCCAGTCCAAATCACCCGTCCGTGCGTGTGTGTGTCCCTCTGAGAACACCTAACATTGGTCAAGCAAAGGCGCAGAAGGCCAAAGCTAAGAAAGCATACTCATCTACAACAGGGACATCAGGCAGTCTCCTCCACAGTTGCCCCTGTCATATAGTGAAGGAGAAACCCCACAGTTGCCCCTGTCAGCCTCACAGCTGAAGAGCTGGAGGAGGAACAGCAGAAGGTTCAAGAGCTGCAGAATCGTGATTAAAATAGCACGGGTGATTAAAATAGCACGGGTCCGCTGGCGGAGACTTGTGCTCCGAGGAGCACATTTTCTAGTTTTTATACTGTATTTATTTTTTTATTTGGTTTTGCTTCAAGTGATAGCTTTAGCAGACTCTTTTCCAGACG
The DNA here is from genome assembly GCF_963280865.1 of Gymnoscopelus braueri. Lineage (NCBI taxonomy): Eukaryota > Metazoa > Chordata > Actinopteri > Myctophiformes > Myctophidae > Gymnoscopelus > Gymnoscopelus braueri. The sequence continues at coordinate 34,055,494 of NC_137623.1, forward strand.
TATCTGCCAAATTACGGAGGGAATCAGTCCAAGGATAGGGGGATCTGAATGAGTAAGATGATATAGCCTAATGGCACTTGGTCACAACACTTTGCCTGTGGGAAATCAACTTGTGGCCTTTTGGTTAAAGCACAGTTCCTCCAGTAACCGCAACACACAAGTCCCAGTCCTAGTCCCAGTCCCCCCCCCCCCCCCCCCCCCCCTATCCAGGTTCAATAGTGATGCAGGCAAAACAATGCTGAGACTTGCCACATCCTCTGGTAAAAGCCACATTTTATCCTGTTATGATCCCAAATAATAATATTAACAATACACATCCCGGGCTTCTCTGCATTAGAGAATATGTGGACTGGATGGAAGCCATAGGATTTCTCCCTGTTCTGTTTGTCCTGCCATTTCCAAGGTCTTGTGGGACATGACTAATGGAGTGTTGTGCTTAAAGGATTGTGGAGTCTGGTATGGAGTGTTCCCTGGGTCATGGTGAAGTTAATTACCTGAGATTGAGCAGTTACTTTGTCCCTCTCCAGGGAGGTACTCAGTAGACAGCAAGAAGAGGCAATGTGTCTTGAACCGGCTGCATATCCAGGTCACAGTTCATAGAAAACACACACGCACACGCACACGTGCACGTGCACGTGCGCGCAGCGCTGCGCACACACACACACACACACACACACACACACACACACACACACACACACACACACACACACACACACAAAGGCATGCATGTTGTTCTATTACAATTTACAGGTCCAATTTACAGGTCCTGTACAACAACTTGCATACAACACTTATACATTATGCAGAAAATGGTTGGCAGAATTGTTATTTGTTTGTTTGTTTGCTTGTTTATGTGTTTGTTTGTTTGTTTGTTCGTTTGTTTGTTCGTTTGTTCGCTCGTTCTACCTTTATTTAACCAGGTAAAACCTTAATGAGACATAACATCTCTTCTACGAGAGGGACCTGGCCAAGAGAGCAGCGCAATAACCAATCATACATACATACAATACAAAATGTAAACAATTCAATCTACAAAAAAAATTAAAACACAAATTGAAAACAGGGGTGGCTGTCACAAATGCTGATGCTATAGCATGACAGCTTTCTGCACTTTCAAGCTATAAGTCCTTCAAAATTGCGACGAGAGCTTCATAAGAGATCAGTTCAGTTATTGGACGAAAGGGAATGAGAGAGACGTGAAAAAAGAAGGGAAAACATTAAGAAAGAAAACATTATAAATCCCTATGAGCACGAAGTGTCGCTGAGGGATGGGGCGTTGGGGGGGTATATTCAGTATAGCCAGTATAGCTGGCAAGTGTGCAATGAAGCCTGCCACGGTGTCAGGATGCTCTGTGGCTTTTAATGGAAACATGGCTTAAGAGACCCTTACATCTTTCATTTCACTTGAAGTTGTCACTCACTAATCCCCTCGCCAAAGTGTAATGCTGCTGGATTAAGCAGCAGCAACCCCAGATTTATAAATTATTATCTGGAACAAGGAACTATAAATGATGTCATTAATTGGAACTAAATTATGCAGTGTGGAAGGAAGCATTTCCAGCTGAATATTTAAGATGCTCAACATCATGAGCAGGATTTTGGCAATATGGTGCCGTCTAAGTCCATCTGCAGGGGAGCACTAGCCTAATCCTTCACTTTCTGCTCTGAATGAACTCAGTGACACTATAGAAACGATACACTGATGGTCCTGGTTGACATCTGCCTGTGAGCTGCATGGAGTGGGATGTGGATGAGTGAAAGACAGACAGACTGACAGACAGACTCTCTGGGACAATACCTCTCCATTAACGTGCATACTTTCACGAATGGCCGTGGCTTAATTAGAAATGACAGCCGAATCGCAAATATCCGAAGGCACGGTGTGAGTCCATCCTATATTCAAAATTGCCTGGAGGGTGGTTTGACCGTGGACCGCGGACGTCACAAACTTAACATTCGAACTTGCGAGGCGTATACCGTTGCACCGATACGCACCAAACTTGGCACAAATATTGTTCAGTGTACTCCCAGCAGTATAGCCACACCAGGCACCATGTGTGGCCCAGTCCCTTGGTGCCACAGATGCATCGTTGCTCCAATCTGCACCAAACGTGGCACAAACTTTGTTCAGGGGCCTGCCATGAGAATAGTCACTCCAGGGCCCACGTGTGGAACCCAGTGGTCATAGTTACAGTTACTTCAGGACTATGGACAGCAGCTACGGTTACTTCAGGTCACTGGACAGCTAATCTCTCAAGAACAAATTCTGCTCTACGCTTGAATCTGTCGGGGGGGTTCGTCATATTGCTGGCCTACAAGTGGGCGTGCCTTCAGATCAGGAAGCAGGCCGTGCTTTACCCAATCAAATGTAGTGGGCGGGATTTACGTGTGTACCGATCCTTCCCCACTAGAAACAAACCGAAACTAATTTAACAATAGCGTCCGCGGAGCAGACAAAACCACGGAAAGATATTCACATTTTAACTTGCTCTTTCATCATAGAAACAAGTGGGCTTATAACCAAAACGATTCACGTTCTCTGGGAGAAGTGGTGTTAGTGTTCCGTGTAGAAATATTGTTAGAGGGAATGAAAACATAGTCGCACCACCGGAAGTGAAAGGCTGAAGGCAGACCAACATAGTCGCACCACCGGAAGTGAAAGGCTGAAGGCAGACCAAAACCCCGGTTTCCTTTGTTCCCCCAGAGCTAAGTAAAATAGTTAAAAACAGCAGAGGGCGCTGTTTTTCCTTTTTTATTTGGCGATGGGTTCCCAGATTGCTGGACAGCAGCTGCAGTGACAGTTACTTCAGAACCGTGGTCAGCAGCTACATTTACTTCAGAACCGTGGTCAGCAGCTGCATTTACTTCAGAACCATGGTCAGCAGCTACATTTACTTCAGAACCATGGACATCAGCTACAGTTACTTCAGAACCATGGACAGCAGCTACATTTACTTCAGAACCATGGACAGCAGCTACATTTACTTCAGAACCATGGACAGCAGCTACATTTACTTCAGAACCATGGACATCAGCTACAGTTACTTCAGAACCATGGACAGCAGCCGCAGACATCTCTGTGTGTGTGTGTGTGTGTGTGTGTGTGTGTGTGTGTGTGTGTGTGTGTGTGTGTGTCTCTCTCTCTCTCTCTCTCTCTCTCTCTCTCTCTCTCTCTCTCTCTCTCTCTCTTCGCGCAAAGTCGCCGCTCTGTGATGTGGTATCTTGACAACCTGAGCAAGGCGCAAAGGGGTTTAAGAGTGGTATAGTGTTGGCGGAAGATAGGGACCATGGTGTGAAAAAGTCATGTAATTATAAACTCCCCATGACAACTTCAGTTCACATTTGATACAGCCCTCACATGGCTCTGACCAGGACCATGGTAAAGTGGTCACGGTATGGCATCCACTTTTTATGCTTTAGGAGCCGTAACAATCTGGGTCAAAATACCATTTTGAATCCTTTTCCAAACACTTCTCTTTGATTTATTGAATCATAGTGGAACTGATTGCCCCGAAAGTGCAAAAAGCCCATTAAGCTGCCAGGCTTGACACACTAATGCCCAGACTGACTGTGGTGATTTCTGAGCAAAGGAGCTAGGGAAATTTTCTATGCTGTTCTGCTGAATTTGGGGTAAACACAACAACAATCTCATACATCATTAATTTATCCCAAATGCTGAGAGCGTCTCGAGAGAGAGAGAGAGAGAGAGAGAGAGAGAGAGAGAGAGAGAGAGAGAGAGAGAGAGAGAGAGAGAGAGAGAGAGAGAGAGAGAGAGAGAGATCATTGGTATAGTTCAAAGCAACATTATTGTTAGAGAAGATGACATTCATGGTCTAGGAAAGATTAGCCTTTGGGCCCATTAAACTATTGCCTCTCTCCTCTGCTGCAACATCTCCCTTGCTTGACTCTAAAGACTTAAGTCCTTTAAATATGGTTGCTGCAACGCAGCAAGGATGTTTTCATATTTAATTAAAATATACAGGATAACTGGACTCAAAATTCCAAAATAACCTCCTTAGTGTCACAGGAAGAGTTAGTGTGTCTTAATCTAACAATGTGACTCCTACGAGACGCTGCATACACATTTAAATTGCTGAGTAGGTTTTAATAGGCTGTGTGTATGCCAAAGGTGCCTCAGCTTACTCGATGGACCAATTAGGCTGTGAATCTGCATGCTAGCAATGCGATTTCCATGTATTTCCTCTATTTACAGACTGTGGACGGCTAATTTGACAAACTGATAAGGTCTTTGCACTTTTGTAGTATTCCTCTGTATACACACTGAACATGAGTATATGGCTATTATGGTAATTTGCCATTATTTAGACGGCCTTTCCCCCCCTTTTCGTGAACACCCTTGTGGTCTTTGACAGGGATGTTAGGGAATCGGATTAGGGAAGCGGATTGTTAATACTCTCAAACCTAAGAAAATATACAAGATGTATTATAACTCCTTGGGCCCTATTTAGACTATCTATAAACGAGAGGTACTACCAACAGTGGCTGTGCTGTGGTCAGAATCACGCCTTCCTTTTGTAATGTCTCCTCATTTGTGTCCAATAGATATCTGTGATATTTTCACATACCAACGTATTTATTTATTCATCCATGTATTCATTCATCTATGTATTCATTCATTCATCAATATTATTATTATTATTATTATTATTATTATTATTACACTTATTATTATTATTATTACACTTATTAATATTTATTTATGTTTCTTTTCTTTTTTTTACACATTTCTTTTTACATACTGTATGTGCAGCTATCTCCCCGATGGCTGCATGTGCAAATATAATTTCCAGCAGTGTCTGTCTGTACGAGGCTTTAATATAAATACAGCCTTTCCATCAGTGTCTGGCTGTACCAGGTTTATCCCCGACTCAGGAGGACTTCAGAGGACAACAGCGTTTTTGGTCAGTCTCAGAAAACCAGCTTAGTCAGCAGTCAAAATAAATGTGTTGTGTTAAAGCCCATATTGAGGTCACAGTCCAATCGCTTGGTCTGTGGTCTAGCACAGAGCTGGCGAGTGGGAAAAGAGTCAGTGGTTTTAAGCACAATCTACTTCAAATGACGAGAGTCTTTACAACTATTAGAGGTTTTCAGTTTGGTTTGTCATTGCAGTCTGGTGTAATTCTGTTATTTTCTATATGTTTTAGTCCAGGGTTCATTTTGGGATCCAATTAAATATTTTATTTAATCATATACGTATCAAAGTATATTAAACCCGACACACTATTCCACTTTCAAAATTGTTGTATTGTGTGTGATCGTTTCCTAACATGTCACGACCTAATTTGTCTGGGAATCTATTGTTAGGTATATCCATATTATAACCACGGATATGCTCCAAAAGTGTGAAAAGTGTATTTTTCATTTCACCACGTCTTTAAGCAGTGTCGTCGTGACAGAGCAATATTATGCCACCTAGTCTTCCCAGCAGTCAGCTCCAAACATTTGCTGTGATTTATACTTTTCCCTCTTTCTTTTAGATTTCCCCAGAGAGTTGTGGAGCTCTGTTTAAAACACATCCTTGCCTCACAGATCAACAGTGCATATTATTTTTATTTCTTTTTTTCCTTTTTATTAGACTATGATATGTGCGATGCGCGTCGCACCGGCGCCTGACTCCCCTGTGCCCCCATGCTCACTTCCCTGGAGTGTATTGTTCTCTCCTGGGGATTGTTTGTTGGACTCTGTGTGATTAAAAGCGAGACATACTTTATTGATTCTTTGTTTTATTTTATTTTTTTAGGGGGGGGGGGGGGGGGGACATCACAAAGCCACATAAAATGAAACACGTAATGGGAATGAGTCTTATTAACAACTCATATCCCAGCTACTCATATCCACAGGACATGGGTGCTTATTCAGTGGCTGTGATGCAGTCAAGGGCAGCAGTCAGTAACCTCAAGCTGATCTCCTGATAGGACATGATGCCAAATCCTCAAATTCACATTTTGGCGCTATAAGCAAGAGCTCGATGTTTGTTTGAGAGGACAGGACAGTACTAAAGTGGGTGTTTGGAGGACTTCCAGAGAATACATTAATGATCCCAACCCAATTGGTAAGCCAACGGCTGTCATGAGTGGTGAAGCTTATACGGGAAATAGCACATAGTGTGATATTCCTTCTATCAGGGAATGTAGCTCATTGTATGAAGTGATTTAAAAAGCTCTGTATTATAATACTGTTAATTATAATACTACTAAAGTTACAATAAATACAAAATAGATATTATTCAAGGGCATTTAATAATGTGGGCAGAATACATAATTGTTCTAAAAATCTTTCATTTGAGAACGGCCAGGTGTGCTGTCATGCTCGTTTGAGCATGGCTGGAGAGCCAATTTAAACAATTCAAATTGCTTGGTAAGAACAACCAGTTGTATAAGTTGGCGGCCATAGCTTAGTGAGTAGAGATGATAATGTGTCAAAGTGTCCCTGAGCAAGACTCTTAACTGCTCCTCCCAGGTGCTCAATATGACTCTCTAAGAAGCCATCAGCTGGGTCAAGCTGAAATTGAATTTCCTCCGCAGGATTAATAAGGTATACATTATTATTGCTATTATTGGTGCAATATTATTACACCACATTAACAGTGGACATGTTTGAGGAGTTTCCATTGCCAGCAACTTGCATCATACTGACCTGTGCCACCATGCATAATTTCTTCAAGGCATGTGTTGTGGATTTTAAGGTTTTATAGGCTTTGATATTATTGCTGTAGTCTGGCGTATTTGTCTTTAATTATCTCTGTATTTGTTGCATTTGGACTTTAACCGGCATGGGGATCTTGCCAGTTTGAATGATATTGTTGCAAATGTTATCAGTGAAATTGATTGCTGGACCTTGCTATATATAATTTGTTTCCACTGAAACGGACATCACAACTGAAAAAGGACTCGCCTATGAATTGAAAAATAAAAGAAAAAGTTATATGTAAAATTCCCCAATGAATAAAATAATTGTATTTCTCTCTCTTCTGTTTTCTGAACCTCACCATCTCTGGATGGTGCATATCAGCTAGAAGGTCAATTATTGATTTACACATTGTGTAGCCTAGCGTTTGTCTCAAGTTTAAGTTGTCTCAAGCCATTTAAGTATATTCTAGTGTTTAAAGGACCACTTCACCCATTTTCAACCTATCTTAATTGGTCCTCACTAATGCTCATTATAATATGGTACCATTTTTGTCTAGCTGTTGACAGTTCAGAAACCCGCCTACCAATGGCATCATCGG
>NC_137623.1:34067745-34077745 GCF_963280865.1 Gymnoscopelus braueri
ATTTACAAAAAGTTAAGAGTTAGACTGGTGGAGTGGTTTCTGGCTTAGTCCTGGCAAAACGATTCGAGGCGCTGAAGAGAACACAATTACACACACACACAGACACACAGACACACACACACACACACACACACACACACACACACACACACACACACACACACACACACACACACACACACACACACACACACACACACACACACACACACACAATGCCAGCACTCTCACAGCCAGGTCATGACAGCTCATCAATCCCCCCCGCCCCCTTGCCCGAACACCCATACACAAAGTCTTAAGTCGACCTACAGCAGCAGATGTAGACACTTGTGACCCCCCACTTCCCTGCTCCTATGCTCATAAATAATGGACGTCGGCGAAGCATCTGTCAACTTTTCTGTCAACCTTCATTCCAGACGGCAGCAGACAGACGGGGCCAGAGCGACGTCTTACATACACATAACAAACCTCCTCACAGTGACACTTTGACACCCTGGCTCACCTAACATGCTCTGTTTCATGTCCTGCACCCACATGGCATTCTCCTTTACACAGACACATGCACACTCACACTCACACGTGTGTGTGTGTGTGTGTGTGTGTGTGTGTGTGTGTGTGTGTGTGTATGTGTGTGTACGCGGGCGCGAGCACGCACACACACACACACACACACACACACACACACACACACACACACACACACACACACACACACACACACACACACACACACACACACACACACACACACACACACAACTGCTATGTGAACAGTACAGACATGCACTAGATGCAGGCACAAATACCTAACTCTTGAGTAACCACATCACACACACACACTACCAAACTGAAAACTAAAATGAACTCACTGAGGGGATGTTGAATAAGAGCAAAATATGTTCTTGTCTATATTTAATATCTCTTCAATACACAGGGACTCCACCCTCTTCTCTCTATGGAGACACAGCACTATAGTTGGCTGTACAGCAGTGGTTTTCAAGCTTTTTCATATCTAGGACCCCCACATTGAAATGTATTTGGCCACGGACCCCCATCTGCAAATTCTTTGTGCCAATACACGATTTGTGTTGTTAAAATGTTTCAACAATGTTTAGTACCGAATTGTTTCAGTTCTTGAATGAGGGGAGGGAATTACACCCTTCTGCTTCCCAAAATTAAGACAACTGACTCCATTTTGCAATGTGACGTGATTTTTTTTGTTTTTTTTTGTCTCAGTTTTCTTTTTTTGTTTTTGGTTATATGACACACAAAAACTAAAAACACATCTCCAATTGGCTATCTCTCTCCAAGCGATGGTGGGGAGGTATGTAGTAAGAAAGTAACTGCTAAGGTGGCAGTTACTGTACATGACTGTACAGCTGTTTCATAGACTAGACTGGTGTCTAACGCATACTTGTAATGGAGGACTCAGCTCATAAAGCACAAAGCAGCTTCATGATTCGCAACAAGCAAAGTTAAGTCAGAGTAATGAAGGTGTAAATCAGCATCACTGCTCAATGTCTCTTCCAACCTTGTCCCATCCTCTTTTCTTTTCTCCGTAATGGAAAGGCTAGCACTCACTAATAAATCTGTGCATGAACAGCGGTACTCCCTGTGTGTGTGTGTGTGTGTGTGTGTGTGTGTGTGTGTGTGTGTGTGTGTGTGTGTGTGTGTGCGTGTGCGTGTGTGTGTGTGTGTGTGTAAGAGTTCCACAAGTCTGTTAGGCCGCAACAGGACCAGATACCGTGACTTTCTTAGATTTATTTTAATAGATCGGGCTTGGGTAGGACTTTGGTTCACTGAACCTTTCTCCTTTCATCGACAATGGAAAGAGAGTTCATTGAGCCCGAATCACATTAGTAACTCTCGTCTTGTCTTGTCTCTGAAGCCCTCAACAGTGGATGCAATTATTTTTCTTCACAGCGCGCTTCAATTGATTTTTTTATTTTTATTTCATCATTATCTACTTTTTTTTTTGGGGGGGGGGGGGTTATAATGTAACATTATTCTTCACAGTCCACAACTAGAAGACCATAAATCTTCAATCTGAGTTGCTGCTGGAATGCGTAACCTGCCTTTATCCTTCACTGCATGGGTTCCCAAACTTTTCAGCCCGCGACCCCAAAATAAGGCGCCCATTGACTCGCGACCCCACCTAAACCTGGAGGTAATTTATGCACATAAACTTGCACATTCGGTGCGCATTTGAAATGTATTAAAATGGTAAAATGCACTATTTGTAATCATTTTAGGTTGTATTTCATCCATTCTGTTGAATTAAAAAAAAAAAAAAAAATCCCATTTTTTATGACCCAAAATAATTTCGCGACCCCACCGTCAGTCTCCCGGGTCGCGACCCCAACTTTGGGAACCCCTGCTTTACTGCATGATTATGCTTTCTGTAATGGGCAGTAAATGGCCCTGATTCACTAAGCTGGTCGTAAATAACATGTAAATAAAATGATTAAAGACGTGTGTCATTTCTCTAAGCAAAAACTGACGTGCGATTCACAAACTGTGTGTAAATCCCCGAATGTGAGGATCACAGGTGTATGTCATGATGAATCTGGACGGCTGCCAGCTGATCGTAAAATCACAAGCGCTTTTCCGAGAAGTTCATTTGCATTGTTCCACGCCCCATCTCACACCATAAAAGGCAACAGCAAATATCCAACTTGAAACTGACTTAACCTAACGTGAAACCAACTTCACCGCGCTGAAGAAGTTTCACTTCGTCCCTCGTCAGAAAATACAGTCGTCGGCGTCACATCGCCTTGACAACTTGTACATCTGTTCTGTCTGGAAGCAAGGCCCTCTATTGCACAATATCAGCTGAACATAATGCTCTCATGTGTAATGACAATAAGAAGTGTACTAAGTTTAACCCCACCACCAAATAATAGGCTAATAATAAAACATGGAAAGGATATTGTATACAGTAAGCCCTTTCTACTGCACATTGTTCACCTTTACTGAGGTAAAAAGATGATGCTGGAATACAGGGCATACTGGAACGCTGCTGTCCGATATATTATGGACCAGAGCTTTATTGATTACTGAGGGGAAATGCATCTTTTGGATTAATATATCACTGTCCTTCGTCGGAATGGGGAATGGATCTGTTCTGGACACAGCTATATTCCATCCATACTGTATCCTCATCAGATGGTAAGACTTATTTGCCTAATGTGTGTGGTGTTCATGTGATCAATATACAGTACAGTATTATAAAGGCGTGCCTGTTGCCTCCAGCGACATTAAGGCATGATAGTCTATTTTCATCATTACGTGAAACTACAAAAGAAAATCTACTTTATTAAGAAAAACACTAAAATAATGCTAAGAAAAGGCTTAGACTGAGGAATAAAATCAATAAAAACAGTGGATCAGTGAAACAGGGGAGTATGCAGTTAGCTGGGAAAAGCCATATTGAAGAGGTGGGTATGAGAGCGGTTTTAAATAAAACCTTTGAGTATAACTGTCTTCTGCTTGTGCCCTGTTCACTCACCATGACAGTATACGAACTGACCAAAATATGCTTTAAGATGATGCAATGTCTGCAATCCTCTGTTAGGGTGAGTCGAGGAGGACCCCGATCCAAGAGAGCAGACAGGCAGACTGTCTTTGGCTCCCAGTGAGGAGTTGTTGAACCCTGGCTTAGGAGTTCATTGCCACAGTGGGCTAGGGGGGACGGGGGGCACAAGAGGAGAGGCAGTGGGGGCATGGTCGCTTTTCATGTGGTGTGTACATGTGTCCATGAGAGGATAACGTCATCCAACACATCGAGATTCCCGTTCGACGCAACATACGTACGTCCTCCCCGAGTGAGGCTAGACTTTCAGCACCTCCACCCTCCACCCTGTTCCTGCACTCTAGCCCTCCCTCCTCCTGCCCTTAAAAAGGATTACAACCGCTCACTATAAGCATCAGAGAGAATAAATAAGACGGGTTAAAGAAAAGTGAACAAACTAAAAATGAAAGAAGAAAAAAACAAGAAAAAGAGAGAGAGAGAGAGAGAGAGAGAGGACAGAATCAAACCATTTTGTCTTCGGTGAGAGCGGTGATGGATGTTGAAGCTCGAATTGTTTAAGCTCGTACAAGGCCTAATATAGCGAGGGAAAAATGGCTTATCAGAGTTGTATGCACTTAACTGAAAGCAACCCCCTTTTGAGTTGGGAGGTGATGCCCTAAGACCCCTTTCTCCAGAAGACACCGTTAAAGCATCAACCGTCGAGCACCGCGCTTCATCATGAGCGATTGCCACAGTCAAATTGTGTGTGTGTGTGTGTGTGTGTGTGTGTGTGTGTGTGTGTGTGTGTGTGTGTGTGTGTGTGTGTGTGTGTGTGTGTGTGTGTGTGTGTGTGTGTGTGTGTGTGTGTGTGTGTGCGTGTGTGTGCGTGTGTGTGTGTGTGAGAAGTGATAGAGAGAAAGAAAGTGAGTGGATGGCAGATGCTGGTGCTGAGGGACTGGCACAGGGTATTGTTTGTCTCCTATTCTCAGTGTGTTGGCCAGTGATCTCCCTTCCTCTCCTCTCCTCTCCTCTCCTCTCCTCTCCTCTCCTCTCCTCTCCTCTCCTCTCCTCTCCTCTCCTCCCATGTCCTCTCCACTCCTCTCCTCGCGAGGAGGTGCTATCGGTGGCACACTGGTGCTCATTAGCATGCAAGCTGCATGTGCGCCTTTGAGGGGGCTGTTTGTTTATTTAGCAATTTCTTGCGTTACCAAAGGGCACATCTCCACTGGGGGGGAAAAAAGCTGGTTAATGGCCTGTGGTTAAGAAGTGTTTGTGCTACTATCATATCTCATAAAGTATTTACAGCCACTGATCGGCCCCAGTGGTTCTAGGCCTGGTGGTTAGGCACCTCGGTGCAGTCCAATGCAAGCAGGCAGGCAGGCAGTGTTGGTGTCAAGAGCACATGATATGCAGACATGCAAAAATGCACATACTGTAGACACACATGAGCAGCATGCACGCACACACACACACACACACACACACACACATGCTGCCCCTCCAGTAACAGACTTGGGAATGTGTGTGTGTGTGTGTGTGTGTGTGTGTGTGTGTGTGTGTGTGTGTGTGTGTGTGTGTGTGTGTGTGTGTGTGTGGCAGTGGTGGAAAAAGTACTCACATTCTCCAAGTCCAGAATAAAAAATTGACTTGAGTAAAAGTACAAAAGTATTGGCATCAAAATGTACTTAAAGTACCTAAAGTAAAAGTACTAAATTGTTTGAAAATAGATCGGCTATTTTCAAATAGCCTAGGTATAAAATGGGGCTAAAGTGGTTAATGTATGTTTTATAATGTAATCATGTATATCTGCAAAGTAACTAGTAACTGAACTTCTCAAATAATTGTAGTGGAGTAAAAGTAAAAGTATTGGAAATTGGAAATACTCAAGTAAAGTACAATTACCTCAAAATTTTACTTACAGTAAGTACTGTACTTAAGTAACTCTACTTAAGTAAATGTACTTAGTTACTTTCCACCACTGGTGTGTGGGTGTGGTTTCAGTTGCTTCTCCTGCACGGCGGTACCACCTGCTCATATTGGCAGAACGGCGAGGAGTTTGCAATATGTCACGGGGCGGAGCCACTCTGTACCAACCCCGGCAGGGCGGTGACCCTGGAGCACACGGCACGCACGTGTCGACTCACAGGATGAGCCCCCCTCCCTCTCCCCACACTGGTGTGACGGAGGGTGGCTGGAGGGACAACTTCAATTATGTTCCTCTCCTCGCTGGCATTGAGCCGGCGGATGGAGGCGTAGATGAGGTCACGGGGTGACATGGATGGCAAACAGCTGTCTGAAAACATTGCCGGGGCAAGAGGGAGATGTCTTAGTAAGATAGGACAATATCGCCTCAGTACCTTTTGCATTGCAGTCTAAACCCCTAACCCACCCCCTACACTCTTGCTATTCACTATCCCCCAATGTTTCAAATAGTAATCTGCTTCTGCCTGGGTTTAATAGCATTGTTATAATCAAAACTTAATAACAATCTAAATCAAACATTCAGACAGTCAAGTTGCATTCAAATGATGGGCAAATAGATAATGTCATGCAAAGTGAATTCAGACTGGGGAATATTTCCATAATTAAAAGTTTCTTGACAATCTGAGAACAAAAGAAACAATGGCGAGACACCCATAGGAGAGGAATATAATCTCTGTGACACATAAGACTCCACAGGCATGGACACAAGGCCTTCAAGGGTAACTGGCTAATTGCCTTTAAGGAGCTCGGTGTCACCATTTGCAAATGGCAGAGTGCCACTTCATGCCTCAGCCAACCTCAAGATGAAAGGATAAGGTATGCAGGGATAGAAATTAAGATGGAAAATAAACCACCAGGTGATGTCTTGATGTCCAATACAACCCGCAAGAAAGAACACTTGAATGGGTGGTTCTGACATGAACACATCTGCCTATGTAATTATGAACGTATTAAGTATCCTTTCTACACCCTACTGTAATTCTGCCAAGACCCACTCTTAGACACAGCCTACCTGCCTCTGATTGTGAGGTTAAGGTTAGGGTTAAGGTTAGGTTTGGGCATAGTTTCTGTAAAGTTATATGGTTAGGATTAAAGTTAGGATTGACATAGTTGCAAAAGTGCATGGAAGAAGTTGCACACAAGGAAGAACAAGGAAGAACTGTGAATCACAGTGACTAGTTGCCAATCCCAGTGGGTCTTGGCAGAATGAGGGGGTAGAAAGGAATAATGTGTTCATAACTAGCTGAAATCAAAGCTGCCATGTTTAGAGACTGCAGCCTCCTGCTTGCTGGGTTTAGAATACTGTGTCACAGACGACAGGAGAAGAAAAGGCTAGCGGGCTATTCATGTGCTGAAGGCTTCATGGCGACTGGACTGAATGCAAGCGTGGCTTTCTTGTGTCCCATCACAGTGAGAGTTTAATTGTATTTTCGATAAAAATTGATTGGGTAGTGAATACACATAGGGCTCCCAGATTGATTGATTGATTTTTTCCCCCTCATTTAAGGAGCCAGGGTTCAGCAGTAAATTGGCTTCACCAGCGAGGTGGGGTGAAGACATGGTAGTGGATGGAGGTCACAATTCCCCCCATTGTGGTTAAAGCTTTTGATACTTCCGAGCTGTTCTGTAGCATGCTTCAGGGAAAGTGGCAGACGAGCGAGAGAGAGAGAGAGAGAGAGAGAGAGAGAGAGAGAGAGAGAGAGAGAGAGAGAGAGAGAGAGAGAGAGAGAAAGACCACCCTGTTCCAATAGAAATGAGAGTTAACACAGCATATGTCACACTGTCTATCTCACATCTCAACAACATGGTGGGAGCTCGATGTTATTAACTGAATTGTGTCGTTGACGTGCTAGCAGAGATAGGCTGCCAGATAGACAGTCATGGAGAGGGACATTGCTGCTGAGGCAGTGGGAGGAAGATAATAATGTTGAAGTGGGCTGTTTTCAGCCAACCGAGTCTGTTTGGAAGCATGCACTGTAAAACAGAATTGTAAACACTCCAAAAAGTGTAGCACTCCAAAAACTCATGCACAGCACTCTCCTGACTCGTATGGGGGGGGGGGTATTTAATTTTGTTATGTTTAACCAATGAGTGAGAGAGCATTGGGTGTGTTAAAGGTCTCAATGAAGACATGCTACAGTACAACACTAGGTACTTTATTTTCAATTAATTTACATTTTATTATAACAACAGAATGTGAGGGCTTGACTAATTAAATCAGATTTATTAGGAAAAATAAACAAAGTAGAGCTGTCTCTGTGACGGTTACAACCGTGTGGGAGTAGATAACCTTTTAAATACAGTATCTTATTTAAACAATGTTTGATTTAATTACTGGCATTGTAAGCTCAATACAATGCCAGTCATTGGTGTGAATAGTATACTACTCACCCTACCCTCCGCTGTGCTATTTCTCAGACAATATTATTGTTGATTTAGCACTATCGTTTGTTCTTGTCACTCTGCGCTAAATTAAACTTTAATTACCGTACACTCGGCCTCATGTTACTAGAGACTGCAGACTGTGCTCTGGAGCATAAATAAATGGTAAATGAAGTAGATCCTAATCAATACTGATATACTGAACCGAATAGGTTGGTGCCCTTTGTGCACCAGCAAGTTGCAGCTGTTTAGTCAGCTATGGTCCTCTTTAATAATAATAATAATAATAATAATAATAATAATAATAATAATAATAATAATAAGTGTAATAATAATAATATTGATAGTGATGGTGATGGTGATGGTGATGATGATGATGATGATGATGATGGTGATGATGATAATAACAACAATTACTCTCAAAAATGTATTTTGCTACCTAAAACAAAAAGTGTATTCTTGTTTTAATTTTGTTTTGATTGCCAGACAGAGACATTCTTTCTCAAAAGCAATGTCAGCTGCTATAAAGTTAAAGGTATCAGTGATCAAGGTTGGGTGAACTTGAATAAAACTGTCACTTTTGTGTCATGTGGCACAAATATGCCCCCCCCCACCCCCCACCATACTCAAGATCCTCTGTTTTTCATTAAAGGGATATTTCACTTTCAAAAAAACTTTTGGTGATTTTATCATCTACTCAAGCCTTTGTGAGCCCCCCAGACAGTTTTTAAGTTGCTCAATTCAGTATTTAGATATTTGATATTGATTTTATCAGACACGCCCCTTCCTACACAAACCCATTGTAACTTCAAACTCCATTTTAACCATGTTGGATTCATCAAAAACACCCGTCCTTGGTTCTGGTGACTCACCCTGCCCTCCTAATGCGTGAGGGGGCCGTGTTTTTCCGATATTTTTTTTCATTTATTTTATTTTATTCTTTTATTGTATTTTATTTTTTTCATTTAAAAAAAATATATATTAAAAATAAATGAAAAAAGTAATTGAAAAAGCACGGCCCCCTCGCGTATTAGGGGGCCGGTATGAGTCACCAGAACCAAGGACTGGTGTTTTTGATTAATCTAACATGTTAAAAATGGAGTTTGAAGTTACAATGGGTTTGTATAGGAAGGGGGCGTGTCTGATAAAATGAATATCTAATATCTAAATATTGAATCGAGCAACTTAAAAACTGTCTGCGGGGCTCACAAAAGCCTGAGTAGACGATAAAATCACCAAAAGTTTTTTTGAAAGTGAAATATCCCTTTAAGAAAGAAACTGCAGTATTTGGCCTTGCGGGATCTCGCCCTGACATCAAATTAGCAAAAGTTTCATGAGGTCATCATCCCCATTGTATTTTATTGTACATTACAATTTTATATTCATACCACTCTGCCATTAAATATTTCTAGTCAATTAATTTTCTTACACATGTAATGAGGCAACGCTTGGCCCCGCAAGGCACCATTTGGGAGGTAGTAGCTCACTGCTAAAATAAATGTCTCAGCCCCATTGCTCTGGAACGAGGAAATGGTTCACAGCCGTTCACCCGCGATCAGATACAAGCCTTGCTAGGCCCTCCAGATCTACAAATGCACTAATAGGTTTCTTGGGGGTTGCAAAGTAGCAGCGACATATCAGTGCCACATCCAATGCTTAGTGAGAGAAGCAGTGAGATATACTTAGAAAAATGCATTAGGACTCATCGATTACCTGAAAGAAATCTATCAACTATGAGGCTAAGCACCCTTGGGCCGGCAGATATCACCTTAGGTAATCTGATGGGACAAGAAATTATCGATCACCTTTTTCTTTTCTTTTTTAATCCTATTCATTGGTTTTGCTTTTAACCCTTCCATTGTGTTAGCGTAAAATTTGACCTGTTTTCAAGTTTAGATTATGTATAAAAAAAGAGAAACATTTACTTTTTCTTATTGGAACAATACTTCATGATATCCTCAGAACACAAAAAAATAAATTGTTATAAAATTGGCCTGTAAAAAGTAACGTCTGTGGTGTTGCAGGTCAAATATGACCCGGAAGATAATATCACTCTACCATAAAGACTGCTTGTCAACAACATTTAAAGTTCTATTTCTTAATATTCACTCTATGTCTTGCTAT
>NC_137623.1:34085245-34147745 GCF_963280865.1 Gymnoscopelus braueri
CTTTGCCGTAGCCGTCAGTCAGAGGTCTTTAGATCTTGAATGGCAGCCTAGCAGCCAATTCACAGAATATGCAACAGTGTTTCTGCCATTACCGATGGACAGGCAGAGAGAGCGGGAGGCAGCGCCATCGCCCTGTGAGCTGGACTGGGCAACGGGAGGGAAGGGATGGGGGTTGGGGGGCACATGTGGTACTGCCGCTGTAATGGCTGTAATTAAACATGTTTTTTTTTAATAGATATGCGTGCGTGGTGGGAATGCTCACTCGGCGAGAGGATACACGGCCATCCATAGATACGAGCTCTCTGCAAGTCTCTTTGCTCTGAGTCTGCACCCTACACCCCCCTGGTAAAAAAAAAAATACTTTTCGTGGCTATAGAGATATCGAGGAGGGAAAGGGAGGAAGAGAGAAGCATGATGTGGAGGAAGAGGGTGATGAAGGATGTGGTGGGGTAGCTTGGCTGACATCAAAAAGAGGAAAAAAGGTTAGAGTTTATAGTCCCATTTCTCAGCGTCTTGGCTTTTATGTGCTGCAGCATATCTGAGCCGAAAGGAATGCTGAAATTAAATTAGATGCATGGGGTAGAGGGATGAGTATGCGGCGTGCGTGTGTGTGTGTGTGTGTGTGTGTGTGTGTGTGTGTGTGTGTGTGTGTGTGTGTGTGTGCTTGCTTCATAAAATTGGACTTAGGTGGACCACTTTGCCCCTCGCGTGGAATATGTATGAGCAATACATTTAAAAAGACATTTAGAAGTCTGAGTGTTAAAAACTCGATGAAAGTATAAAAGTAAGTTCCTTTTATGAGGTTTCTTGACTCATAATTTACAGGTGCTATACTTAGGTTTGTCAGTAGATGCTGGATCATCAGTCAGTACAAGCACAGACTCAGTTGATCCAGATCCGTCCGGGCGTGACAATGGCAAATGGTTTACATGGCTCATGTCTCAGGTAGAAGGGTCCCGTAGCAGAATGTTGCTTAGGGCCGCTGGGAGGTGGGGATCACCTGTGCGAGCGTGCGTGCCCGTGCGTGTGTGCACTGTAACGGCATGTGGAAAAGGAGCGTTGAGGGAGGACGAAAGCTAGCGAGAACAAAGATGAGAGAGGAAGGGAGATAGAGGGAATAAGGGAGGGGTTGGAGCACGGTTGAGAGGAATCAAAAAGAGGTGTCACTTTACTTGGGCTCAACAGGAGAAAGCTCCAGAGAAGATGTTGGGAAATTGGAGTAAACGTGTCAAAGCAAGGTCTTTATTCTCCTTTGGCTTTGATCTAAACACACACACACGCACGCACACACACACAGAAAGTTCATAGCTGCACATGATATGGTAATAGCAATAGTAATAGTAATTAATCCAGCAAAGCCATTGTGCCTGAACACTTAGGAAAGCCTGACTTCTGACTACCTCAGAAGTCAGAAACTCACCTCCTTGTCCTCCTCTCAACTCCTCTGCTCTATCATTCCCTCCTCTTCTCCCCACCATCCCTTGTTTCCTCTCTAGACTCTTACCGCTGTGAGGTTGATTTGTCCTCTAACTTGGCAAGAAGTAATGGGCCTGGATCCAAGCCAGGGTCTCTCGTCTCCTCATCTCCCAACTCTTATTGTCTGACCTTCCTCCTTCTCTCGCTCTCTCTATTATGACAGTGTGACCTACTTCACTGTGACCTTTGATGGCTTGTTTTGCGGCCCATCTGGGTGGGTAGAGGTATTGGTGGTTGTTGGGGCGGCTACAACTCCCTTCTTTGACGTCTCTCACTGCCGGCCATTTAGATCAGCCTGACGTTGTCTTTGTTAATGAGCCAATTGAATGGAGGCAATAATGAAAATGATATTCTACCTAAGACAATTATAGAAAAGATATGAGGAAATTTGCAGTGAAAGATGCCTTAGGATATAAACAGGTCTTTGGGTTAAGCAAAGCTCAACAGGTAGTTCACAAACACTATATGGCATGGCTTGAAAACCTTTAGCGCACATGCACAGAACGCTGACTAGTTAGTGTGACATAGTGCTAGTTAGGTATGTCAGCTAATGAAACGTAGCTAACCAAACATGGAGTTGGGCAGTTTTAGGATGCAATCCTTCCACTCTTAAGAGCCATCATCTCTCTCTCTTCCTTGCCACCGATCGCCAAGCACTTGTTCATGGGGGAATGTTTGGTCTCTGAGTACGGTCTTGACCTGCTCTACATGTAAACTGTCTGGAGACATCTTGCTGTGATCGGCAGTATTTACATGAGGCCGATGCCCATTTGGAATGATGCTTGTTGGGAACACATGCCCTTCGGTTATGCAATAACCGTTGGACCCTTTGGTAGAGTACTTGGAGGCCAGTGTATTAATGTCAGTACTATAACATCATATTGATGATATTAAGAAAAGGGGACAGACAGAAAGATACAGAGATATTTGTATTTTCGGTTCTGGACAACCGCTGGTCCGAGTCCGACCAAATTTCCACTGCACTACCTCAGCAACACATGCCAGGTTTGAATCTTGGTCAATTGGTCAAATGGTGCTGGAGAGAGTCAGACACACACGTATGCACGCACGCACACACGCACGCACACATGCTAGGGCATTCACAGAATAGTCGAATATTCGAATATTCGAATATCAAACCGACTATTCGACTATCAAACCACTATTCGACTATTCGAAAAAAAAAAAAAAAAAGCATTTTTTTTTTTTTTGTAAGATTTTTTTTTTTTAGTGGCTTTTCTAGAGCAGACATGCAGCTGTGAGCTCTGGTGTGACGTCAACTCGCATTCCTTGAGTCGAGTCATCAATGCATTTGAAAAAAAATATCGAATAATCGAATATTCGAATACTTTTGAGTCGAATAATTCGAATACCATAAATCACTATTCGTTAATGCCCTAACACATGCATGCATGCACGCATGCATGCACGCGTGCACGCGTGCACACTCACACAATGTGAGGTGGTGGAAACCAACAATTCTCAGTGTGAAGACCCTGGCCAGAAGTCGGACGTGTGAACGGAACCCACCAAGGAGTCTCAATGAATTGCCTGTCAGTCTGAGGCTCCAGGACCTGAGAGGGCAACACCAAGCAGTCCACAAGTTAGGTTGAGAAATACCCATATAATCTTGCCACAGCCATGTGTCTTAGTGTTGTTGAGTAATACACTGCATACCTGGTCAGTAGCCTAAGTGTACATTTCTGTGGATGAAGCTATGTCTGTTGGGTAACATTCGACCATTACCCACAACACTTCCATAGATAAGGGTTCAAATCCCCAAATGTATATGCACTAGCAATAGCGCGAGGCACTTTGGATAAAGACATTACCCATGTTCTTTGCATAATGGTATGAGCTACTGTGCTGCAAGCCGCCTTGTATAAGAGCTTCAGCTAAATTGATCAAACAAATCAGTCTGCTGCTTGAGGGCCTGTTTAGGATGTATGTTTTCACGACAGTATAAAACAACCATGCTGACATACATTAGATGCAGCGTTTTGCTCATGCCATATTATTAAGGCATTCATCTAGAGCTTAAAAAAATATCGCAGACACAATTCTCAAGTATAAACACGGGTTGCTCTGATTACAATTTCCTTGCTTGCCCCAAGGTGGACTTTAGTTTGATTACCAAAGTAATTAGCTAGGCCCTAGAGAGAAGGCGTAACCCTAGAACACTAACGTTGAATATTATCACACCATCACTAAAGTTGGGTATATTATACCCAATATAATATATTCTATAAAAAAAATACTTCTCATCAAAATATATTTAAGTACAACAATACATGGCAAATTGAGGTACTCTTCTTTAATGTTTCAATATAAAATATCACAAAAAAAAGAAAACATCATCAGGGGGCCTTTTAAAAAAGCAATACCATAATAAGACCTCATGTAGGCAGAATCTGTGAAAAATGTGGGAATTGTTAAAGTAATAGGTAACTTTTTCAACAAAACTAAAGTTAAATTGTATCTTTTGTGAGTGGCAAATGTTTCACAACACTCACTCCATGAATTTCAGCCCCGAAAGCCTTTTCTATTATATTTTCTATTGAAACGGTGGCTAGGTTAGTCATTCCCGCGAAAATGACGTCATCCGGCCGGAAAACGGAAACGGAAATGCACCGGTTTCCTGTTTGGCCAGGAACTACCCTACCGGTTTCCTGTTTGGCCAGAAACTACCGCGCTAATAACAAAAAGGAATCTCACGCTGTTTTTAACACTCGCTTGACTGAGGTTTCATACTCCTCCACCAAGCCTGAAAAACGATCATTTTGATCCCCAAATCAGGCTATCCTATTGGCCACTGTCTCCCCTCTGGGCTCCAGACTAGTTCACACTTTCTCCCCCAAACAGTGGGGGGTTCCATTGTCTTCTAAATAGCCATTAACATCTCAATTGCACTCTGCTGCAGGCAGAAACATTATAAAATAGTAATGTAGTATATATATATATAAAATAGTATTATAAAATGTAATGGTAACTGCAGATTCTGTATGTAAAATCTTTATTAAAAAAAAGTGTATAAAACCGCGCAATCTGTAGCGTCACATTAAACTCTTCAGTGAAACAGACAGTGAAATGGGTTGCCAAATTTTGAGAGAGAAATAAGCAGGCAGGTCTATGAAAATGTTACTGCATACGTTGTGCCCTGAGAAAAGTGAGACATGAAGCAGTAGGCTAGTGTGTATTTCTGTCTGACTCCTATATTGTGAGCAGGCCTGGTGTTTCGGGCATCAACTCGCGAGTTGAAAAACAGTAGAAACTAGCTAAATTACTTTTTTTTTTTTTTGGCTGATTTTCGTTTTTTTCCATATTAACACAGTTCGAATGTTGAGGAAGCTTTCGATCCCAACAGATATCCGTTTTAGAATCATTAAGTGGTTTAAATTACATTACAAACACAGCAGTGTTTCTGTGTTTCTGTCGGTCTTGTGGGGGCGGAGAGTGGTTTTAACTTGCAGGGACAACAGTAGCATGAGTGGTTTTGGTTGGTCGTTGGCCCATTGTTCTCCGGTTACAAGCCTAATCCCCACCCATCAGTTTCGCTCCTCTCTGTGGTGGTGTAAAGTTACTAAGTACATTTACTCAATTACTGTACTTAATTTTGAGGTATTTTACTTTACTGGAGTAATATCCACTGGGTGAATATTCAACCTGAGGCTGAAACTAACTTCACCACGGTGGGAAGCGGCTAGCCCTGGTCCAGAGCGTTAGTCAGTTCCCTCAAGTTCCCTCAAGAGTAGTGAAAATAAACAAAACCATTTCGCTACTCACCGAAACAAAGGCTGTTTTGTGTTGTTGAAAGTCTATTCTCGGAGGTGGGAAGCCTCTCAGCACCCCACCTACTCTGTAAAATACACTTTTTGGGCAGAAAATAAAATATGTCCGCGAGACGGAAATTATTTATATTTACTCCACAGTGCCCTCTACAGATTTGGTTAATGGTAAGTTCAAATTGTCCAGATCTGTAGAGGGCGCAGTGGAGTAAATAAAAATAATCTCACTAACGCTCTGGACCAGGACTAGGAAGCGGCCAGTATTGCGTTAGTCTTTTTCGGGACAGAATCTAGTTGTATAAACAATATAACATTGTAGCGAACACAGCAGCTACAGTAGGTGAGGGCAGCCCCAGCTAAACAACAGGCCGCTCGACGTTCGTATGGAAGTATTTCACTGAAGATGTGGCCAAAACAACAGTGGAGTAACGAGGCTAGGAGCTAGCATTGTTAGCTCGCCGTCAAGCGTCATGGCAGAACGTACACCTGGTGTTTGCATTTCTCCATTTACAACTCGTACATCTACATAAACGTTCATATTTCAAATATAAAGTGCTTATCTCATGGCCAGGGATGTTAAAATTCTGTTCGGGTAACCCATAAGTACCCATAATCTCCGTATTGTCAAACAAAATTTTTTTAATCCGATCGGTGGCCATTTTCTCCGTATTTTCTCCATGCTTTCAACTACGTGACCCTATCGGTTG
Source organism: Gymnoscopelus braueri (assembly GCF_963280865.1). Lineage (NCBI taxonomy): Eukaryota > Metazoa > Chordata > Actinopteri > Myctophiformes > Myctophidae > Gymnoscopelus > Gymnoscopelus braueri. The sequence continues at coordinate 34,091,214 of NC_137623.1, forward strand.
GGAGGTGTAATTGCACTCTGATACACTATAACTCTATGAGCAAATGATCGCCAATCGGATTAAAATGCTTTTTATTGAACAATACAGAAGTTACGGGTACTTATACCCACCCGAAGTAAATTGTAACATCCGTGGCCACGGAATAAGAACTTTATATTTGAAATCCGAACTTTTATGTAGATATACGGGCTGTAAATGGGGAAAGTGCAAAAAACAGGTTGAAGTTTCGTCATGACTGTCATAATATGACCGTCAAGTAATGCTGCTATAAATCTAGTAGCAGCAAGCGAACTATAGTAACTTGTAAACAACCCAGTGTGCAAACTGCACAAAACACGTGGGCAGCTATATTATTATTACCATTATAATGTAATTATATATATATAATTATAATAATAATAATAATAATAGAAAGACGTGAAAAACAAGCCCAAAGTCGCTTATAATAAGCAGACATGGCAACATAGACTTGCATAGACTCGCTTCGCAGCTCGTCTACGGGCCGCTCTGCGGGGGGTCTAGAGGTGTCAACTGCTCTTGCCTGGGGGAGAGAGGGGGAGAGCGGTCAATTTAGCCGAAATATAACGGTTGGGATGGTATATATGGTATATATTTCATATTTATAATACGTTTCAGAAGAAAAAAAAAACGGAGATGATTTGAAACAAATATTTAGGAAAAGTCATGAAAGGGGAACTTTCTCAGAGCTTCATGAGAGAAGATAATCCACTTTAAATTCTCAAAATCGGTCATATTGATAGCTTAGTCATGCAAGTGTTAAGAGATTGTAGGATTTGAAGATCAAAAAACAACAGAAAAAGAAAACACAGCTCATGGTAACTAAAGCTCCACTGGCTAAGAGAAACGATCCACAGATAGTATAAAACAATTAAAAGAACGCTTTTTGAAACGCTTCCGTCTTCCGGTGAAAACAAATGGAATTCTGGGTAATGCAGGAATAAACGAACGGCCTGCAGTGACGGTAATGACCAACAGAGGCTGCTAAAAATCGTTATTTGTGGACCTGCATTGTATTACTTTAACAAAGAATTTAAAAAAATTATAAAATGGAGCTGAGAACCTCTTCTTTGGTCCACCCATTCCTTGGACATGTGAGCCTTCCAAGCACCTGCCTGTAGGAAAAAACAGGGATGGGGGCAGGGAAACAAGCCTACCTTTCGATGATGTCACTGAGCAGCCTGAAGGTACCCAAGGACCCACCCACTTCAGACATCAGCAAACACAATGAAAATCACATATCCATAATTGTGTGGGGGAAAATCACCCGACTTTAGTGTTCTAGGGTTAATGAATAGTTCGGGTCCAGAAACAACATACACTTGTGGTGAAGTATATTTGTGGTCGAAAGAGTGGCTGTATTAGTCCCCTGGTGAAAGGTTCAAGAAGGGAAGTCCAGTCCAAGGATTTCAGTTAGGTTTCATTTTATTCCACCCAACAGGCAAGCTGCCAGGTTAGGTCAGATTAGCAGAGCGCCGCATTTTTATACAAGCATGTCATTTTATACTCGGTCTACCTTCTGCTCACAAGGGGAGGGGTCAGGTAGCTAAGCCCAGCCCCTAATCCCCGTGGGCCTATCACATCAAATACATGAATACTTGAGGAGTCGTGGCCGAACCCCCACAAACATCCTGTTAAACACATTAGCATTGTCCTTACAGTGTGCCAACTTGTCTTATTTCCAATTGTCAAACTTTACTACTACACAAAGGCTGGTTTAGTCATTCTTGTTCAACATCTCTTAAGCTTTAGAATAAGCCCACACACTTTATACTTTCATGTTTGCAAACAGTAGTTGGAAATCCAATAAGTCAACATAAGACAACAGTTACTTCAGACTGAATATTTTCCCTAAATGACATTTCTCTTTGTTAACAGCACAAGTCATAGTTATCAACACTTTAATCATTTCAACTACTCATTTAAAAGGCTCTTAGTATTGGGTATATAGTCTTACTCAACTTGACAGAGTTAAAGCCAGACTTTCTTCTGTAGACTTGCTGTCCTCTGCCTAACCACTACGCATTCCCTGTCTGTAGCCAACACCCAGGAAGGAACAAAGGGATTATAATTAGTTCAAGACAGGGGTAGCATCACCGGACTCCAGGAGGGCAAGCCTCAAACAGTATGCCTACAATAGAACAAAGACTTCTCTTGTAGCGGTAAACACAAGTTTCTTTTGTCAATCAATTCACCTGCGAGTGTTAACACCGGAATTCTAAAGATTTACTTATCTAAAACAAGAAACAAAGGGTCTACCAGACAGCCTGTTCCATCCTTGGGTACTTTTTACATGTCAATACAGAGGAACCAAAAGGTTCAGGTGTGGGGGAAGGCCAAGTGGATCGCCTCTCAGCCACAGCCTTCATGTACAACTGGAGAAAACATCAGTGTGTCTTTACTTCAAGCGAGTTCTGCTGTCTTATTATATCCTTACTTATATTCAAATACCACGCTTATGTTTGACAAGTATACATCAGTGGTTTATAATGTGAAGGGGGTATCGGTTTTGGTTCAGAGCTAGATGCATAAAAACATATGGTTGTATCTGCGGGTTGTGGTTTCTACGGTGAGAGTAAGGGGAGGAGGGGGGGGGTATTTCAGAGGCAGTTGAATAAAAACATATGGTTGTGTTTATGAGTTGTGGTTTATAAGGTGAGGTGTAGGGTCAGAGGTTGATGGGTTCACCAGAAACATGCTGCTGGCCTCTGAAGGACAATATCTGTGTACATGCTCATTAGACAAAATAATAATACATGGTGTGTGTGTGTGTGTGTGTGTGTGTGTGTGTGTGTGTGTGTGTGTGTTCTGTTTGTTGAACCAACATATCTCCTTATCGGTCCATTCATTAGTCTGCTGGAATAATCTAATTGGTATCTTTGTGCTATGACTACAGTATATCTGCAGAAATCAGAACATACTCTGTAAGTTAATATACTGTGCACATTTGGTGCAAATATAGTGCATTGAATTGACCTCATTAGCACACTTTGTTTAGCGATGTACCACACAATCCCACAACCCCCTCCCAACAGTAAACAGTAAAGCTACAATGTTTGCTGTGTTAAGGCCAGCAACATATTCGCACATATCAGTCAAGAAAACACAAAGAATACACATTCCTCAGAGTTCTTCCCCATGTCAAAGTTGAAGTGTCATACTGAACCGAGCTGAGATGTAATTTAAAATTCAACATTTTAATTGGAGTGCGGCCGGGTGGTAATGTCCTGGTTCAGTCTGGTTCAACGTGTTATATTACACTTATGTGATGCAACTTTAATGATGCAACCTTTAATTAAGCACCACTTTTACACTGCAATCTGGACTGTCCATTTTCAAGTGCTTAATTGTGACAGATTTTCAGCATTTTATTTATTTTTGTGATAGTGTGTGTGTGTGTGTGTGTGTGTGTGTGTGTGTGGGGGGGTGGGTGCTCAAACTTGAGCACCACTTGGAGCCCCATAATTGCTGCACCGCTTGGAGACCCATAATTGCTAAAATCCGCCCCTGGTGGTGAGGTGTTGAGACACTTATGCCTTTTCACACGTGTGTGTGTGTGTGTGTGTGTGTGTGTGTGCGAGCATGCATGCACGCGCACGTGCGCACACACACACACACACACACACACACACACACACACACACACACACACACACACACACACACACACACACACACACACGCACACACACACAGAGAGAGAGAGAGAGAGAGAGAGAGAGAGAGAGAGAAGAGAGAGAGAGAGAGAGAGAGAGAGAGAGAGAGAGAGAGAGAGAGAGAGAGAGATGGATGGATGCTTAATTAAAGTTGCATGGATGGAGAGACAGACACACAGACAGACAGGTTCGTTAAAATGTTTTCACAGTCTGCTTTTTGGCGCAAGAAATCTGACTCTGTATGCAAGGCCTTAGCGCTCCACCTTGGGCATGTGAGGAGAAAAAAAAGGAAAACGTGTAACCCTCGAGGCAGTGCCCTTGGGCACGATGCCAAACTTGTGGGTCTTGCGCGAGTCCAGATGGTCTGCCTCCTTCATCAATTAGCACGAGTACAAAATATAAGATGTTTTCCCTCATGTCGGTGCTCTTAGATTACCATCAAATGGTGGTAAAAGCTAGGCGGGGTGGAATGGCAGCAGATTCTCGGTGATAAACACACTTCCACTTTCTACTGTGCATCTCAGTGCGAGGAGAGGTGGTTGGGAGGGGGTAGAGAGAGTGAGGGAAGAGAGGAACAGATACAGAATGAAAGGTGTCTTGAATACCCCACAACCGCCGGTTCCCTCTCTGTCTCTCTCATTCTCTTTGGCTGAACTACCCCCCTCATCACATCCTTCTTTCTGCCTTGGCTTTCTCTCACTTTCTCTGTGCTGTGCCAATTTTGGATTTATTTATTGTTTTTCACCCGGTACTTTTCTGTGTGTTTGTGTGTTCTGCCTTTGATATGTGTGATCTGCATAGTTAAAGTCTCGACTGTGTGTTTGTTTGCAATTAGGATTTAGAAGGCAAAATCAAAGATGCCATAACAGGATTACAGCGCTCAACTTGCATGGGGGTGGCGGTGGGGATCCTCCGGGGAGTGCCAGGCGCATCTCTCTCTCTCTCTCTCTCTCTCTCTCTCTCTCTCTCTCTCTCTCTCTCTCTCTCTCTTTTTTGTGAGTGAGTGTGTCTTTATTTGCGGCACATATATTTGCATGTATCATCTCGGCATGTTTTCACATGTACATTTTTGCATATCAATGTTTGGCTCTCACGCGCGCGTGTGTGTGTGTGTTTACTCCCTGTTGTATTTTGTCTTTTTTTCCTTCTTTCGTTTTTTCTGGAGGCCCCCAGAGCAGCCAGTGTGTCTCCGTGCTTGCTGTTGTGGTAGGAGTGTCAGGAGTTTGGAATAAACATGTATTTCCCAAGTGTCCTGGAAAACCTGGAACATTATGATGCAGTTCTTCTAGTCATGGAAAATGACAAAATAGTTGAGCTTTTCCCTCCAGGACATACGCCAAGTAGTGTGTACTGTAGACAAGGCAAAGCGGATACTCAAAGGCACTCACCACCCCAGCCACTCAATCTGCTTATGCTGCTACCAAGAGACAGGCATTAGTTTTACGTAGCTAGACAACTATTCCACAATCTCTGAATGCTGTAGAATGTGGAACTACACCTTCAGAAATCCGGAAAGCAAAGGTGTTTGTCTGTTCATCATGTCTGTATCTTTACATTTTATTTTAGAATTTCCATTTATTTTTTGTCTCCGCCAGGCCGAAACGCATGGCGAGAGAGTATGTTTTGCCCCCTGGGCTTGCACTTGAAAACATAATTTAATAGCAGCAATCTCTCTCAAATGCTAGGTGACACATTTTGTTTGTGTAGCCTACTGAAATGTGTTGTTGAGGATGTCATCGCGACCTCCCATTCGCTTGTTATACCCAGTTGAAAATAGCATGTTTCGCCAAAAATACATAGTAAAACACAGGAGCTCACATACAGAATATTTCCCAAATAATTTAACCAGGAAGTGAATGGAGCAGTAAATCTTTGGATCGCGTTATCTCCTGTTTTTTTTTTATTGATTGAATATTTTATTAGGCAAAAAATGTAAAGCATTACATTTAAAATACTTTGTCTAACAGGTCCGTTCATGGACTTGTTTCCAATGAGGGCCTTGGTATTCAATTCATAGGCATATATAGTGGCACCACAGTTCAAATATCATTACAAAATAAACAGCAAAAAAATAAAAAAGAGGGGAAAAAATATATATGTACAAGAACAGGGGGGGGAGGGTCTGCTGTCTAACGGGAAAATGGTACTACCTCCTCCTTTGGCCTCCTGAAAGGAGATTTTTTTAAGGCTCTTTTAAATGAGCCCAGCGAACTGCATTTTTTGAGGGATGGAGTTAGACTATTCCAATCCTGGGTGGCAGTGCTGTAGAAGGAGAATTTGCCCATGTTTGATTTATGGGTGGGTGGTACCAAATTGTTGTTAACGCTCCCTCTGGTATTGTGACTGTGGGTGTCGCTAACCTTTTGGAGGTATTTACTCAGATATGCGGGAATAGGGGGCATATCGGGCAAATTTGCATTTACAATTTTGAAGGCCAGTCCCATTTTTTGTTGTTTAACCCTGTCTTCCACCCTGAGCCAGCCTAGGCTGGCAAAATGGGTGGGAGAAAGGTGGTTCATGGGCCCCAATCCGAGGAGTAGCCGAATCAGTTTGTTTTGGGAGGTTTGAAGCTTAGATAGAGGTCTCTCTATCTCTGTGTGAAAAAAAAGAGAAAAAAAACAGAGATCTCCATCAATGGCGGTGAACGGGTGGATTTGATTAATCCACCCGCGATTAATCACCGCTGTTCACCACGGCTCTAACAGAAATTTGCATGCAGTTGTGACGATCCAACAGTATGTACACGTTTGGAGGAGTTGTTGGCGGAAGGTGACTTGCTGCTCGAGTGCCAATCTGTCGTTAAGCAACGTGTTATTATTATTTTTTGGTCCATCTTTCAGCAGCGGGCAAGGGTTCTACTCGGCGGGTAGCTGCCTGCGTTGCCCAGCGCTGGCTACGCTTTTGGAGAGAAGAGAAGAGAAGAGAAGAGAAGAGAAGAGAAGAGAAGAGAAGAGAAGAGAAGAGAGAGCGCTTGACAGACTGATTGAGAAGGAGAGGCGGGCACAGAGCAAAAGAGAATCAGATAGAGAGGGAAGGAGAGGAACTGCCATTAGCTGTTTGTTGCCAGGGACAACAGTGGTCAAAGCCAGTTTTGCAGCCTTAGCCTAGGGGGTGTAATGTAGAAGGTGAGTCATGCTGGTGATGAGACGCCTTTAATGCATTGCATCATCACTCAGGGTTTAGGAGTGTTAAAGGTGATTAGACCTTTAAAATGCCGGGCTGGGTGGGGGTGTTTCTATAGTGTGTGTGTGTGTGTGTGTGTGTGTGTGTGTGTGTGTGTGTGTGTGTGTGTGTGTGTGTGTGTGTGTGTGTGTGTGTGTGTGTGTGTGTGTGTGTGTGCACTGTGTTTGTGGTCGGCTGCTGTGGTCGAGTCCTTCTCAACAACGACCGCAGCTAAGCTAAGCTAGCAAGAAAAAACTGGCCTGGGGTCTCAAACAGAGCTGCCAAGTCTCACCCTTTGAGAGTGAGAGTCACGCAATTTGCCACTCATCTACACTTCATGGAGTACATTTTTTTGTACCGAATTAACTGAAATAAAGTAATAAAAACTGCCCGTGCACTGGCCGCACATGCACGCGCGCGCACTAAAGTCTCACTCCTAGATTTTCCAGAAACTTTGCAGCCCTGGTCTCAAACCTCTTTAACTATTCATAGCTGAGGAGACTTGGTATGTAGGTGTGGCACTTTAATGCAATCTTCTGTAGGTTTTAGGCATTGTTGTATGCAGGTGTGTGTATATGGATGTACTTTTCTGGTATTTTTTCTGTTTTTCTTGTGGGATATTTGTATAGTTTGTTCTGTCATTAATTGTTTTACTGTATGTCTTCGGAATTATCGTTTTTTTAGAGCTAAATAAAACATAAATCATAAGAAATAATAAAATAAATAAAGTACCATGGCCAAATATGACAATACTACAATGTTTTGTCTTTGATTATAGTCCATGCCTTCATTTCGGCTATAAGCCTCTACTGAGAGGACACCTATCGACTATGCAGGTCTATTTACAACTCACAGTTTAGTAAGCAAAACATGTTTTCGCCTGTTGTCAGGGTAACTATTTGTAAACTTGGCCACATAGAAATAGCCATTTATGGATCCGTCCACCAACCAAACCTCTGTCTATCTGTGTTCTCTTGTTGTGTATTATAAAGGGAACCCATATCTCATATTCTTGAGGCTGCATTGCAGGTGGCAGTCTCCGAGCTAGAGCTCTTGACTTTTGTTATTAAACACTTCAATTCATTCACTCTACCTTTGTGGGAATTACTTTTTACGAGTCATTCTGACGTAAAGTATACTTAAAGGAAAGACAGAAAGAAAGAAAGACAAAGTTAATGAGAGCGGAGTACAAGAAAGAAAGAGAAAAGGTGCGACCACCTACGATCGAAGCCAATGCCAGCTGTTTCAATTAAAGCCGTCCTGTAGACAAAGCAGGCAACAGGTTTAAATAAGCCCTCGCTGAGTGGGGATTTAAGAATAACAATAGGGCCTCTCTCTCTCTCTCTCTCTCTCTCTCTCTCTCTCTCTCTCTCTCTCTCTCTCTCTCTCTCTCTCTCTCTCTCCTCTCTCTCTCTCTCGTATAATCACAGGGAGTGCAAATCATCATCAGGAGCGACAGCTGAATCACTGCCATTTGGAGGATGTAGCTGTCATGCTACAGACAAGCACAAAAGAAGAAAAAAAACATGAGCAAACATGCTTACGTGAATGATGATGGCTTTGCTCGTAATGAGAGTTAAAATGAAAACCAGTGATCATCCCCACTGGATTTGGGTATCGAGATGCAAAAAGAGACCTAAACCAAACCCGTGTTGAGGCATGCAGTCATGCATATTCTCCCTCAGCCCTATGTTCCCTTAATTTAGGGTCAGGCTTTGGTTTAGTGTTCGTTTTTAGGGAACATACTGTAGGGCTGATCGAACATAGATAGTGTTAAAAACAGTGCTTAATCTGAATCCACTACACAAGTCATAACCACATGATTGCCCCCCAACCAATCAAATGGCGTAAATTGCAAAGGGTCAAATGTCCAGTACATTTTCCCCCCATCGCTTAATTGATCAGCAGGCCCCTATCACTTGTATTGATTTCTTAGCAGCAGTCCTTGATTTGATGGATTGATTAGTAGCCCCCAGTTAGTGGCCAATTTGTCAGGGAGATCTGACGTTGTCAGAGAAGAAGGCCATTATCTGCCAATCAGTGGTGGAAAAAGTACTCAAATTCTTTACTTACTGCAAGTAAAAGTAGCAATACTGCAATGTAGAAATACTTGTTTCAAGTAAAAGTCCAGAATTCAAAATGTACTTGAGTAAAAGTATTGGCATCAAAATGTACTTAAAGCACCAAAAGTGAAAATAGTAAAATGTTTGAAAATAGCAGATACATGTTGTGAGCTTGTTGATCGTCTATTTTTATTATATTAATTGTAGTGTACAATATTATTTGCCTCTGAGATGTAGTGGAGTAGAAGTGAAAGTAAAGTACAAATACCTCAAAATTGTACTTAAGTACAGTACTTAGTTACTTTCCACCACTGCTCCCAATCGTAGAGAGAGAGAGAGAGAGAGAGAGAGAGAGAGAGAGAGAGAGAGAGAGAGACGTCCACAACCACCAAATCCGACCGACATGACTGTCAATATATTAGCTCATACATGGGCAACTGGCAGCCCGGGGGCCACATGCGGCCCCCCACCTTCACTTAATGCAGCCCGTAGGTTAATATCGGATATGTTACTGATATGTTATTGATTTCAGCTGTTACAATTCCAAACATGCAAACATGAGATGCTTTAATTACTTCGGTCTATATAAGTAGCTTAATGACTAGTATTAAATTCTATTGTCTTTTTTATGTCCAATGTAATTCTATTTAAGTTCATAAAATGTAAATAACTATAATGCATTTGAAATTAAATAAAAAATGTACTTTTCAGGATTCCAATAAAAAAATTGCAAAAAAAAATCTGGATTCCAATTAAAAAATAGCAAAGATTGCAGCTCTACAAGCTCAAAATGTGTCGCACGCGACACGTTTTGAGCTTGTAGATCGGCTATTTTTGCTAATTTTGTGTGACATAGAATGTCTTTTTTGCATGTTTTTTTTCTTTTTTTTTTACAAAAAAGTTAAAATAAGAGAGTCTGTCTGCCCGACAGTATATGCAATGTGGCCCTCTGGAGTGAGTGTGGAAATATAGTGGCCCTCTCCATCATCAAAGTTGCCCACCGCTGTATTAGCTCATGATCAGCGGGTGAGATCATTATAGTGATAGGTGCTAAAAAACAAAGGATGTTAACAGTGCTAGCCATGGAAAAAAAATATTATGCATTGCTTGCATATCTAGGGCAAAGACAAATTGTGTTTATCACCTTTTTCCCTATAATAAAAGGTTTGAAATTTAAAGAGACACCAAGTTTCATGTTAAAAATATATTGCAGCACAAATGCAGGACCAATGCATTATAAAATGGCCATCACTCTGTATAATATTAGTGCATGGGACAAATGTACTTCATGAACCCCAGACTATAAATAACTAATATAGAATACACACTATACATATACAATATTTACCACTGATGATGTAGACCGGAGGACAATTTCACAAAGGGGGATCTGTATACAAGGCCGATGCAGTAGAGAGACAGGATAAGCGCAAGAAGGTGCGACTTGTAGCATGACCTCCGGTGTGCCACGACCACGAGAGAGGATCATTATCTAATCCAGCGTCAAAGGCCCGCATCACTCAGGAGAATGGGGATGAGGTGACTCATCACATTGATAAAGGTGAAATAAAATAACGACTTTGATAAAGACAAAAACAGACAGAGAGAGAGACAGAGATATGCTGGGTGTTCCAGCCTGTCAGGGATGATGGTGCACAGGACTGATCATCCATGTATGAATGGAGAACCTATGCTGACAAATGGGGGAGGCCCCTGAACCCCTCCCATGGACACGATGGAGAAAAATGTCCTTCGCCTCTCTCCGCTCTGCATCCCTTACCTTCAGAAATGTGCTGTGTAAAAGAGACATTTTGATGTGTTAAGCTGGAAAGGCTAAGGGACTCAGTGCTGTCACAGACCACACAAATGACTCACTCTGCCTTTCTTTAAACCGCCCTGCAAATGTGTCATGCCGCCCTGGCTAATAATTGGCTCTCTGGGCAACGTCCATCTGTCTCCTCTCAGCGTTGAGCTACAAAGCGGCCTAGGCGTTGATTTGTGGGGACTCGGGAGGGGGGCTGTACATAAGAACTGTTTTTTCTATTTCAATGGAATAAATCAAACAATCAGATATCTTTGCCTTCCAATACATCTAGTGGCACATACATTCAATGTAGGAGCTAACAACAGAGAAAACAGCCACCATTACCTGACCAAATTTTTATCAGGTTTTTTTGTTAGAGTAACTGTTTAGAGTAGATTAGTTTTTCTTTTTTCTGTGGTGTGTAAGAAGACACACAAACACGAGACAACATGGCAAGCCAACCTCAAGAACTATGATTCTAGAGTCAAGAATGATTCTTAATTGTGCCAGCCCATGCAGAGAGTATCCGCTAACAGTTGGACTGTGGATAGACTGCCACTCTTTTTTTTTTCTGAACTGGGATACATAACTGGAACTGAAATAGAGCTGAAGTGTCACATTTTGAAGCAACACACAACTTGAACTGAACTTGAACTGAATTGAAGTGCCACATATTTTGTTCTGTGTTTTGTTTTCATAACTGTCAATATTATGATTTAGGCATATTAGTGTTTACTTCAGTTTACATTTTGGGAAAGTGAAATTATTCTCTCACCTGTGAAAGCAGGGAAAGGAACGAGTAAACTGAGGAGAAGTAATACAATAGCAAAACAAACTATCTAGCTAGCTAGCTAATAGCCTTTAATCATCCAACCTTGATTGATTATCGAAACTGCACAATTTCTAAGGTGAAATACTCCTAAATAAAAGAGGGAGAGGGTGTCACAATTAACAATGTTGCTTTAAATTCACCCCAACAGACAATGACAGTGAATGGCCACATGAAGTACTATATGTGTAGCCACTAGCCTACTCTGTTCAAACCATAACCCCCCCCCCCACCAAACAAACACCCTTGATTCAAGTCCCATCATCAAGTGGATGATTAGGAGGAGGGGGAAAATGTCAGAAAGAGGAGGCATCTTTTGTTCTGCCATGAGATCTGCTCCTCGCAGCTGGGTTTTCTTTTGTGTGGGAAAAAATTACTGTGTGTGTGCGTGCATGCGTGCGTGTGTGAGAGAGAGAGAGAGAGACTGTACGTCACAATTTTCGGAAAATGAGTCTCATTATCCTGACACGCTCGATCCCCTTACTTGTGCTCTGGCGGATGTTGTGCTCTGTGTTCCATTGTTCCGCTGGCATTTTTTCTGTCCGGGATAAATCAGAGGTCTAGGACATAGGCTATGCTTTATTCATCTTCTATTCATCACATACTGTACAAACATACTTGTTTTTGTATTTCCATCTTTATGACGAAAAACGTGCACCATACAATGCTCACGGTCACTGATCCTCTCTTTTTTCCTCTATACCTTTTGGTGACCGAAGCAAAAAGAGACGGTGAGCTGTGCTGACACAAAGGGGGGTTACATAGCTCGAATACAAATACAGACCCATGCCACGTTGCAAACTCAATGGGCCCTTATTTATTTCCCAGAGGACAACTTAGAAAAAGCAAAACAGCCAAGGACGTTGCATCTGTTCAGGCCGTGGTACAAACTCAAGGTTCACTCACTATAGCTGATGCAGACAAAGGAGAAAGCAGAGGCCAGGGCAGAAGAGAGGTTTTATACCTCTTCTGGTCTACCGGACACGTGACATACCCTTCTCAGCCAATGAATGGCCCGGGAGTTTATAGTATGTAGCTCTGCATCAACGCCAGGGGGCGCTGATATCCCATAGTGAGTATGTTACGGAGAATTAGACAAGAAACACACAACACAAGAACAAAGTTTGGTTGCCTCGCCATTGAAAAGCAGCTGCCCAAACAGTAGTGTGGCTTCCTCCAAGCCTCCCTCCAGATACACTGCCTCTGTGGGAACAGAAAGAGAGAAAGACATGTGAAGAAACCAGAGGTCAAAATGAAAAATTTACAGTGATTAAGATAACGTTAAATCAAAAGGGATGGAATCTTTGCGAAAAATAAACCAAATGGTGCAGGATGCTTCCTGCACAGTAAACCAGGGGACACACAACCACCATTCTGTACAGCATGCCAACCAATTCCCTGCTGGCATACACAAGGACAAATTAGAGTAATTTTGAGGCAATTCCAGAACTCTCTCCTAAAAAAGTAATCGTGCTCACATCTCTTCAGAGGGTTTGAGGATGGAGGAGACAGAGAGACAGCTTGACAACGGGGATGTTAAATAGGGCCCCTCAAAAAAGAAAACGACGGACGTGTCAATGGAATGAGTGCATCTAAAGTATCAAGACAGCGTCTTAAGCAGGGCACTTGCATGTGCACGACACTAAATGGTGTGCGGTGGGTCTCACACATGTTAACTGCACTCCATTTACTCAGCACTTCGGAGCCTCGTAGTGGCAGGTTAAGCACGGCTGTGAAGACGTGAGTGGCTGCCACTGCCGGCGGATAGCTTACAGCGCCACCGGTGGGCCGTCAATAAGTAAACGGCAACCAGCACGGGACACCAGAACCCCCGACAGACTGAGAGAGTGTGTGTGTGTGTGTGTGTGTGTGTGTGTGTGTGTGTGTGTGTGTGTGTGTGTGTGTGTGTGTGTGTGTGTGTGTGTGTGTGTGTGTGTGTGTGTGTGTGTGTGTGTGTGTGGGTGGGTGGGTGGGTGGGTGGGTGGGTGGGTGGGTGGGTGTGTGTGTGTGTGTGATTAAAATGCGTCATGTAAACGCCTCAATTGGAAGATAATTATTTGCATGTTGTTTAGGTGTCAAATCAGAATAACATTATTAAAATACTATAAGTCTGGAGCTGAGCGTGCTCTAACTGATAAGACATTTTTATTGATATATAATAAGTTGATATCACAGATGTCTGTCATGAGACACGTTGAGGTATTAGTCCAAAAGAAAAAAAAAGTTTACGGATGGCTACCTTCTGCAGGTTGAGGTTACAAATCCTGGTAGGACATCTCTTCTATTCTACAGTCTTTGAGTAGTATGGTTTGGTTGGCCATGCTGGGCTGTGAGGTGTATAATACACCTTAAATATTATTACAACTGGGCTCCAACGCGTCGTGGGTACGAGTCCCGATCCCAACAACCTTTGCTGCGTGTCACTCCCCATCTCTCTTCCTACTGTACTATCAATACAGGCATAAAAAAGCCCCAAAATAAGTATTTTAAAAAATCAAAAATAATATTGCTCTCACAAATTGTTGTTGAATGTCCTCCCAGGAACAGTACATCAAACATGATTTCATTTAGTTCCAGTTATTCTAGTTAGCCATGGCTACTCTGTTGCAATTTCATGCAAATGAGGAGAGTGAGTGTTCAACTTCCTCTCTGTATTGTTTTTAGTGATCGAATCTGAAAGCAGCCCGGATCGCCTCCACTGGCGTCGGACCGCAGACGAAACAGTCAGGGTTCTACGTAATTGCGGTCTCATTGGATGCCAGTGGGTGGTATCCTACAAACTGTAAATACTCTAACTCTAAGGGAGCACTCGAGTTGTTGTTTTCGACTTCTGTGCCTTCCAAATTACACCAGAGATATTTTTGTAGATAATTGTGAGTGTTCTCCAGGCAGACAGGCTTTAGGAGAGAGCCTGGTAAACAGCTTGGCAACATCGAGCAGACTGTATCACACTCCGCCTTCACATCCTCCTTCGCACCCACACACCTCCATCTCTCTTTAGGCAAATTTAATCAAGCCAAACTGCTCTTTTAACGGAAATTCAGGTGGCTGCAACGTTGTATTCTGTGGGGAGCAACATGACATGGCAACATGACACATCGCCTGACAATTATTATTTCTCTGTTCTGTTTCTCACATGAGTGTGCCATTTGAGAGTGTGTGCACGTGTGGTTTGGCTCTTACATCACCACCGGCTAGACAAAAGGAATGAGCAGGGCCCTAGGATTTTGGTGGCCCTAAAGCAAGATTGTTTGTGACCTCAAAAGTCAAAGCACTCCCAGCACAACCACCAAATCACACGCACACGCACACTTGAAAACATTTAATATGCTGATAATAACATTATACAAATGTATTTAATATTGGGTTGCTGTGGGCAATGCACTCATAATTTTGACCTTACTCTCTCACCTGAACCTGGCTGTTTTCTTGAAAACTTTTATTGAATATCCATCTATATGGAAACTAATTACCAGTAAGTGATTATTCGATTCATTGTCTGTCCATAAATGTTCTGTAAATATACCATAAAGCCCAGTGGTGGACAGTCGCAATGTATAATTGAGTACTGTACTTAAGTCTTTTGAATATTTGTACTTAACTTGAGTATTGTTTTTTTGAATAATTAGACCAGGCAGATGATTCTCACAATTGTCATTTGAGATACACGTCACAGTTTGTCACAGTCACAGTAAGGGTTCAGGCTAAGAGAGAGAGAGAGAGAGAGAGAGAGAGAGAGAGAGAGTGAGTTAGACGAGCAGGTCTTTCAGGGTGATAATAGGAGCTGGAGTAGAGTGTTTTAGAGAAGATATCAGAATCAGATTTATTTAAACTTTTTTCTTAAAGAAAGATAAAGCCCTGGTGTACTTCGTCATGCAAGTGTCGCGCACATGTGGTGAAAGTAGCCGATCTACAAGGTCACAATGCTTTGCATCACAATGTGTTTGTGTGCTTACAGATCGGCTAGTTAAAGTAAAAGTGGTCTGTCTGTGGATTTTTATAAACATTTAACCAATAAAAAATATTAATATATTAAGTGCTTGTGACTAATTAACAACTAAATTGGATCCATTAGATCACAGGCTATTTATTTTATTTTATTATAATGATGATTATTATTTTTTTCATCTTCTGAAAAGTAACGTTTTCTGACATAAAAGGTTTACACCCAACAACGATGATATGAAACGAGGGCAGGTCATTCTGCGGCACAAAAAAAATGAGTAATACATGCATCGTTATTTTACAGCAGCTTTCCCCATTCTTATTAATATTGAGTGCAATTCTCAAGCTGTAATTCATTTCCCATTATTTCCAGAATATTTTCCTCCAGAAATTGATAGCGGGAAACATTAAGGTGGCTGTGGAAGCTTGAGTGACCACACAGCTGGGGTTCCAGGCGAGCGATCTCCATTTTTATTAGGGTCTGGTGCCTCACATACCCCACCGTGTCATTTGATACCATTTGAATTTAGAACATGCCATTTAACGCCGTCATTTCCAATCAATTCAATGTGAGAAACGTGTGTGGCTTCCAGCTTTTCGAGTTTGTTGCTGTGCTTAAGAAAACAAAGCACTTGGAGTTAATAAATGCCACTTAGTGTAATGAAAAATAATTAGACTGGGGACACTTGGCGTCAGGTGGCAGTGTCAGTCACAAAGAGCTGTGTGTGAGGGGAAGTACCGTAAATTGTATTAGCCTACTTAAAATACCTTCATCTGTCTTGTTTTGTATTTCACTCTCCGCAGTTTTCATAAAAAAAATAATTGTGTGAAAAGTTATTTGCATGCAACTCAGGGACATGTGCGTTGGTGGAGTAAGTAGACAGTAATAAGAACCTGCACACCGTCTACACTTGCTCAATAAAGAACAAACTTTGTATTATGAAGGCAACATTTCGATGAAGGCAACAAAATGTTGCCTTCATCTTGAAGGGGGGGGGGGGGGGAAGCGAGGAGAACAATCAAACCATAAAGAAAAGCATGTCAAGGAGAGGCAACAATCTAAGATATCTACATACTGTATACACAGTATGAGTATGAGTATGGAAACGAGTGCAGAAACCAAGAGCATACAAAGACATCCCTTCAAGATCAACAGAATAAAATATGACAAAGGAGAAGACCTTCAAGAGACCTTCATAACACAACAAAACTGTGTGGAACAAGGACAAAGCTGGACTGAGCGGCCGTGAAAGCCAAAACGTTTAGTTGCTTTAGTCACTCATACATTTAAGTTGTCGAAGTCACTCAAAACTATATACAGCACATGCATACAGTATATGTTTTACCTTAAAATACCCAGTGCCACAATTATCTGTCTTTTATCTGTTTTGTAATAATTTAGAGGCTACTCAATAATGTTAGTAGACAACATGTTATCCTCTTCTCAAGACTCTGCTTAGGTGCAAGCATTCCTCAAAGTCCTGGAAGATTCTAAACTGACTGTAAGAGTCCTGACTTGAACCCCTATATACTTTTTTTCTGGTGGTATTAGAAGAAGATGGTTGCCAAACACAAGCCCAAGAATATTAGTGAACTGGAGGCCACTACAGTACATATGAGGAATGGGCTAAAATGCCACAGGAATGCTGCCAGAAGCTGGTTCCTGGTTTGCATTACATTTGCAGCAGGTCATAACAGCAAAAGAGTGCTCTATTAAGTATTAAAGACACATGAACAGTTTTAATAATTCAGAAAATGGAATAGTCATTAAAAGCGGCATTTTGTGTTGAATTTGGAGACTCATAATATTACTTGTGTTGAGCTATTTACATTGTTCTTGTTTGATTTTCACACAGTTGTCGGTTTGTGAATTATATATATATAATGAATTATATAATATATAATGAATTATATATATATATAATGAATTATATATATATAATGAATTATATATATATATATATATATATATATATATATATATATATATATATATATATATATATATATATATATATATATATATATATATATATATATATATATATATATATATATATATATATATATATATTTATGCACACACACACACACACACACACACACACACACACACACACACACACACACACACACACACACACACACACACACACACCACCTACACATTTGTTGTTGCCAGCAGTGATGTGTGGTCATCGTCAATCGTTTCACCTTAACTGAAGGGCCTGCTGTGTTTTTGGTCTGTGTATCAGTCAGTCTATGAATTGTGACTGACATAGCACAATAGGGTTGTGGGGAATGCCAGGGTAAAACAAAAAAAAACATCTTTCTGTATCAAACTGTCAACATGGCACCGACAATTGCGACACCAGTCCCCCTTCACCTCTACGAATAAATAAAAATGATGTTCCTCTTCAGCACAGCAACAAGCTTGAAATAGAGCTGCTGTTTATTTGTTGTCGTCTCAGTTTGAGACTACAAGGGATCGTGCCCTCCTGAGTGGCTACTGAAAACCTCTCAGTTAACATTTTTCAGATGTACCTCATTGGAGCTTGAAATTGATTTGAAGTTGCCTGAAAGGAGACAATGATTTTGAAAAGCAAACAGAGCAGATAAGCTGTACTCTGGAGTTGTCTTCTCTCATTTTGCTGAGATTAACTTTCTCCTAATATTAGATTGATAAAGACTTGACATATCTCACTGACTGCCATCTCCTCTCTCCTTCCTCTACTCTCCTCCCTCTTCTTTCCCTCCTTGAACTGAGGATGTTCAACAATGCAGACCTTCTAGACACAGCAGTTTTGTCCTGAGCTTGAACACTGGTTCTTAACTACTTGAGGTTAATTTCTCTCTCACTCTCCCATCTTTATTTTATCCATAGGCACTTCATTTGTGTTTTAGCCAACAAGGTGAGGGACACGAGCATCTCTATATTGAGGGTCTCAGTGGTAATTTTGACAGCAAATGTTGTTTTAGTTTAGTCATAGTCTTTTCAATAACATTTCATTAAGTTTTAGTCATATTTTAGTAATCCGAAAAGTTTTAGTTTTGCTGTAGTTTTGATCGACTAAATATAAGATTTTAGTCGACTAAATCTACAGTTGATTTAGTCAATAAACATGTATTTTGGCAGGCCTTGATGGCATCGTAATGGCTGAAATTACCCCTTCGATTGTGTTAGGGTAATTTTTTACCTGTTTTCAAGTTTGAATAGGTAAAAAGTACCCTTTACATTTCTTTATTGGAACAAGGCTTCATGATATCCTCAGAAACAGCTATTGTAACGCAAGAAAATGAATTGCCACCATTTTTTTAAATTCTGGTCTGTGGTCTTAAGGGTCAATTGATATTGAACATATTGAAAGTGATATTTTGATCACAAACCATATTGTCAACATTCAATAATATACTGCATATGTTTGAGATAGAGAGAAACTTGTCCTTGTTTATTTCTTCTTCATGATCAATTTGTATTTGCTATCTGGAGCAAATTAAAGTTTGGGTTTATGAAAAATAAATTACTTTTTATCTTCTTTCCTGACATAAATCTATACGGGTCAA
Source organism: Gymnoscopelus braueri (assembly GCF_963280865.1). Taxonomy (NCBI): domain Eukaryota; kingdom Metazoa; phylum Chordata; class Actinopteri; order Myctophiformes; family Myctophidae; genus Gymnoscopelus; species Gymnoscopelus braueri. The sequence goes on from NC_137623.1 coordinate 34,110,255, forward strand.
TTTTCACCCTTAACACCACAGATGTCACTATCGTTGAGAATATTATATTTAAAAACCATCACAAGCAATTTATTTTTGGAAGTGTCTTCTAATATTAGTCTGTTATACCCAGATCATTATCCATTGTCTTCATATAGGAAATATAATGAGTAAACTTTCACATTTTTATAATAGAAAACGAGTGCTATATTGAAAGATGAAAGGTCCATGCGGGGCAACCAAAATAATACTTTAAACAGTGTTTACATGGATATGAATGCATAACAGGTCAGCTATGAGGTGACATTTTTTAAATGATAATAATAATATTATTTGAGTATTTTGGGCTGAATTAATTCACGGGTCAAATTTGACCCGCTAACACCAAAAGTGTCGGGAGCTTTCTAAAAACAATGCAAGGGTTAAACTTTTTTTTTTAACACCCGAGCGCAACCAAACATAAAATGACTGGTCTTTTAGTTCTACTGGATCTCCTCTCCACTAGTCCCTCCATAACATTAGTCATCATAGCTTAGTTATTATTTAGTTTTTATTTAGTTTTCTTCAGTGAAAAAAGGTAGTCGACGAACATTTTTCGTCATAGTTTTAGTTGATGAAATGAACTTCATCGTTGACCAGATATCACTAAGGCCTCGTCCACAGATAGTGGTAATCTTTCCTCCTTTGAAAAAAAAGAACGCAAAAACGTTGCTGTCATCGCAAGGCTGCTACTCCTGCTACTCCTGCTACTCCTCGCAACTCCTGCAGTCTCCATGACAGCCCAAACAGCCTGAATCTGTGTAGTTGTGTGCACCTCAGAAAAACAACAGATCAGAGAACAATATCTTCATGTCTTGTCTTCATTTATGGTCCTAAACTGATTATTGTTTACAATGTTTATTATACAACAGGTAGTTCCGACGAAGCAATCTGATTGGTTGAAATAGGCTCTCTACCCGTGCTCAAACAAGCATTACAGCACACCTAATCAAAATATAAAAATCAGCTGTGCTGATCAGACAGAGTCTTGACAGAGCAGAGCCGGCTAAGTGGCTAGGCTAGCAGTTTGCTTGGGAAGTTTGCGGCCGTAGTGGCTAAATCTGGCATTAAAAACTATCTTAAAACTACTTTTTATCGAATATCTTAAATACAATGACATTGAGCAAACTGTTATATTTTGTTTCTCTATGTGCCCAGTCTGAGAAAAGTTGTCTAGTGTGGCTGAGTAAACAGTCTGTTCTGTCAGACAGACCCCATGTATTTCCAGGATAACAGAGATAACATTTGCAGAAAGGTTGTTATTTTGAGAGAGAAGTGTCCTGCAATATGAATACACTCGAGGGTGTGCTTTACCTGGCACTTCAGTGATGCCTGCGTAACTCGGCTCTGCCTCGTTCCTGACCACATTGTGCCAATAATCGTGGGAAAGCACACCCTATCATGTAATATTACTTTTTATTATTATAAATATTGATACGCTTCTCCACAAGGCTCTCATTGACTTCAATGGATTAGTTTCACTATCGGCTCCACTTTGCCTCCAAGGGCTCAAAACTATGTATTTTTAACTATGCACACACACACGCACGCAAGTACACACGCACGCAAGTACGCACACACACACACACACACACACACACACACACACACACACACACACACACACACACACACACACACAGTGGACTGAAGACTTCAACATTTAAATAATTGAGGCGCTGGCGTTGCTGTCAGCACAGGTCAAAGGATCTGCGGGATGGATGGGGGTTGAAATGTAGGTGGTGGGGGGGTCGGGGGGGGGGGTCTTGTGATGCATGTGGAGACCCCCCCAGTTCTTCTTGTCGTCATCCAACTAGTTTTGAATATTTCAACGGGCATGCTCTCAGAAGAGGACCTTCAAAGGGCTCCAGAGCTCCAAGTGGAGGTGGTCAGGGGAAGGTACAACAGAAGGCGAGAGAGGCAGCAACAGCATAAAGAAGTGGAAGGGGAAGATGAAGAAGCAGTTCTTTTGGGGATCTTCATGGTTTGCCTTCGAGTGAGCAAGAGGCAGAATGCGGGTATACAGAGCAGGTCTCGTCGAGAGAGAGAGAGAGAGAGAGAGAGAGAGAGAGAGAGCCCCATGCGGACTGCAAAGTGTGGGGTTCTCAGCTGTTTTCCCAGCAAGTTTTCCCCACTCAAGGCACTGTAGAATCAATGTCCAGCCAATAAGAGGCAGCATACCGCTGTAGAACTGGCGCACATCACTCCAGTATAATTGCTCACCAGAAGGTGGTAGGCCTGTGCTGTAACAACGGATCAATGCTGGTAAACCATCGCCTCCTGCCCCGCGGTGGGCAGCTACGGTACTAAATGCCAATGTGAGTCGTTAACATGATGTTTTACCCCGTCATGCAATATTGTCGTTACTTTCCAGGAAGTGGAAAAATAATAACCTTTTACGATGGATCTAATGTAGTTATTTAGTCACAAGCCCTTGTTAATAATTCTCATTTAAATATAATACAAAATAAAATAATATAATGTACAATTTTAAAAGTTAAATACTTAAATGTGATAAACTGAATTAAAAAGGCTAAAGAGCAATGCATACTACTTCCGACGACCAAACCTTTCTTCGGAAATTGACGACATTCCAAGCCTCAGAAGGGCGGTCCCCGACCTGACGATTCAAACTGGTGACAATTTAAATTTATTTGATAAAAAATGTATCACGATGCAAGAAAATACAGGATATTTTGTAAGAGAATTGATAAAAAAAATAGTTTTCAGTCATTTGCAACTGTATTGAAAAGAGGATAAGAGAAAACACAGTATTGTTAAAAAAAAGAAGAAGAAAGTATTGGATTTGTTTAAGAAATAATAAAAAGATGTTTCGGTCCTTTGTCTGGAAAAAAAATTGTCTGGAAAAAAGTTTAAAAAATCCTGATTTTTTTTCCCCGTGAATCTAGTATCGTGACTCGAATCATATCGTGAGTTGAGTGAATCGTTACATGCCTATAAACTACACAACATGGCCTCGAGCGAAACTTACAGCACCCCCCACCTCTTGTTAACTACGTACACACAAGACAACACATTGATTTCTAATGTATCAGGTTATGACAGCTCTTCGATACTGCTGCAGGCGGCCACAGGGCTTCTATGTATTGCTGCTGCCTGCTGCAAACCTGACAACAGGACCGGAGAGAAGAGAAAGGATGTTGATGTATCCTGCTCTCTCGCTCATGTTGTTATGCTGCCTCCCTGCCATGGCAACTCAGGAGCGGGCAGAAGCCCTGTGTTACTGCACCTATAGATAACACGGCTGGTGTGTGTGTGTGTGTGTGTGTGTGTGTGTGTGTGTGTGTGTGTGTGTGTGTGTGTGTGTGAGTGTGAGTGTGTGTGTGTGTGTGTGTGTGTGTGTGTCTGTGAGACGTATTTGTATGAAAGGTGCAGTATATGTGCACCTCCTGGGTGTACGTGTGCCTGAGACTGAGACTGCGCTGCACGCACACAACATCCTGAGCTTGAGGCCCAAGTGAGCCTTGCGTGTCGACAAGCATTCCCTCCGTCCATCTCAGCTAATCACAGCGACTGGGGTGGGGTTTTGAGGACAACTGGTCACATGCACGCGAAATAAAACAAGGTTATATTATCTAATGGACATGTATGTCACAGACTCACAATACATGTTCTTCCTCCACACTGGGAGGCAAGCTGCAGCTGAAAGTTTGATGGAATGCGTTTTTACACATGAGTGCCGTGACTACTTTTCCATTCTGTCTTATCAGGGGTCGGTCGGCCTCTTCACATGCCTGCGTGATGTCAGTGTGATGTGGTCTGATAAGGGTGTGCATGGTGGGCGGCGTGTGAGCGTGTTTTGGATGGTTGAGTCTGTGAGTTGAGGCGGCAGGATGGGAATCACTCTGTCATGTCCACCATGTTAAGGGGTGCCATGGACTTCGTACCCAGTTAGTGCGCTTGTCATGTATAACGCTAATCTATTCATGTCATGATGTCTCATGACCGGTGTCACATTCCATCCCCTCACTTTTCCCACCCTCTATGTCAGTGTTTCTTAAACATGTTCATGTCAAGAACCCCGAGATTGATTTGTATTTGGCCCCCATCAGAAAATATTTTGTGCCAGGGGACCCCCATAAGAGATTTCTATTTTTTAAATAGCTGATCTACACGCTCACAATGTGCCACGATGTGAAACCGCAATTTTTTAAATAGGCAGTAAATAGTGTAAACTGTTGCTTATTTTGCTGGGGACCCCCATGATCAAGGACCACTTTGAGAACCCAATGCTCTATGCCATTTTTCACTATATTATTGACCATTCAAGCAGCTGCTATTCCAAAAAACATCTGAATGCCACTAAGTTGTCAGACACTTCTTGACAGAACTGTGATTTGATGTAGACGATGCCGTTGCCTTACCTGCAGGAGGCAGCGTTCCTTGAAGACGTAGCCGATGGTCTTGTCCAAATGGTGCTAACGGACGTGGTGGGTGAGCACAGGAGCAATCATGGCGTGCTGTGAAAAGACGACAAGGGGAAATAAAAGTAATCGACCTTGAAAACACCAGAAAGCAAGAGAAAGAGAGAACAAGAGAGAACTGGAGAAGAGGGATGCAGGGACAGACAACATGTTTTGAGGGACAGAGTGAGGCACAGATGGTGAAAGACAGGGACATGGAGAGGGATTGGGAGAGAGGAAAAATCAATCAGCCAGTCATTATTTATTAAGTAGTGTGCTGCAACAGAGAGATGAAATAATCAAAAACTCAATCGGCGTGTCGCGAGGGAATCAGAGAAATCCACATGTGGACACGGACAGTGTAATGGAAGCCCATCGACATGTTGACACGAATACATTTGAACAAGCAGTGACAAGCCTACGGGTTTCCTGTTTACTCTCAAAAGTTTTTGGGAGAAGGTGGAGATTTGGCTGGTGAGTGAGTGAGTGAGTGAGTGAGTCTAAGTCAAAATTCAAGAACAAAACACTTTGAAAGTAAAATAGGCCTATATTAGAGAGCTAGAGATAGCTAGATAGAGACAGAGTAAAGACACATATAAAGTTATAGATTCATAACAGTCCATCCATCCATCTTCAACCGCTTATCCGGAGTGGCATGGGCAACAGTTTCAGCAGAGGGCTCCAGACTTCCCTTTCCTGAGCAACATTAGCCACTTCCCCCTGGGGAATCCCGAGGCGTTCCCAGGCCAGCTGTGGTGATGTAATCCTTGGTCCCTTGGACTGCCACGGGGTCCCCAGTGTCAACAACATAACAGTGACAGCAAATATTTTGAGGCAGTTTGGCCAATAATCGTATCTACTCAGCGTATGATGAATTGAGTTTTCATTGTATCTCACGGGTCTGCGGCGGTAGTTCAACCTTGCACCAGTACTTATCACCAGCAAGCCCTGCAACTTTTTCACAGGAAGTCACAACAACAACCAAAATATTGGTGATTGGCAGTTGAGTTCATCAGTCTGACAGAGAGAGAAAAACTGAGAACAGAAATGAGCCCACACAGCCAACACATGAGAGACACGAGGTACACATCTTTTAGTGTTGCTAGGGAGGCAGAGCCGGTGACACACTCCCAAGGCCTCATTAAGCAGGCAATTATCAAAGCTGGGCCGTGTTCTTCTATCTGTGGCTCCTGCTACCACTCTGATGTGGGACTGTGTGTTTTAGTATGTGTGCAAGATGTACAACTGTGTTGTACAGATTGTGAGCAACTGAGTATGTGGGTAATGTCTAACTGGAGAGAGAGAGTGTGTGTGTGTGTGTGTGTGTGTGTGTGTGTGTGTGCGTGTGCGTGTGCGTGTGCGTGTGCGTGTGCATGTGCGTGTGCGTGTGCGCGTGCGTGCGTGCGTGTGTGTGCGTGTGTGTGCGCTCGCACGTGTGTGCGTGTGCACATGTTACTGGCTTATTGGAGAGATACTCCAGTGATTACAAGGTGAGAAAACCCTTACTTCCTGTCAGAGATGAAGCTTACGGCTCTTGGACACTCTCCAAAACGGTAGTTTATTTATTACATTTTTTAATAGGAGAGTTGGCACTTCACTCCTCTTCCATGTTTTCTGAATAGTCTGCATATTATAGGCTTTGACACATTTTACTTTGTTGTATCTGTACCTGTCAAAATGGCTGTTGTGAAAAGTGTTGCAAAGGTTGGATAGTGAAAGTTGTTGTGGGGATGACAGTAATTGTATCAAGAAGACTCAAATATAGGCCTCAAAGACATGCAAAGAGAATCAGAACAAGAGTCCAACTATTCCAAATCCCAGAGCAAGATATCATCAAAACGTAATAGCATACAGCAGTCACATTAATTATTCTACTGGAAAAAATCTAAGATGACCTTGAACGTTCCCATTTCATGCCAGCAACAGTCAAGCCTCCTCGCATCTCTACACTATCTGGCATCTTGAACATTTGGATTTACAATAGCCACTGCAGCTGTAATATCACAGCACACATTACTTTGTGTTCTGTCCAAGGTGTTGGATGCACTGTTAAGCCCAATGCATACTACCCCAGAGCAACCAACATTTCTTCGGTTCGGCTGAGGGTACACACTACAATATGAAGCCATTCAGAGGTTTGGGTGGGCGGGATGCATCCGCATTCATTCAGCCCAGCTTCAAGTTCATTCTGTCGGCATAGTGAAGCCAGTGAAAAGAGTGGTAGTTTGGAAGAGACACGACCCAACTTCCAGGAGGTACAAACACACGACCTATTACTAGAAAGGGTAAAACCTCCACACCTCGATAAAAAATACCTCACAGCGCGACATCCAGGTATTCAGATCTGTTCCAGTATAGGCTACACTGCTTCAGTCAATGCAAACAGCACTAGCCGTGGTGCGCGGGGTCTAGCTTCCACAGAAAGATTAATTGACATTTGTCTGTCCACCGTGTTTTTTTTGGTTCAGGGGGCCCAGCCGAACGTCGGTTGTTCTGACGTAGTATGTAGTCCGTGAGCCAGGACCCCAAAAATGGGGTCATCATTACCATCAGGGGGGATTAATTCTCATAGTGATTTTTGGGTAGGTATACACCCCTAGAGCTAGGAAAAATGTGATAGCCTTGCATCGGTGCTAGCTATCTGTGTGTTATCACTCCTTTTATAACCACAAGCCAAAACACAGTTTTCAAAATCCGAATGAAGCATTCTACTTCAAACTGATGGTTCTCTCTTATTATTGACCCTCTCTCTCTGAAAAATGGTTGGGATAAAGCTCAGACTATATATTTTCCAGAAAGGTTGTTAAAATTTGCATATCTAGAATATTTTTCTATTACAGGCAGTGACAACATAGTGACTATATGTGACATAAGATGTACTTTGGTTTTAATGAAAGATGGAACACAAAGGGTTCCTTTGTAAATTACCTATAGATTTAAAACCATGTTAGATTCTAAGGAAATGTATTATGAAATTCAATAAACAGAATATAGTGCAATGGGTAAGAAAATATCCAAAATGGCCACTAAACACACGCCTGGCAATTTTTTACTTTTAATCCGCTTGTCTTAGAATACCTCTGTTTAATACCTCTCTTTTAGGGTTTTCATATGTAGAATCCATTCCTGATGTTATTTTTTTAATATCAGGTCAATCATGTCAAAGGTCAGGTCAAGGTTAAAATTGACCTCTGGGAGAACAACAAATGGAAACAACTTGATGAACATTCATGGTTCACTATTCATGATTTTGTTTTGTGAAAAGTGTCATTAACATGTCACAAGAACTGGTATTCATAATAACATGAATGTAAAATGATATAATCTAATGTCAAATATGTATCTTTTGCAACTACATCTGTATTCTCCAACCCACATCCTGTTCTACCTCATCCTTACAATTATCCTCCTTATTAACATCACTCCTCATCTGTAGCTTGAACATATCATCAGTAACCATCTTCACCAGAGCAGTTACAGTACATCAGTGATGTACTTCTCACTCTCTGTGCCCTAAATTGATATTGCACCATGTCACATAGCTCTGACGGTGGGGTCACCCTTAGCAATGACAGGAACAAGAATATCCTAGATCTCCTATCCACATTTTGTGACATCAAACGACTTGTCAGGTGGGGCTTGGTGGTCTGCCACTTTCCACAACATCACTTGTAAATAAATGAGCCCACATGTGGTGCAACAGGTTGGTCGGTGTTGGAGGAAGGGCCATTGACTTGTGGCACCCACCTCACCCAGCACATCAGGGTAGCCTGGGAAGTTCCCTGCCAGCAAAGTGTAGTGTGCTCTGATCTTGCCTTTGTCATACATATAAGACTGTCCCATCCCAATGCTCCATCTATACTTTACACTGTAGGTCCACCTGATACACCCCAATACACAGCATACAACAGGACAAGAACATCAGTGTAATCACTGAGCATGTGTATCACACCCTTTCCAGAGATGGCTGCATCAGGGATATAGGAACTTATGGTGATGTCTGGTGAAATCATGACTAAATGCAGTATCTATCGTCAGCACTGAAGGTGTACAACATGCTCAACGGCTTCTGCTTAATGTTCTTACTCTTCATGATGACATCTCATGTGGGTAAAGGACATTACTATTCACAACAGCATGGGGGCAAATTAGCCAAGGATGGGATTGAGGGATTTCTGTGTGTGAGGAATCCTACACCCCAATATTTTATGACCAAGACACACCAGTGCTTCAACTCTCCCTCTGTTTCTGCACATTTTGGGGAAGGCTTCAGTCCACTCCACTCACATGCATCATGACAGCATCTTTCCTGATCGTTATGGCAGTCTGCTCCCCAGACTGGTCAGCAGAGACAGTGATCCAGAATCCATCATGGTGCCGACAGACAAGGTCTAGCTTAGCCTCTATGCTATGGCATGGAGCACATGCATCTTCAGCAGGCACTGGGTTAGATATCAAGCACACTGCACATGGCCAGCATGGAAGAAGTGCTTCAGTCATGTGCTTCATGAGAGAAAAGGTGAAGTTAATGTCAATGTGTTTCCCTGCGCATTCAAACTGGTGGATGTGAAGTGTAGGAAGAAGTTGTCTACCCACTGTCAGCCAGTAGGATGGAGATGTGCAGTGTCCAGGTAGGCTACTGCTGTATCTGTTCAAATGTCTTTGGCCAAGTTGATAGAAACCACTTCAGAGTGCTGCTGATACACTCAGGACTGACCACTGAACTTGCCTGTCATGTTCTGCAACCACATGCATTTCCACTTCCAGTGCTGAACCTTGCATCAGTTTTGCAATGCAGCTGAAGAATGACTGTATAACATGCATCCCACCGGGATGCACAATTACATTATAGAGCTTATATACCTGCAAGGTGTCAACAAACGGCTCCATGTCAATTGTGAGGTGAATAGGGCCTGCTGTACATGTCAACCAGTGACCATATCTGCTGCCTGCTTGGACACCTGGTTGGACGATAAGGTGCGAGAGAGACCTTGACCTGACCTTTAGCACATAGGCCAAAGACTGACCAGCAAGTCAAAATATAACATTAGAAATAGATTCTACACCTATGAATGCCCCCCCCCCCCCCAGGTCCCCATATGAATCACGTTCACGAAGTTCACAGATTCCCTCACACAACTGCAATATTTTGTTGTTTTTAACATAATTTAGTACAATGGAACATCACCATGGGATGGACACTGTAAAATACTTAAGTAGTGTGTAAAAGCACAGAGATCTACGAGCATGTTATATCAGACATGTGTTTATTCAGACCGGTGTGGAACAGCAGCTACGGCAGGCCCAGAGGGACAAAACTAGACAGAGCATACGGAAGCCCACAATGCAATAGGCAAAGTCACAATACATTACATCTCCCTTCTTCAGCAAAGAAAGCTATTAGTGCAAAGAGAACAATAGTGCAATAGTATTGTCGCAGGTTATAAACAACTGTTTTTACCCGTAGCTTATGTTTACACAAAATAAGAAATAATGTCTCTTGTTTTTTTTTGTTTTTTTTTATAATAACACAATAATAAATGCAAACATTCTGTCAGCCCTGTCAATGTCCTTGTTCAACAACATAACCAACAATGTCTGGAAAGTTAACTACACATAACTGAAGTCCCAATACTGACTTGGAAGGAGAGGTTACCAGCACTATCACTTCCATCAGGCATCTTTACCATGCCTGTTTAATTTATCAAATTACAAAGTCAGTCTATCAGGGGGTTTCACAACTCTGCCCCGTCTGGTAGTATACAGTTCACCTGGCTGGCCTGTCTGGGCTCGTGCAGACCTCGGTGGCTCCCCACGTGGCGAAGGGTGCGGTTCTGGATGGTCTAGAGGTCGCATCGGTGTCGCCGGTACTGCATCAGGTGGTTCGGTCCAAGGCAGGTTGAGAGGCTCGTTGAACATCTCATGGCGTGACCGGTTGGCGGCTGGAGTGCTGGTGCGAAGGTGCTGACTGTTGCGGCGGAACTGCTTGCCTCCACTCTCCACAACATAAGATCGTGGAGCGCTGTGCGGTTGAAGTATGACTCCAGGGGTCCATCTGCGGTGTCCAGGATACGGTGCCATCCGGACTTCATCTCCAGGCTGCAGGGCAGGGCGAGGGTTAACCGCTCTCTTGCGGTCGTAGTAGAACTTCTGTGTGTCCTTGGTCTTATCGAGCAGGCGTTTGACTTTAAGTGAGTCATAGGCCATGGGTGCGAGGAGCGCACGAGTAGCAGGCAGTTTGTTGCGAGGCCTTCTGCCCATGAGCAGTTGAGCTGGAGACAGGCCTACCGACTCTAGTGGAGTGGTTCTGTAATCTAGTAGTGCAAGGTGTTTGTCTGGTGCTTTACTCCAGAGCCTCTTGACTGTTTGCACCGCACGCTCTGCTTCACCATTAGAGTGTGGCGTGTGTGGTGATGACGTTTTGTGCAGTGTGCTATAGCTCTTGCAGAACTCTTTGAATTCCTCTGACGAATATTGGGGTCCACCATCTGTTCGAAGAATGGATGGAATTCCGTGTCTGGCAAACTGAGCCTTCAGAGCCTCTATTGTAGCTCTGCTACGCAGGTCTTTCAGCTCATCTACTTCAATGTACTTTGAGTAGTAATCCACCAGCAGTATGTAGTGTTTGCCTTCAAACTCAAACAGGTCCGAGGCCACCTCCTCGAATGGTAGCTCTGGTGTTTCTGTCGGTATGAGCGGCTCTCTGGGAAGTCTGTTTTGGATCTCAGCACACTTGCAGCAATTTCTGACCATGTTCTCAATTTCAGCACTCATGCCTGGCCAGTATAGGACTTCCCGAGCTCGCTGCTTGCTCTTCACTATTCCTAGATGAGACTGATGTATGAGCTTCAGCATGTCTGCTTGCATGGTGCGAGGCACCACAATACGCAGTCCCTTGTACACTATGCCATCAGACACAGCTAGTTGGCTTCTTGAGTCCCAGTATGGTTGAACAAGAATCGGCACTTCTCTTCTGCTGTCTGGCCAGCCTAGTTGAATTGTCTGCTGGAGAAGGCTTAGCTCCTCTTTTGAGCATTCTTGTAGCTCTGTATATTTCTGCTCGCTCACTGACACAAAGTTGAGCATGGAGACACACTCTAGGCTACCTGCCTCTGGTGTGCTGTCCTCCAGCTGTGCTCTGGACAAGGTGTCAGGCAGCTCCATGTCCTTTCCTCTTCTGTACTTCACCGAGATGTCATACCACTGCAGTCGCAGGCGCATTCTCTGGATGCGCATAGGAGTAGACAGCAGCGGCTTCCTGTAGATGTCCTCGAGCGGCTTGTGGTCATTGAATATTGTGACGTGTTTCCCAAATATGTAATAGTGAAACTTAATGCAGGCATGAACAATGGAGAGCATTTCCTTCTCAATTTGCGCATAGCGCGTCTCTGCATCGGTCAATGATCTGGACGAGAAGGCGACAGGCTGATTGTCCTGCAGTAACACTGCTCCCAGGCCCATGCTGCTGGCGTCACTGTATATCTCTACAGGCTTGGCTGTGTCATAGTACCTAAGCACCGGAGGGTGCGTACATAGCTGCTTGAGCTCGTCGAACGCTTGTTGTTGCGCTGGCTGCCATCTGAACTCGACGTCGCTCTTCAGGAGCTGTCGCAGTGGAGCGTCTACCTCACTTAAGTTTGGAATGAACTTTGACAGGTACGTTACAAAACCTAGGAAACGGCGGACACCGTCCTTGTCTGTCGGCGGCGGCATGCACCTTACTGCCTCAGTCTTTGCAGGGTCTGGCTTCAGACCGTCGGCTGTAATTAGGTGTCCCACATATGGCACTGTTGACTTACGAATGTGACACTTGTCAAAGTTAAGCTTTAGATTGTAGCTTGTGGCTCTCTCGACTACTTTGCGGAGTATTGTGTCGTGCTCTTTCATTGTGGGTGCTGCTATCAGAATGTCATCCATGACACCCGTGGCTCCCTTAATTCCCTCTAGCATCTGGTCCATGATGCGCTGGAATATTTCAGGTGCACATTTGATCCCGAAGGGCAGTCTCAGCCATCTGAACCTCCCTATTGGAGTGTTGAAGGTTGTGAGAAAGGATGACGCTTCATCCAGCTCTATCTGGAGGAACCCAGATTTAGCATCTAAGACTGAGAATATTGTTGCGCCTGGTATGGTGGAAATCACTTCTTCTACGGTGCGCATTGGGTGATGTTCCCTTTTGATCGCTTTGTTCAGGTCACTTGGATCTATGCATATTCTTATCTTGTCCTTTCGTGTGACAACTACCATAGAACTGACCCACTCTGTAGGCTGGTGCACCTTTGTGATGTGACCATCTTCCACCATCTCAGACAGTTTATCCAGTATCTTTTCTCTGAGTGCTGCCGGTTGCCGGCGTACTGGGTGCACAACACCCTTTGCATCTGGATCAATTTTAATTGTGTATTTGCCTGGCAAAGTCCCTGTAGTGCGTGTCAGCTCTGGAAATTCACTCAGGCCCACGGGTACATTTGGTTTCAGTGTGGTGTCATTAATAGTGCTCACCTTGTTAATCTTGACACCATCTTGCAGGGAATCCAGTCGAATAATTAGGCCTAAGGCCTCAGCTGTAGCGCCACTGAGCACATTCTCTTGAGCAATGTCCATTATCTCCAGCTCTGCTTTTGCTTCACGGTCCTTGTAACTGAGTGGAAGATCAACAGCAGCAACTGGTCTCAGCCTGTGGTTTGAATAGGAGCGCAGTATTCTGTTTGAGCGTTTTAGCTCTCCATGGTGCTTCAGTAGCTGGTAACTGTCTAGAGTCAGTGTGTTGCGCTTAGCACCGGTATCTATTCTAAACTGCACCTTCTGAGACAGAACACAGATGTTTACCACCCATTTGTCATCTGCCACTATGGCTACTGGAGCCTCCTCCTGTGTCATGCTTATATCCAGTATTTCCTCATCTGGTGGGTCCTCTTCAGCTGACTCCACATACACTGAGCTCATGCCACGGCTGCGACACACTGCTGCCCAGTGGTTTGATTTGTGACAGTATGAACATGTGGAGCCCTGTGCTGGACATTTCCCTTGATTCCATGAATGCTGGGGGTGTTTTCCACATTTTGGGCATTTGGTTTGATTTCCTGCTGTCTGTCTCTGCTGAGTGGGTTTAGACTGTACATAGCTCTGTGGCTTTTTATTGTAGCCTGTGTACTGTGGTCTGTTGGACACTGTTGACACTTGTGAATCTTCCTCTCTGACAATCATCAATTGTTTTTGTGACATTTCAAACTGTTGGGGAATCTCTATGGCTTTGGCCAGTGTCAGGTCCTCACCTTTATCCAACAGTCTCTCCTGGACTCGTTTTTCTCTTACTCCTGCTATTATAGCATCAATTAGCATGTCATCTGAGTCTGCATACTCACAGTCCATCAGTAGTAGCTTCAAATCCTTTACAAAGTGATCGAAACCCTCCGTAGCACTTTGTTTCCTTTGCTTGAAACGATGCCTTGCTATTCTTTTATTCTTCCTCGGTCTTATGTAGTTGGCAAATTTATCCAAAACTTTGACTGGATCTTGTTTCTCACCGTCGGCCCAGTTTAATGTCCTGTAGATTTCTCTGCCTTGTTCTCCAATCCACGTTCCTAGCCAGCCCGCTCGTTGTTTAGCTTCTAGCTCAGAGAGGGGACCGTCGAAGACGAACTCAACGTGGCTGCGAAATCTCCCAAACTCTTGATATAAATCGGCAGCTTCCCAGTCGATCTTGGGGTGATCAAATGCTGCAGAAGCCATGGTTGCGCGGTGTGTTCTTGACACGTTTCTGACACCATGTAAAATACTTAAGTAGTGTGTAAAAGCACAGAGATCTACGAGCATGTTATATCAGACATGTGTTTATTCAGACCGGTGTGGAACAGCAGCTACGGCAGGCCCAGAGGGACAAAACTAGACAGAGCATACGGAAGCCCACAATGCAATAGGCAAAGTCACAATACATTACAGACACCATCTTTGATTTGGCAATAAAAAAATAACTGATGGTAATTTCACTGATTCAGCCATATTTCTTGAACCCTAAGACCTAGTTTTAGACACCAAAACCACCTTTCTAGGTTGAACAGTATCATAAAGCCATTTAAGCTCCTGGCAGTCATATTGGACGCCATCTTGAAAATGATGGCTTTACGAGAAATATAATTTCCTAAATTTTTTTGTATGTTCTTAAGCATGCCTAGACGTACCAGGGGGGGGTTAATAGTATGTTTTCATATATTGACCCATGTAATTTTCGCCTAGTGTTATAACATAAAATGCATGATAGCACCCATAAAGCTACCATTGGTGCAAGGCTATCACATATTTTCTAACTCTAGACATGCATACCTTGACAAAAATCACTATGAGCATTAATCCCCTCAGATGGTAATGACCAACCCCCCTGGCTCACGGACTAATGTAACTATATACTGTAACAGATAGCACGTAAGACCAAGCCCCCAGAACCGAGAGGGAGAAGTGAAGGGCATCAGTCATGGTGGCCGATTGCAGCTTACTGCAGGTGGGGCCAGATACATAAACGAGCGAAAACAGTTTCGACCAATGGGCTCGACTCACGAGCTTGCGCATGAGCTTACGCACTGGGATGCGCACGGAGGTGACACTACTGCGCATGCCAGTCGATGCGAAACGATGCGGATGAGTCCTGCAACGTCAACAACCACGGAAGAAGGGGTAAAAAGCGGTAAAAAGGGAGTATGCGCTGGGTGAGCGACTCCATACAAATGAATGGCCGGGGATTTCCGGTTACCACTCTAGATAGTATAACTCTATGCATAAGACAGACATAGACATAATTCCCCCACCCACAGAGGCAGAATACTATGCAATCTGCAGGAGGCTGCAGGAAAACGTGGCCCTCACACTCCAGAGTCCCCGGGCTCCACAGACTCCCTGAATGTATCACAGGGCCAGTTAGATAACCACAGTGCAGCCATCAACACCTCTAACAGGGTAGTTTTTTATTGATTCTTTGGGGGGATGTTTTGTTATCAAAATCTTCACACGTTCATTTAAAGGGCTCAGCATGGGCAAGCCCACAGAACTCTCACTAGCCTATGGACATGTCTAAACACACACACACACATGCACGTACGCACGCACGCACACACACACACACGCACGCACGCACGCACGCACGCACGCACGCACGCACACACACATGCTGTTGTTGTTAAAGGAAATAACAAGCATCTTGCTTCACTGCCAATGAAGGGTGAACAAAAATAAATAAAAATAAAACACCAGCACAGCTACTGCTGGCAGTGATGGTGATAAACCATGTGTGTTCACTAATTGCTCCAGTGCAGGTTGGCAGTAGGAATGTCAGGGCCTGTTAGCCAGAGAGAGCTCCAGTACACTATCTGGGAGACAAGCTAATTGAGCACAGAGTTCTCACACGTTAGTGGCTCTGAAAGACAGAAGAATATAAATTCATCAAATCTCAGCGTGTGAGTGCTTGCGCAAAAACGTTGTCCTCCGCGTATCTCGAGAACCACCCGACCTATTGACTTCAAACTTGGTGTAGTGCGGTGCCCACGTCAAGTCAGTGGAATCGGACCGATACACCCATGTATAGGCATATATGGAGATCCGGTTGTCCAGAATGGTAGATCTGACCGGTATGCTGTATATTGGCATGCCCATTACCCATGTAGGGATGCCCAGACAGACAGAGGCAGACAATCTGGTACTACGGGTACTCTGACAAAGGGTACAACGAGTATATCGGGTATTGCATGACAGGTGGGGCATGTGTTCCCAACAGGCACCAGTGTAGTCCTTCTACAAATGTCCTTTTTAATCATATCCAGTCGGACAATGTCAGTTAGTTGTGCCTATCCTGTGCAAATGTGCCTCATGAAACATAGACGTTGGGAGGTAATTTCTAAATTACACAAGGTCCCCAAGCCATAGTGAATCGGGCTTACGACACTGACAACATACTATAAATATGCAAGATCCAAGAGACACAAGGGTAACACTTAGTATACTGTATATCGTGTTTCAGATTTTCAGCAAAACAAGTCCTTTTGAAAACGTTTTTAGTAACACAGAATCCAGACAGAAAGCAACCTACAGTATTATGCTGATAGTGGCATGGGGTAGTATGACAAATTTACAAGCTACATTTTAAAGGTGAAGATGTTTCAAAACATTCTCATACGCACGCACACACACGCACGCACACACTTAAACACACACACACACGCACGCACACACACACACACACACACACACACACACACACACACACACACACACACACACACACACACACACACACACACACACACACACACACACACACACACACACACACCGACTTCATGTGTCGGCACCAAGAGCTTTGGAACGAACACATTAGATTCCCTGTATAACATCCTGTGTAACTCCCATACGATAGCTTGTCAGGATGCTATCAACATCTCAAGTACAGTTACGCATACAGCCCTGAGTAATATATATGTTGGAATTAATAGCTATACAGCTGTATGCAAACATTTACTTCCTTTCGGGCTCAACCTCATGCGTCAATAGAGAAGCTGACCTTTAAAAATATGTGAATCAAAAGCACCTTGCAATCACAGCTCTACAGTTTATGAGGAAATCGCTTCCCTACAGGGTGGTTAATGATGATGATAAAATGCCAGAGATAGAAGATCTGCATAATGGTGTAGTGGGTAACCACTTAAACCCCAGCATCAGTATTGTGGGAAAGCTTCCGCAGAAAATAGCAGATTGACAAGCTCACAACGCGTTGCAACGCTTGTCGATCGGCTATTTTCAGCGAAAGCTTTCCCCGCAATGACATAAAACAGAAAAGACACTAGTATAGAGCCCTATGGGACTCCGCTCAACCATATGGGGTTTAAGTGGTTAAAACCAAGGGGCCAGCTTGAGATTTTTTACATTGACTCCAATACGGAAGAGACAGTTCATATGAATGGCCTGTAGTTTCGCTGTTTTACCCCTGCAGGTGTCAGAAATAATTAATTTTAACGCAAGCGGATGGGTTTTTGACAAACTTTAGACTAGATTTTCTTACCTTAATAAAAATGGTCATAAATTCTATATGCTTCCAGTTGCTAGTTTAAAGTCTCCTTTCAATCATCATGATATGCGTTTTGCTAAATTATGGTCCCATTTATTCTAAAATTGACGATAAAGTAGGCTATTCTCTAAGAGGGGCGGGATGATTTGATTGACAAGCTACACAACCAATAGCATTCATTCCCCGCCCCCCGCTCTTGATTGACAAGCTACCCAACCAATAGCATTCTTTGGGGATTGTTTTCCGGTTCCTGTTCCCGACGTGCTTTTGGGCTTATATTAGAGATGGCGGATTTCAAATGCCTGAACAATCTGCTTCATTTTCGGTCTGTAGAAACCAGCGGTCTGGCTTTGTCCATCTCTTTTATACAGTCTATGGTTAAAACATGTTGCCTGTGGAACCCCTGCTGGCCTGGAGCCAAAGCTGGCTGTACAATGTACCAGACCAGAGACTTCTGTGTATGTTGATCTATCTGTTTTGATTGATTTATAATAGTGTGATATACCTGTATAATATTGATATAATAGTGTTTCCTTCTATTAACTTATTTATGAACTGTCACAATGTATTCTATGTTGTGGACTCAGAACCACAGGACTTTAAATAAAGGATTGAAATGAAAAGAGGGACAGTCTGATTATGTGAATAAAACAGAACAAAGGGGACATGAAAGATGCAGCTGGCTCTCCATTCAACTCATCTCTCTCACGATCTGCTTGACCTTGGGGCTCTAGGCCAGCAGGTGGCGTAGGTTTACACGGCTTCTGATACCTGCCAACAAACGGTAAATAAGAGGAGGCTGTCAGGAAGCCAAAGAGGCTCTATTTCTCCCTCTCTCTCTCTCTCTCTCTCTCTCTCTCTCTCGCGCACGCACGCACGCACGCACGCACGCACGCACGCACGCACGCACGCACGCACGCACGCACGCACGCACGCACGCACGCACGCACGCACGCACGCACGCACGCACGCACAGAGAGAGAGGCTTGCAAGTTATTAAACAACATCATAATGGAATAATGGCATTACTCCATCAGCCCACTTCAGCGTGAGGCTGGTGCCGAGAGAGGGGAAGGAGAAGTGGATAGGGGAGGGATTACAGAGCATTTCAGACTGATGTTCATTATTTACATTTGCAAATGTTTGCCATTTGTTTTTTACGCTTTTACTGAGGCAAAAAGGGAAGAGCTCTCTAACCCCCCCCCCCCCCCCCCCCAGACCCCTCCACAAGGGTTCTCATTTACATTTGCAAAAAGGGGCCTGGGGAGTTAACGACAGGGTGACATGTAGCCGCCACGTGCGCACACCATACATCATCCTTAGATGAGCCCTCAATCGGCGTCTCCAGTCATCTCGATTCTCCATACAGGCCAGCTCATTTGTGCTTTCTGCACCAGCATTTCATCAGCACATCCACACATCCGCATATATAGGTAGAAGTGGGACGTCCTTTTGATCGATGCCCATGTGTTTGGTTGCCACAGTACAAGCTTTTTTTTGGCAGGGAGTCCCGGGCTCGATGGCAGAGTGACCCTGCTAGTATCATTCTCCTGACTGCTATATCGTCTGATACACTTGGTAAAGTTGGTAATGTCTTTGAGTAGAAAGTAGAAAGTAGATCCAGGCCTGGAAGGGTCCTGGTTTCCCCAATCTGACCTTTCCACAGATCCCCTCCGTGCTCTGCTCAGGGAAGCACTCCACCCGACACCTCCCGGCATGTGCATTAGGCTACCATATGCTCTCTCTCTCTCTCTCTCTCTCTCTCTCTCTCTCTCTCTCTCTCTCGCTCTCTCTCTAACCCTCCATCTCTGACTTGCTTCTCCTCTCTCTATCTCTCTCATCGACCCTCTCCCCCTCCTTCTCTTCCATTCATCTCTTTCTTTCTCTCTCCGTCATCCCATCCATCTCCTTCCCTATGTCTTCTTCCACTCTGCCTCGCTGGTCCTGATAGAGACAGAGAGGCCGAGGCACCAACCCGTGAACGCACAATGTGTCCACCGGGTCGCCCGGGGTTGTGTGAGTGTGCCCATTCTTGCACAAGTGCGTGTATGCATGCAGGTTAGTTAATTATGTGTGTGTGTGTGTGTGTGTGTGTGTGTGTGTGTGTGTGTGTGTGTGTGTGTGTGTGTGTGTGTGTGTGTGTGTGTGTGTGTGTGTGTACGTGTGTGTGTGTGTGTGTGTGTGTGTGTGTGTGTGTGTGTGTGTGTGTGTGTGTGTGTGTGTGTGTGTGTGTGCGTGTGTGTGTGTGTGTGCGTGCTTGGGCTATGCATGCTCATATGGGTTATATAGGCCTACTGTACATAATTAACCACTTAAACCGCGGTTAACCGGAGTCCCTTGGGGCTCAATACTAGTGTATTTTCTGTTTTCTGTTATTGTGTTATAAGCTTTTGCTGAAAATAGCAGATCGACAAGCTCACAATGCGACACAACGCATCGCATTGTGAGCTTGTCGATCTGCTATTTTCAGCGAAAGCTTTCCCCACAATACCGATGCTGGGGTTTAAGTGGCTAAAGAAAAAACTCCCACACACTGTCATCGAATGCAAGAAAATAATATGTTATGGGAATGTAACAACGTCTCGATCTGTTAGACCTTCATCCCTATACATGTATGTGATTTTGTCCAAATCCAGTGTTCATTTCCCTTTTACAGGTGCATTTTTATCTCTCAGAGTTAAATGACTCTGGACTTGACTGTGAGCCGTTACCGTAGCAGTGGTCCATCTCCCTCTCTCTGACAGACACCAGCGTCAACAGGCCAGGCTGTGTACACACATCATTAACAGACGGTGTGGGGGATTCTTTCAGGTCATCTCTCTCTCTCTCTCTCTCTCTCTCTCTCTCTCTCTCTCTCTCTGTGTGTGTGTGTGTGTGTGTGTGTGTGTGTGTGTGTGTGTGTGTGTGTGTGTGTGTGTGTGTGTGTGTGTGTGTGCCATCGTTTCCTCATCAGATAACGATGTCCCCGTATGGCCATACATTTGTCATCATCTTGTCCCCTTTTGAGAGGCTCTGACGCAGCAGCAGCTGTGGAGCAGTTGGAAGGGGGAAGGAGGGATGAATCAAAGGAGGGAGAGGAGAGGAGAGGAGAGGAGAGGAGAGGAGAGGAGAGGAGAGGAGAGGAGAGGAGAGGAGAGGAGAGGAGAGGAGAGGACTCAGGAGGATAGGTATACTTACAGAGGGGGCTGTTGAAATAGGCTCTATGCACAGCACCCATTTTGGAAATAAATTGGGCCTCTTCCTTACTTCCTTCACAGGTCTACCAATTACACTAATGAAGGCTCTGTGAAGGAACCATGAGGGTCGCTGGACCACACTTTGAGACCCACTGGTCTAGCAGAGTGTTTCCAATGAGCCAACATGCACAAGATCAGCATCCTGACTATGTTCGACCAGAATGGAACAGAGCCTTAATTAGTATAATTGGTAAGACCTGTGAAGGAAGTAAGGAAGAGGCCCAATTTCCTTCCAATATGGCTGTTGTGCATGTGAGCTTTTAAAATGAAGAAAAAATAAGCTTCCTCCATTTAGCCTTTAGGACTTAGCCTTTAGGACAGATGACCTACGCGTCAGACGTGTGACTCAGTTATGAGTAAGCTTGTGTTCAAACCTCATCTGCACCCAGAAGGAACCATAACTGATAACTCACGTCCAATGACGTGAGTTGGGATTTAATCTGAGGCATCCGGATGTATCGCGTGTGCACCGGTTTTATAGGAGAGCTAAACTTTAAACATGGTTTGTAGGGATGCAGACTGACGGGTAGAGCGTGTCCTCAGTCGACTCCAAATCACAGATACTTTGTCAGGCTTTTATTTTTTGTAGAGATCTCTAGCGGGAAAGAAGGAGTGGCTGCAGGAACATAAGGTGCACTGAGCTAAAACAGCAGATGGCCTGAGGCTCATGTTCACCTTGATATTAGCTCAAGCTGCCTCCCTTGCTCATCACGTGCAGCGAGCAGAAACCTCTGACTCTGGGAGTGAGTAAACTGCCGCAGTAGACATTTTCATCGGGTCAAAGCACTTGTTGTAAACTTAAAAACACTCTGGACGAGACCAGCCCCCTACACTTTGATTGAAGGTTGATGCCATTCATGCCCGCCTTTCTGTACCTTGCCACATGTGCAAATAATCATTCAAGTGTGCCACATTTAATTGGAATCCTACCTTTTTTTATTTGAAGTAGCACTGTATTGTATGGATGACAACACTGTATGATTGTATTTATTGATTTAATAATTTATAAATGTATTGATTTATTGATTTATTGATTAATTACTTTATTCATTCATCATTCACTTATTTATTTTTTCCTGCATTTCTGCAAAAAGGTGGGAGACGATGACAAGTAGCAAAGAGCCTCAGGTTGGATGTGTACCCGTGCCAGCTGCAGAAGGACTATATAGTATTATAGTATTATTTACTATATGGTATAGTAAAAACATGCCCTCCCCCTCATTATCATAACACAGCAGGTGTGGGCATGAGGAGGAGGAGGGACTAGGACAGGTGGGTGGTGCTAAGGTGGTGGAGGAGGTGCTAAGGTGAGAACCAGGTATACTTAATGAACTGGAGTCGTGTCCACATAAAAACATAATTTTAACACTTTCTGTACACTTTTTTGAAAAAAAAATCTTCCTCCTAGTATAACCATAATACCTGATGATTATGTTTTAGGGGGGGGGGGGGGGGGATCACTGAAAATCACGGCAAAAAAACGTCAATGACGTCCACAATCACAACACCAGAGGGAGGGGTCATTGGCCTGAAAATTTTCTCCTGGTCTAACCAATTGAAACAGTTTACAACGGAAAGGTTTTTCTTTGAGATGGGGGGTCCGCGGCC
This sequence comes from Gymnoscopelus braueri, assembly GCF_963280865.1. Classification (NCBI taxonomy): domain Eukaryota; kingdom Metazoa; phylum Chordata; class Actinopteri; order Myctophiformes; family Myctophidae; genus Gymnoscopelus; species Gymnoscopelus braueri. Next base: position 34,132,592 of record NC_137623.1, read on the forward strand.
AAATACATATCATTTTGGGGGTCCTTGACATGAAAAAAAGTTTGAGAACCACTGATTAGCCTATATAGCAACATAAGTTATTTCAAAAAGCTGTTAAGATTTAGAAGAGATTTGTAGAATCCCTGCAGAAGCAAAAAAAAATATATAATCAATTTCTTTCAAAAAATAGCAGATCTACAAGCTTGTATATCTGCTATTTTTCAATAGCCAAAGACATCTTAAAATGAAACTGATGCGTTCCCGGTCTTAATGGGTTAAAGTGGAAAGGGGTTTTCTCCAGTGTGGACATGCATGTGTCTCTTCAGGTTACCCAACTCATTGAAACTCTTGTTACACAGTTTACAGTGGTATGGTTTTTCACCAGTGTGGAGACGCAGGTGTGTCTTCAGGTAATATAATTTACTGAAAGTATTGTCACACTGTTTGCAGTGGTATGGTTTTTCTCCAGTGTGAACACGCTGGTGTGTCTTCAGGTTAGCTACCCAACTGAAACTCATGTCACACTGTTGACAGTGGTGAGGTTTTTCTCCGGTGTGGACATGCTGGTGTGCCCTCAGGTGAGCTAACTGACTGAAACTCTTGTTGCACCGTTTACAGTGAAAAGGTTTTTCTCCAGTGTGAATATGCTGGTGTGTCTTCAGGTGATATAACTGACTGAAACTCTTGTCACAATGTTTACAGTGAAAAGGCTTTTCTCCGGTGTGGAGACGCAGGTGTGTCTTCAGGTGAGCTAACTGACTGAAACTCTTGTCACAATGTTTACAGTGAAAAGGTTTTTCTCCAGTGTGAATATGCTGGTGTGTCTTCAGGTGAGATAACTGACTGAAACTCTTGTCACAATGTTTACAGTGAAAAGGTTTTTCTCCGGTGTGAATATGCTGGTGTGTCTTCAGGTGAGATAACTGACTGAAACTCTTGTCACACAGTTTACAGATGTAAGATGTCTTTCTTGTGTAAGTCCTCTGACGGCTCTTTACGTCTGGTTGAGTTAACGTCTTGGTAAACTGTTGACGACTGTAAGATGTTGGTTTGTCAGGGTTTCCATGTTCATGGCTGGTTATTACACAGCTGGTGGTGATTTGCTGATCGGCTGCTGAGGGGATCTGTCCCGTCATAATTTTTCAGTAGAGGTCGTCGCTCCTCTTCATGTGTTGAAAGATAGTTGTCGAGGCCGATGTACACTTAGAACAAGAGAACTGAGTAAGGAAATATTTGGACTTGCTCCTTCTAGGAGTGGCGGTGTATCGTCAAAGCTGCTTCTATGAAGGTTGAAGTTGTAGGTTCTGCAGGGCCTTGCAAATGTGTCTTTATACTCTTTCTATCTTTGTATGTTCTCTATCTCTTTCTCTCAGCACTCTTCATCAGGTCACTTATTGGTCTTAATGGGATGAAGTGGAAGTCGCAGTAGTTGCAGTAGCGTAACACTTTATACAGGCTAAGCAGCCCTCTGCTCTTACCTCACTCACAACACAAACTGTTGCCATAACAACAGCCATGTGTGCAAGCCGCCACCTTTCCATATTTGGGCAAGACTGATATAATCAATATGACATCATCACCATGATGACAGAGATCAACATGAAAGCAACGTCGTTTTGAGACTCTTTTTTTTTGTGTATTTACCGTTTAATAATGGTATTATATTATTGTTCAAAAGAGGCACAGCTTATTCTCATTGAAAAAGAACACTAACGGTCTAACCTGTAAAGGAAGAACTGAGTGAGACACAGGAGGTCACAACACACCTCCTCAACCATCTCAATACACAACTGGTTGAACACCTGAAACCAGCCAATCACAGTACTGAATGTCTATTTAAGTCCTTTGGACATCCATTAAGCAGACAATGAATTCCCCTGGCTAGTGTTGTCTGTCGTCCTCCACATGATGCCTCTGAGAGAAGAAATCCACTCACAACTAAAAGATCAACAATCACCATAGCAATAACTTTATCAAACACTAATATTTATTGTTTGTGAGATCAAAGCGTCTGCTAAATGCCTAAATTGCCATTTTAAATGATAAACTAAGAAAAAAACATCTCAATTATTGTCCACCTTGGGTACACACACACACACACACACACACACACACACACACACACACACACACACACACACACACACACACACACACACACACACACACACACACACACACACACACACACACACGTAAACACAAGCATGCACACAGGATTCAACAGGACACCAAAAAAAAAAAAGATTGTCCAATGATCCAAGCCAGGGACTAAAACTTGTTGGCAGAGCGTGGGATTCAAACCAGCATATGGTCACAATCGGGCAGAAGAAACCTTGCATCTCCATATTTCAACTATTTGAACACTTTACATTTGCAAACCAAACAGAAAGATGTGAACATACATAATACAAAGACAATCAAAGTATGAAAAAAAAAATCAAATCATATACAGCTGGTTATTAATCGTAAATGGCAATTTCTCAAGAGCAGCCACAGTTCCAAGCCGAGAGAACCACATGTAACTTGCAATGGGCCTGGTCTACAAGATACACTACACCACAAAGGCGCCCATGTACCTTTCAAACTACTTAAAGAGGTGGTGCCATGGTTTTGCACTTTTTTTCTTTTTTTTTCATGTGTCTATGAGGTTGATAGAACTTCATTAAGCCCCCTGGTGGTGTTTTTATGGTGTTTTATGTCTTCTCTGACTATTTTGCGTTTCTACCTGGAGGCTGAAACCTGGAGGGTCAAACGTGCCAATAGAGAAACAGCGCTTTAGTGACATAGTAAAAACATACCCTCCCCCTCATTATCATAACACAACAGGTGTGGGCATGAGGAGGAGGAGGGACTAGGACAGGTGGGTGGTGCTAAGGTGGTGGAGGCGAGGCTAAGGTGAGAACCAGGTATACTTAATGAACTGGAGGCGTGTCCACATAAAAACATAATTTTAACAATTTCTGTACACTTTTTTGAAAAAAACCTTCCTCCTAGTATAACCATAATACCTGATGATTATGTTTTAGGGGGGGGGGGAATCACTGAAAATCACGGCACCCCGTCTTTAAGTAAAACATTTGAGTACTTTTCCCACCACTGCTGAGGTCCAGTACATAGAGGCTGACTGATGCTACAGTCTGGCTGATACATCGGCCATTATTTTCGTTTTTTGCAAATTATGCAGCCGATGTGTCGCATGTTTTTTTTTTACCACTTTCAACCTGGTGTCCCTATTGTGGGCGTGTCAGTACACACTGGGGGGGGGGGGGGGGGGTAGGTTAAGACTTTGACAGGGGCCGGTTTGGGGAATTGCAGCCTCCTGAAGGTGTTTCTTTAGGGCAGTTTTGAAAGTGAGTAGGGTTTTACACTCCTTTACTCCTTTTGGTAGGGCATTCCACATTTTTGTTGCATAGCATGAGGAAGAGTTCATTCCCTTTTGTTGTGCCAAATCTGGGTTGAACACGATCCGTAGAGCTGCCTCTGGTGTTGTGATCGTGGACTTCATTTACGTTTTTGAAATATTTCGACAATCAGTTGTCTAGGACTCAAACATCTGGCATCAGTCGAGCTCTACTTCTAACCCACGTTAACAAGCTAGTCTGCTACGATACATCCTCATCTTCAGTCCCTAGTGCTCTCTCTGTCTCATCTCTCTCTCTGCATCTCTCTCTCCGTCTCTCTCTGGAAGTTGTCGGAACATCTTTTGCTTTCTATTTTACAGTGCCTTATTTCTGCAGTAAAGCGCGAGACGGAACCTTTATTTATTCAGTGCTCGTCTTCACAGGCACTCAGTCACTCACACACACACACACACACACACACACACACACACACACACACACACACACACACACACACACACACACACACACACACACTCAGTACAGCAACAGTCTTAGGCCTGGGTTATACTTATTCGAGCATGGGGTGTGTGCCACGCATTGAAAATAGCCGGTCTACAAGCACCCAAGCGTAAATCTGGCATTATAGTGTCGGACACTGAGAGCTCTGGAGCTGTTTGGGGGTAGTGTGCTTTGCACAAGGGCACTTCAGCGGTGGGTATTGGGGGAGGGCTGAGTGTTGCTCATTCAGTTTAAACCACACAGGGAATTTTACATAAAACATTACCAAAAACAACGTATAATGGCTTAACACATTTAGTGCCAAACACAAGAATTCACGTAAACGAGAATTCTCGTGAGGGCATTTTTTTCTTTTTCCTTTTCTGTAAAATGGAAGGGACGGATGTGAATCCTGTCCAAAAAACCTACAGTATATACTGTTGCATTGGGCAAGTGGGATAACATGATCAGGACATCTCAGTCAGGGAATCTCCTACATATTATTCTTTATTCAAAGCCACTTCCCCTTCCAATCCATTGCCCGCCCTGCAGGATTTCCTAGAAATATGTTTCAGCAATAGCTAGTGATAGAGAGCAATTAGCATTGATATGCATAGGACCTCTACCAAACGATGCTTGGTTCCCTGGTCAAAGTAACTGGTAGACCGAACATATTTAGCTGACACCGCCAAGGCAGCAGCACATTTGGCTGCTTCCCAGTCTTAATTTCACGCTTGATTACCTTTATATCATGACCAATTATTTAACATGAACCCATCCGCAGTTTTTTTTTAAATCTGACCTCAGCAGTGTAAAGCAATGGTTGAAGTTAATGGGCGTCCATCTTGACATGAACGCTCTGACCTGAACCCTGTCTGTGACAACAAATGTCCTTGAGGTTACTAGGCGCACTTTGTCTAAATGATACTCTTAAAAACGAACAGGCCATTTGGTGCATCATGGGGCAGAGGTTGTTCGAGAAACGATAGCCGCTCTTGAAACAGCAAGCGAGGGCTGCCGTTCCTCTCAGGAGAGGATGTTGATGATGATGATGATGACCGTCGAGGGGGTACTACTTGACCCCCTTTCTTGTAGAACCAGTATGCCCCTAAGTAGTTGGTCTGAAATGAAATCCATAACCAGTACATCTCTGCAGTGGTGTAAAGTAACTAAGTACATGTAGGCTACTTAAGGACTGTACTTAAGTACCATGTTGAGGCAATTTTACTTTACTGGAGTATTTCAAAGTAAATTCTCCCATGCAGCATGTCTGCAATGTCCTCCTCGGGTACGAGGGGCTTGCTGCTATGTACTGTAGGAGGTACAGGAGCACCTGATGCATGGATAGCACCTCCTTCCCTCGGATGGATGGGGGGGGGGGTTTATGGTGGGCATGAAGTGAGGCATGCTGGGTAAATGTGCGGGGCGAAGCGACGTTCAAATATTGAAACAGCGCGTTGAGTGCGGTCAATGTCTATAGGTTGCTGGTGTCCCTTGGATGGAAAAGGCACTTAACAACTTTATGAGTTGGTCTGTGTAATGTGCAAAATCCCTGGCCTAAACCTGTGCAAGCTGCATTTGTATTGAGCCTTGGTAAATGTGAACGCTAAACAAACAGAAAAGGCAATTTTCAGCAAGCTGTCCATCAGAGGGTGTGTGTGTGGGCATCCCCCCACATGTTTGCCGGACCCAGGGGGTCTGGCTTACATGAGGCTTTGTACCTGTTTTCTCCACATGGGCATGGTCACTTTGTCCTTAGGCCCCAGCCATAAAAGTCTGTCCCCCTTTCGTCCATACATGGGCATGTTTTGTACCTGTTTTCTCCATACATGGGCAAAAAACTGGTTTTGGTCACTTTGTCCTTAGGCCCCAGCCATAAAAGTCTGTCCCCCTTTCGTCCATACATGGGCATGTTTTGTACCTGTTTTCTCCATACATGGGCAAAAAACAGGTTTTGGTCACTTTGTCCTTAGGCCCCAGCCATAAAAGTCTGTCCCCCTTTCGTCCATACATGGGCATAGACACAGGCTGACACGTCATGTGAAGTCTGGGTCTGGCAGAACCAGGTCTCCTGGTCTTGTTTTTAAACAAGTCATAACATGACTGACGTCATGTTATGACTTGTCACAGGCTGGCCACATGAAGTCCAAGATCCACGTTGGAGCGAAGTCCGAGATCCACATTGGAACCATGCCATTCCCATGTAGATACATCGATTCACATGATTTGAATGTTCTTGTAGTAAAGGGATTTATTTGGTTTATACTGTAGCCCTCTCTCACATGATGGAACACATGCAATAAGAACCACCACAAACCCCACAAACAGTGCTCAAACTCGGGCAAAACATTCGTATGCACATTGCAACTACAGAGACATACAAAATATGTACGGATCAACAAGTCAAATACATTCAGGTAAGGTTAATAGACATTCATGCGAAATTGATTGAACTCCATGTAAGTGCTCACATGGACAAACATTCACACAAACAGCCTCTGAAAATCTATTGGCCACCCACTCTTATGCATTAAGAGAATAACAAATGCATACCCACAGCCTTTCTCCATCGCTCTCAGTCTCTACCTCTGAGCTCAGTGACACTATAAGCTCCCTCTCCGTCTCCTCTCTGTATCATTCTGTCCCTCCATGTTGTACAGATCAACACCTTTTATGCTGTTGTTACTTCATTTCTGGAGACAACATTTTTTTTTCTTGCTTAAATAAACAAACAATACCAACAGGGACTCAATGTTTACTTTTGTTGTTATGAACACCATAATTAGAACATTAATTGCTTCTTTGTTGAAGAGTAAAATCAAAGCATTAATTACCTAGAGCTGGCCCCAAATACAGTTTACTCTTTGAACATAATTGCAATATTCCTGATACTTGGTATTTTCTATTTCAATCTTTGTATACCCAAATTTTGTGCTCACTCCGCTTTCCGTATGCGTGCATGCTGATCTACTGCTGGCTGCTTGTGTTGTGGGTGTTTCTACTGTTGTGTGAGAGTTACTGTCTGGGGTTGTTTTTCCTTTTGCACAAAAGGCCACGATGCTCTTCATAAATGTTTCACTTCTATGGACAAAACTTCATCATCAGTTTCACTGAAAAGAAAATAACTTAGTTTTACATGTGCAGGTCAACAACAGCCTAAGTAGTGAAAAAGAAGACGGAATCTGAAAATTCGCACAGATACATGTTGATCATGGGACCACAGAGATAATGTGTACCAATTTGTGTGAGTTTTGGACAAAATCTGTTGAAGTAGTACTAGTAGCAAAAAATGTTTTGAAGGAAATACTAAATGACAGAAAAACCTCTGCAATGGACTCTGATGCCCTAGGCCTGCCTGCCTGCTGTTGACATGCCACCAGACATATCTGAGCCCCCGGCAACTTCTTGCCTGTCTGTCATTGTCATGGATCAAACAGACATGGCTGTGCTTCCTCTTCAGTTAGGAGTACATCCTGCCTCTGGCTGAAGTGCTATGCCGCAATGTTAAGGGCACCGCCGGCAGATACCAAAGAGATTTTTTGTGGTGCTTATTGTCACTTCTGTTGGCATGCCGTGGGGTTCTGGTTATGTGCATTGTTGTAATGTGTGTATTGTGCTGACAGAGTATGGGAATGTCTTGGGGAGGGGGTTTTCTGAAGAAAAAAGGGTGGCACCAGCGATGTGGTGTGATTGGTTGTTATGGTAACACATGCATTTAGCCGACACTCTTTTGTTTTGCCTATACCAGTTTTGCACCTCAAACGCCTCCCGGGCGATGGGAAGCAAGCGCCGTCCTCCCTCCTCCCGGGAGGCTGCCGATTTTCATTGGATAGACGTTCAAACAGAGGTGGACAGTAACGGAGTAAATTTACTTGAGTACTGTACTTAAGTACATATTCTGAGGATCTGTACTTTACTTCAGTATTAGATTTCTTTGATACTTATTAGTCTTACTCGAGTACATGTCCAAGACAAATATTTAACTTTTATTCTGGTAAATTTCTAGGAAGACTGAAAAATACTGCTGGTTGTTGTTTATTTTCCCTCCTAAAATGCAATTGGCCACACGCTGTGTTCGTCAAAGAAGGAAACCTATCACAGTACACGTTCTCCACTGGGATCTGCGTAAAAGTGAAAATACGTCATCCAGGCCCGCCTAGCTATCCATATAAGGATAACGCAGAATAATCACGTTGTCTTTCTTTATCAACTCAAAACAAGACGGCAGCATTAGAAGAAAGTGTTGACAGACAGACAGACAGACAGACAGACAGACAGACAGACAGGCAGACAGGCAGACAGGCAGAGACACAGGTGTGTGTGTGTGTGTGTGTGTGTGTGTGTGTGTGTGTGTGTGTGTGTGTGTGTGTGTGTGTGTGTGTGTGTGTGTGTGTGTGTGTGTGTGTGTGTGTGTGCGCGTGCGCGTGTGTGTACGCGTGCGTGCACTGGCTGCACAGGCACTGTAACATTGGCACTGTACAGGGGCAGCAGAAGATACCCTCCTCCATTGCTTTCAGTAAATACGTTTTTTATTGCACTGCCACTTGTGTTCGTTCAAACGGTGATTGAATACAGTATGATGACCATGAGTTGCCTACAACAAGGCTTCTCCCTCTGCCTCTCCTCCCATTCTCTTCTCTTCTCTTCTCTTCTCTTCTCTTCTCTTCTCTTCTCTTCTCTTCTCTTCTCTTCTCTTCTCTTCTCTTCTCTTCTCTTCTCTTCTCTTCTCTTCTCTTCTCTTCTCTTCTTTCTGATGTGTGGGCTTTGGCCTTGTGAGGCTCTTTCATTGAAGGCATTCTTGTTATTTATTTTCTATTTGTTTGACCTCCTGTCCTCTCTCTGTCTTATCCTTCACAGGGCCAACCTCTGCTCATTTCATTGTGAAGTGTATTATAGATCCTCCTTCCCTCCCCACAGACAGAACCCCTTTAAAGGTTTAATGACATTCACTTTTACACCACATTCAAAGTCTTTGTCCTGGTCCTTCAAAAGTGTACAAAAAGTTTTAAGTGAAAATTCAATTCCAGTGATCCATGGCAGGTGTTTTTCTCTCACATTTCTAAAGCCTTTTCAACTGCAATGAAAAAAGAAATCTTTGCCTGCGGGTGTCGCTGGTGAGGGATTTTGCCTGTCAATCATCGCCTCTGCTCCGCCCCCCCCAAAGGAAAGGATAGGGGAGGGGAGGGGCGAGGAGGAGAGTGGGCGGGATTAATCGACTGTGACCTCACTGTCGAAGGGCCAAGCTCAGATTACTTTTCAGCCTAGTTATTCAGAAAACCCCAGACCACAGAAAATCCACTGAATGTTCTAAGTTCAGTTTTTTTGGGTGTAATTGAGGTCATAAAACCCCAAATAAAACATTGAAAATAAAAAAAGTGAAAATGAATGTCATGATACCTTTAAAGTTACATCAATAATTCAAGCCAACGTTTGAGTTAAAAAAAAACAAAAAAACACACACACACACACACACACACACACACACACACACACACACACACACACACACACACACACACACACACACACACACACACACACACACACACACACACACTGTACACAACACGGCAAGCAAAACTAAACACAAAGACACCCACACCATGTAAGAATGCACAAGATTTCTGCTAGAATAATTGAACACAATTCTACGAGGGATATTGCTCAGTACGTCTCACCAGCTGGCTAAAATGAAGCTTAGCTGATGTTCATTGGAAAAACATATGTTGTTATTAAGGGGTATCATCATGGTTTGATGACAGCACTTATGGTTACAGTAAGACCATGATGCATAGTCATACACCTTCAAGGGGTGTACTTGAAGGTTCATACAGACTTCACCAGTCCAACGCCAATGCAATGTGATTGGTTTAAAAAAAAAAAGGTTTTTATCCCTATAGCTAAATTCCAATACTCTAGCTATCACACTTGCACCCACCACTTGCGTCCGTCACTCCTTAGTCCCGCCTCTGAGCGAAAAGGCAAGGATTAGATAAGAGTTGGACTGATTCCAATTAACGCTCATATTTCTACCTGCTCGCCTTCTCCGTTCTCCACATTGTGTTGTATATTGGACACATCACAACACGTTGCAACATATGACCCTAGTGTCCCTCTTCTGGGCATGCCATAATAGGCGAACATTCAGCAAACATAGGCGAACATCCAGCAGATAATTGGATGTAGAAAGAGTAACAGCAGATATACAACCTCACAACGCCTCACGCTGTGGCACTTTGTGAGCTTGTACAGTAGATATCCCCCCACACATACTAATAGAATTAAATTACCTTCTTTATTGAGCAAATTGTTCCCCTGTTGTCTTACCATATTTGGTCACTATTCAATTACCTCAGGAGGATTAGCACAGATCAGAGCTGGTTAATTTTAACAGCCCCGCGGTTAAAACATGGTATAGAACAATTTAGCGGCTGTGATGGAGGGCAGGAGGGAGGGGATTAGCAGACCTTGGAGCTAAAGCGATATTAGCCCGAGTTTAGTTAGTCAGCCGTTGGGATCGGTAGCGAGAGAAGCGCACGGTTCGAGGGTTAATCTCTTAAAATGGACTCCCGTGCTCAGACAACAAAGAGTGTGCAGCTAGGGAGATTAAACACAGAAAGAATGGGCTTATCTGTTACTAGCAAGATTCAAGTCACTTGTCAGTCCGAAAGCACCAGGCTTCAAGACCTGTCAGTACACATTGCGAGGGCACATGTGTGTGTTTGAAAGATTGTGTGTTTACGTGAACTACAGACACGTACGTTACAGATAATCCGTGCATTTATTGTAAGAAGATAACGGGACTGGGGTTGGGGAATAAAATAAAATGTGCCTATTTTACGCTGTGTTTATGTTCTGTTATGTTCAATACTGTTATGTTTATGTAATAATATTGCAACAGGTATACACAAAGACGCATGATATTCCCCATCTCATAAGATCCCCATCCCGCACTTGATTCTACATTTATTTGTGTCATTATAATTATCTGTATCCTGCTAAACCTGATTGTAAATTCCTTTCGTCATTTTTGCTAATCAGTAAATCAAAGGTTGTGGTTTTACAAGTAGTGTCTCGCTTTTTGCTGCGAGATAGAGGGAGAGAATAATGTATCATTGTTGCCTGTCTTATTGAAAAGCCTTATTTCTCTTAGAAAAAAACTGCACAGCAATTCATTAGTGTTTAAAACTTTCCTGCATACATATGGACAGGATGGGAGGCATGTGTCAAATTCTGTAGGCTATGTCCTTCTCGGTTTCACTGCTTACGCAGTTGCTGCCTATTTATGACCGTTGTAGGGCAGTTTGTAAGATCCCGGGAGGGAGGGAGAGAGGGAGAGAGAGAGAGAGAGAGAGGGAGAGAGAGAGAGAAAGAGGGGGAGGATAACAGAACATATAATGGTGTGACATTTTCACACCATTCGTCGTCATGGGTCCCAAGGTGCTGCAGGGGCACCTTTCTCACTGGAGCCACAACTTCATGTCTTGTGAATAGTAATGCTACAAACACGCAAACATGCACATACGCGCATGCATGCACGCACCCACACACACACACACACACACACGCACGCACACGCACACACACACACACACACACACACACACACACACACACACACACATATGGAAGTCCATAGGTCCAAAAATTAAATAATAAATACCACAATGAAATAAATAATAAACACAATGATATAAATACAAAATACAATTAAATAAATACAAAATACAATTAAATAAATAAATGTATTTATTTATTGTGTATTTTTTTATATATCATTGGGTTTTCTATTTATTTCTTTGTGGTTCTTATTTATTTCATTGTAACTTTTAATGTCAACCTATATATATTACATGATGCCACTTTTAGCTATTTAATCAAGTCCATTGGTCCAAAAATTAAAAAATAAATATCGCAATGAAATTAATAAAATCCACAATGAATTAGATAAAAAACACAATGATATAAATAAAAATACAATTAAATAAATAAAAAATACAATTAAATAAATACATTTATTTATTTATTCTGTAATGTTTTTTTATTTTATTGCGTTTTATATTTATTTCATTGTGACTTTTAATGTCAACCTATATATATTACATGTTGCCACTTTTAGCTATTTCATAAGGTACATTGGTCCAAAAATGTTATAACAAATACCACAATGAAATATATAAAAAACATGATGATATAAATAAAAAATGCAAATAAATAAATAAATACATTTATTTATTTTTTAGTGTTTTTCATTTAATTGTGCTTTTTATTTATTTATTTTGGTATTTATTAAATGGGTTTTTTATTTCATGCTGTCTTTTCAAAAGAATGGCTTCCATTTACCCAATCATGGTTTGACATCGCCGTCTGTCAATCAACAGGAACGGGGCGGGACCAAATGGCGGGACCTATTTGCTGATTGGGTAATCCCTGGCTCTGGATTACTTTGGTCTGTCTGTAAAACTGAAGCCAGCTCCGCCATTTTTAAATCCCACTGAATATCACTAGTGTTTTTATCTGTAGATAAAGTAGGCCTATTATAATCGATTTGTAGTAAAAGTTATGGCATATGTGAATGAGAATGACTTGAGGGATGTGATGTTTACTTTAGATTAGATAGTTGTTGTTTTTTTCGCGGACCCCCGCGGACCCCCCCGCGATTCCTCCCTCACTAAAATGATAGCCTACTTACTTGTTAATGTTTTTTTTCTCTTCACACATTTGGGAGAGAGAGAGAGAGAGAGAGAGAGAGAGAGAGAGAGAGAGAGAGAGAGAGAGAGAATAAGGTGTCAACGAGGTGGTCAGCAGTGTAAATGGCTCTTACAATTTAAATAAGGCTACAATGACCAGTTACAGATACACTTCATCCACCTGAAAGGTGCGAATAGTTGCTACTATACTTTTTGGGAGGGATGTTCAGCAATAAAAATGACCCAAAAAAATGACAGTATCAGTATGCTCAGGTTTAAAAACGTGACAGTGCTTACAGACAAATTATATGCTTGGCTTGATTAATAAGCTAAATTGAAAAAAGAAAGAAAAAAACAGATTACAGGACAACAATATCAGATATCCCCATCATGCAAGAATAAAGACAGTAAACTCAAATAGCATTCAATGTGGGTTAATAATGAAAAAATATGTAATCAGTTACTTCAACTTGATTATATGCAAGTATAAAGACCGTAAAACTATATATACATTGGGGGTGGTTAATAAGGAATAATACAAATGAATATTTGATGGGGCGCTGGGTCCGCGGAAGTTTACACAATTGTGGAGGGGGTCCTTTGGTCCTATAAGGATGGGGACCCTTGAGATAGAGAATGCCAGTGTTAAACATTACTTACAGCGGCCCTGAAGGTTAAATCTGTACTCCAGGTTGAACACCTGTATATCGGTATCAGAGAATGAACATTTTAAATTGAATGTTCAATAAGGAGGTTCAAGCATGTTTGTTTTTACTTTCTTTTCTTTTTTCCCCAGTTTTTTTTCCATAAGCAGAATTAGAGGGTATCCAACAACATAATTATGATTTGTTTTGGTTTTCATTTCATTTAATTGTATTATTTTTAAAATATTGTGTTATATATACATCGTGGGTTTTCCTTTCCTTTAATGCCTATGCGAACCCGGGGGTCTGGTGAAGGGGTTAAGAAGCGGCCTGGGTTGTTTTACAATCACATGACCACCAGATCAGAGGAAGAGAATGTCCCTATTTCTAGCAGGCAAACTATAGAGTAGATGAATACATTAATGATCACTGACTGATCTATGTACAATGTACTGAAAATATATGCTTTTTTATGATAGTGTGTGATGTTGTGTGAACTGTTTGCCCATACATAGTGATGTGATGTAATGTCTCTCCCCTCTGAAAAGCTTTTTAAAAAATAAAATGAAAAGTTGGTAACCAAAGAAAATAAGCAGGTTCATATATATGGTTTGTTTTTGTCTTTATTTTATGTTCTAAAATGTTTTGTTATACATAATTGTTTTCTTTTCTGAGGGTAAATTAGTAATGTCTGTGAGAACCCTGGGGTCTAGTGTGGTTTGTTTTGCAACCACAGGACAGCTATGTCATAGGAAGAGATAGATATTATTGGTGTAAGCAAGCAAACAGCCGAATACATTAATATATATCACTGATAGACAATCTGTACACTGGAAAAAGAGGGACCTCTTTCATTTGCAGGGAAATTGTGTGAACTGTTTGTCTCTGCTTACATGACATTATATCTTATTGATCAATCACCCAATTATGATCAATAAGCTCAAAGCAGTAGGTTTTGATGATACGTCAGTGAACTGGATGAGATCCTACCTGGAAGGGAGGGAGCAAGTGGTGGAAGTAAACGGCACCCAGTCCCCCCCCTCCCTGTGACTTGTGGTGTCCCACAAGGAAGTATACTAGGACCTTTACTGTTCCTGATATATGTGAATGACATGTCATCGGCCTGCGACTGCAAGCTGTTCCTGTTCGCAGATGACTCGGCCCTGCTAGTCTCGGACAGGGACAGGCTGCAGGTTGAGAAAACTCTCAGCTCCGAACTCAACAAGATCTGCATCTGGCTCTCTGACAACAAACTTTCATTACACCTGGGTAAAACTGAATCCATCCTCTTTGGGTCCAGTCCTAACCTTAGCAAGGCAGAGAGTTTCACGATCAAAGTGGGTGATGATGTCATCAAAAGAAAGGATGAAATTACCTACCTGGGCTCCATCTTGGAGGCAAACCTCTCTGGTAACAAAAACGCCGAAAAAGTGATCAAAAATGTCAACCAAACAACACGCTATTTGTGGAGGATTGATCGCCTAGTCAGTAAGAATACTCTGAAGATTCTTGCAGGGGCCCTCATTCAAGGTCATTATGATTATGCATGCACTTCATGGTATCACAACACCTCCAAGGCCTTAAAAACAAGGCTCCAAACATCCCAAAACAAACTTGTAAGGCTACTTCTTGGCCTCAATCACAGAACCCATCTAACCCCTGCTCATTTTGCTAGGATTGGATGGCTTAGGGTTGAGGACAGAGTACAGCAACTTGCTATGGGCCTGGTCTTCAAGATACACCACAACATTGGGATCCCCCTGTATTTGTCAAAATACTTCCAAAATGTTAATGCAGTCCATGATCATAACACCAGAGGCAGCTCCACAAATCATGTTCAACCCAGATTTGGCTCAACTAAGGGTATGAACTCGTTCTCATGCTATTCATCAAACATGTGGAATGCCCTACCACAAGGAGTAAAGGAGTGTAAAACCCTACTCACTTTCAAAACTGCCCTAAAGATACACCTTCAGGAGGCTGCAATTCGAAAATG
>NC_137623.1:34152745-34192745 GCF_963280865.1 Gymnoscopelus braueri
TACTCTCAATTACCCTCATACTGTACATCAGACACACAGACATGGCCCAGTCTTGTTAATTGGCTGCTTAACGAGGTCTGGGGAGTGTGTCACTGTGGCCCCCGTGATGGCCCCCCGTGCCGCGTCGCAGCACTCATGGCAGTGGGGGCTTCCAACTCGCCCTCCCTAACAACACTAATTAAAACCTCATGTCTCTCATCTTTTGGCTGTGGTTTCAGGTGCATACTCAGGTTTTCTCTGTGTCAGACTGTCAAGCTCAACTGCCCATCACCAATTTTATTTGGTTTACGTTGTGACTTGTCACTGTTTGTCCAAATGTATGTGTCAACATGTTGATGGGCTTCCATTACACCATCCGTGTCCAAATGTGAATTCCCTGTCCTCTCCAACCATTATTTATTATGCTCAGCAATAACAGTACATTTCCCATTTGCATTGACAGTTGTTCATCAGATACTAGTACAGTGAGCATTGTGTTTGCAAAAAAGATAAGGCCAGCAATTGAAGAGTAACAGAGAACACATGTGTTGTCAATTCCATCTCACAGGTGCAAATTGTGAACACAATACTCACAAACAAAACACAAAATGCTAATGGCTCCTGTGCACTGCTTCTATGTAATAATGAAGCAAGAAGCAGGTCTGTCATCGGGGCCGTGCAAGAGATGTCCGAGTGTGTGGTGGTGGGGCAGGAGGAGGTAGAGGGGCAGAGGGGCAAGCAAAGGACGGGCAGGCAAGGGAAGTGGCACCATTGTCTGTGTTGCGCAGCAGTGGAATAAATACATAAATAATGCAAAAGTAAATCAACCATACTATCCTACTATAAATGCGCAAAATCTCTGTCTGTCTGTAGTTCACGTATCGCAAGAGTGCAGTGCCCGGCTTCAAGTTGGTCAGATAGGCGTTGCCAGCACAGAAAGGAAGTATAACAACATGAGCGAGAAAGCAGGAAACAACATCATCCTCCTTTCTCTTCTCTCCTCTTGTCAAGTCTGCAGCAGCAACACACAGCAGTCCTACGGTCTCCTAGAGTGGTATTGAAGAGCTGTCATAATAACCAGATGCACTAGAAATCCATGTATTGTGTTGTCTTGTCTGTACATAGTTAAAAAGAGGTGTGGTGATGCTGTAAGTTTTGCTACAGGCCATGCTGTGTAGCGTGTGTACTTGGGGGTTTGTGTGCGTATTGCACATTATCATTCTTCATGTGCTGGTGAGGTTATGACATAAAGAGAACCCCAAAAAGAGGGAATGACCTGTGCAACGAGGGCTGGCCCTCTGCTGACGAATTAATTGGTCCTTACGTTGTGTGTGGCTGAAGTTCACTGCCCCTACAACTTAGATGGCCCATCCTTCTGGGCTTCACTTACAGCCTCTATCCTCTTCACTGGACGCATGCACACACATGAATACACGCCTTGCAGCAGGGCCGGCACATGCACTGGGCAAAGTGGGCAATTGCCCAGAAAGCCAAGTAGTCTAGGGTTGCCAAAGGGTGGAATTGTTTTTATTCATTATTGCGCCCTCCACCTAGCTACCCAACACAGACAGGAGTCAGGGAATAACGGAACAAAACCACCAAAATGAAACCGTCCTCAGAATTAAGTGGGGCGCAAAATCTCTCTCTCACCCTCTCTCTCTATCTGTGTGACCTCGGACGGCCAGGCGCTGTCCCCTGTACCATGGTGCTGAATGGAGTAGAGGAGATGTGACACATCCATTTGGTTCAGCCTTGTTTGCCTTTTGTGGTTGTATACAAGACTTTAGGCCCTAGTTCTTTAGTTTCTTTTCATCAATAACCCTGACGCTATCTGCTATTCTGTTGATACATTGTTTTGCTGTCATCTCTCAGATAGAGTTTTGTAACTTGTAGATCTTCAGTATTACAGTTCCCTAAATTGATAAGGGCTCTCAGGTTTAGCTGTGAAATAAACACATTATTTGATTTTCCAACAGTAGTCTTGTGTTATTGCCTTCAACAAGCCCGTTTCAGAGTAATATGCATGCCTGCATCTGCCTCTGGCAGTCTGCAGTGCGCGCCAATGAGCCATACAGGACTGTACTTAGAGCCTAACTGTAACCTGCTTATTTGCTATCATGTTGTTGCGTGTGGATGGCAATGTTGAATTAACCTAAACCTACATTTAATGTTGGTTTTAACAGCTTTTCCCCTTCACTTTGGTTATTTTGCTCTGGGGGCACCACATTGACATGCACCGGCCCAGCCGTGCAGTCCTTACTCAGGGCAGAGTTGCTACACAAGGTGCACTCCTATGGCAGAGCAGTGGCATATATAGAGGCCACTGCTCTGCACAAAAAAAAACATTTTGTGATGCCACATATAGAAAGCCCATTCATTCTTCCCATAGAGATTTCTGGAAAATATTTATATTAATTATTTTAAGCCTAATTATTTGAAAACTGCCAAAAAGGGTATTTATTAAATATCAAGGTTCAAGGTTCAAGGTTCAATTTTATTAATGTCCCAGAAGGGCAATTGGGTTTACAGCCAGGGTAGTGGTTTAAAACATACAGACAGTACAGGACAACAGCAGACATGAAACACCATAGCATAAAAACATAGATCCGGGCGCATCTAGTGCAATCATCATCGTCATCACAATAAAGTGCAAGAGATAAAGTGCTTGTTTTCATCGCCATCATTATCATCATCACAAGAGATAAAAAGGGAATCATAAAGTGCCGGCATAAAGTGCCTGATCCATCGTCATCATCATCATCATCACAGTAAAGTGCAAGAGATAAAGTGCTTTTTCATCATCATCATCACAATAAAGTGCAAAGAGACAAGATAAAAAAAAGGGCCAAATTCAGAATACAAAGTGCCTGCATAAAGTGCATGTTTCTTATTCACCATCAGTCACATTATCCTCTATCGGTCCCTGGCAACATTGTTTGCCCGAATTGAGGCAGGAACAAATGAGTGCTTGTATCTATTGTTTTTGATACTAGGGGCACTCAGACGTCGGCCAGATGGCAACAGCCTATATTCTGGCTCGAGTGGGTGTGCACTATCTCCTCGAATGGACCTGGTCTTCAAGAGCAGTTGTCTGCTATAGAAGGGGTCGAGGCTCTCCAGTTGTATGCCAGTGATTTTGGAGGCAGTTTTCACTATCCTTCCTAAAGAATTTTTATCCTTAATGGCGAGGTTACCATACCAACAGATGATGGAGAAGGAGATAACAGAGTGTACATAGGCACTGTAGAACAATTTCATCAAGTCTCTGTCAACATTAAATCTGGCTAGTTTCCTTAGGCAGAAAAGGCGTTGCTGTCCCTTCTTACACAGCATGTCAGTATTTACATCAAATTTCAGTTTGCTGTCAATAATCGTGCCCAGGTATTTGTAACTGGGTACGATTTCCACCGGCTGGCCACGGATATCAGTGTTCTGGGTGGGATGGGGACCACGTCTGAAGTCGATACAGAGCTCTTTTGTTTTTGAGATGTTCAATTCAAGGAACGCGTCACTACAGCAGGACAAGAAGTCCTCTGTGACCTGACCATGTCAGACCTCGTCATTGTCTAGAAGGCTGATAATGACTGAGTCATCCGCGTATTTAATGATAAAGCGGTTGTCGTGATTACTGCGACAGTCATCCGTGTACAAAATAAACAAGAAAGCGGAAAGAACACAGCCCTGTGGCGAACCAGTGGAAGTGGACAAAAGGCTAGACATTGTGTCATTCACCCTTACACATTGGGATCTGTTAGTTAGGAAGTCAAGGATCCAGCCCACCAGGCATGGGTCTACCCTGAAGGTGTTCATTAGTTTCTCAGCCAGAACATGGGGCTGGATCGTGTTGAACGCTGAAGAGAAATCAACAAAAAGCAACCTAGCATGCTTTTTACTGCCCTCGAGATGCTTAAGAACTAGGTTAAGAAGAGTGGCAGTTGCATCCTGGACACCTCTCTTTTCCCTATAAGCAAACTGAAAAGGGTCTAGAAGGCTCTCAGTTTTAGCCACAAGCTCTGACTTGATGAGCCTCTCGAACTGTTTCATGACCAGGGAAGTAAGCGCCACGGGTCTGAAATCGTTAAGTGTTTTTGGTTTGCTGTTCTTGGCTATGGGTACAACAGTGGACCGTTTCCAAAGGGAGGGTACTCTCTGCTGGCTAAGAGATAGTTTAAAGATATAATTAAAAATGGGACCTAATTGTTCAGCACAGGTATTTAGTAAGCGGCCACCGATGTGGTCCGGGCCTGAACTTTTACGAGGGTTACATTTTTTGAAGCAGTTGATCACATCCTGCTCGTCAAAGAAAGATCTGGAGGGGGGGGCAGACAGAAGTCTATTCCTGATCTCAGAGTGATTTCCGCTGAAATCATGGGTGTCGAATCTAAATCATTGAGGCTCTGAGCCAGTTGCTGGTCACAGTTGTAATTGGCTAATATGACCTTTTTCCTGCCATTCTCTTTCAGCCCTGTTATGGTTTTCATACCATCCCAGGCAGAGCCCAGGTTATTTGCTCTAAGTTGGCTCTCGATTTTTTCCTTGTAGATCTTTTTACTAGCCCATACCTCTCTCTTAATTTCTTTTTGTATACTTCTCAGTTCTACTGTGTTTCCCTCCTTAAAGGCCTTATTCTTCTTCTGCAAAAGAGATCTAAGGGAGTTAGATACCCATGGTTTAGAGTTTGGGTACACTTTGATGGTTTTCTCAGGGATAACAATGTTCTCACAATACAAAGACCAGCTAGTAACAACATCTGTCAGTTCATTGATGTCGGCAGAGGACTCAGAGAACATGTCCCAGTCTGTGCTCTCAAAGAGGCCCCGGAGGGTCTCACAGGCGTTGTTATCATTCCAGTTCTTAATGCGGATGCTCTGCACTTTACCACGTTTTAGAGCAGTGCGGTAAACGGGAAAAAGGTGCACACAGTTATGATCGGAAGCCCCCAGGGGAGGGAGGGGTACAGATTTGTATGCGTCCTTGACATTACCAAAACACATGTCTAAGTTTTTGTTGGACCTAGTCGGACATGTTACGTATTGATGGAAGTCTCTGAGAGTCTTTTTCAGGGACACATGGTTCATGTCACCAAGGATGAGATTTGGTGCGTCAGGGGAGATCAGTTGTAGTTTCTGTACAACCCTGAGAATCTGCTCACAGGCTCTAGCCTCATTGGCTTTTGGATGTATATATACGACTGTAATAAATATCTGTGGGAACTCCCTCGGCAGATATGCTGGCCGCAGAGAGACAGAGAGCAGTTCAACGTCAGGGGTACACAAACTCTCTCTAACAATGACAGATTTAACATTGCACCAACGCTCATTAACATACAAACATACCCCCCCACCAGTTGACTTGCCCGTAACTGAGGCGTCCCGGTCCATACGAAAGGGTGTACCGAAGCCATTGATCTCCAGATCGGTGGCCAAGTCACGTTCAGATAGCCAAGATTCCGTGAAGGCTAGGATGCAAGAATCCCTGAAGTCGTGGTTACAGCGGGTTAGAGCGTGCAGTTCATCGGTTTTATTCCGGAGGGACTGCGCGTTGGAGAGGATGATGGAAGGTAGCGGGATGCGGGAAAGGGGCTGTGTTTTCCTCAGGCGAGTGCCTCCTCTTCTCCCCCGCTTTCTGACCCGTTTTCCCGTCCAACGGGCTCCGGAAGGGTCGCAGGGTGTCAGTAGTTCCGCAGGGTTCGGCCGGATCAGGTCCACGGGTGACTCTTGAATGTTGCTCCAGCGAAGTAGCTGTTCTGTGGTGTACCGGGTTCGAGCTGGCCGATTAGGAGACAGTAGTGAGTGTCCCAGGCTCCATGTAAGCTGAAACACCAGTAACGCCAAAAGCAGGGCGCGTAGATGATCCATGGCTCTATCCAGGCCAGGTCCGAACCGATCCGACAGAGAGTTCCTGCTCTAGGGCTAGAGAGTTCAGGCTCTGTGAGAAGAAAAGTTCCCTCGGTTAGCCTAGCTCCGACTAGTTTAGCGGCTAGCCGTTAGCCGTTTAGCAGGTCTCTGTAACTCCTGTCGGCGACCGTCCCCAGATCTAGGCTAAATGCGAGCCACACTGGGGGGAAGTTTGTCAGAAAGTTGACTTAAACAATGATGCACTTAATGATGCACCACAGGCTCCGTTGTCAGCCTGGACAAAAAAAACGTAGAACGACAGAAAAACACACAACAACACACAACAACAAACCAAACTACACTCGCGCTGCCGGTCGCTGCGTGCGCATGCGCCCTCTGTCTTTGTATAGTATATTATATCATTAAAAAAACATAGTCAAATATATTTTGACACAGAATCAAATGTGTTATGGTCATGATTAATCAGGAACCTGGATGGCTTGGTTCCAGGCTTAAAATAATCAATATAAATAGTTTTGGAAATCTCTATGGGAAAAATGGATGGACTTTCTATCTGTGAAACCACAAAATGGCCGCCACAGCTATGCCAATTGGCACTTTCCAAAGTGAATAATTTCAATGTTTTTTGTGTATCTTGATAATTGTTCATCAGTTTGCATGTTTCTGTTTTCTGTATTTAATTTGTCAAGATAAAGAGAAAAAGGATGGACAAAGAGATTTGATAGATATAGGTGAACAAACTGAGGTCTTGTGTTGTGTTTGTCTCAACGGCTGCGTTAACAAGGACAATATGCATTCATTCAGAATTAACTCATTCCGAACAGAGATTCATACCCAACTGTTTACATGGAATCTGAATAAAAATATTCCTCGTTTACATGACCCAAAGCATTCATTCGGAATAAAGTGTTTATATGGTAAATATATCCCGATTCAAACGGTATATACCACCCCTCCAAAGTCCAAACCCGAATGAAAATTCATTCTGATCAGACCGCAATGGAATATTCTCTTCCAATTGAGGTGTTTACATGAGCATTTTTAATTCTGAACGAGCAAGTCATTCCGAATGTAAGTGGAATACCTGTCCATAGTCCATGTAAACGCACGTCTTTGATCTGAGGAGGGGAAAAAGTCTGCTCTGTATCCCAGCGTTCTGCCTCTCGCTTCACTCCAAGGCAAAGGATGAATCCCCCAAAACATGAGAGCTGCTTCTTCTTCATCTCCTTCTTCCACTTCTTTGTGCTGTTGCTCTCTCCATTCTGTTACACCTTCCCCTGCCCACCTCCACTTGGAGCCGTGGAGCCATTTAACCCATTGAATCCGGGAACGCATCTGTGTCATTTTAGATTTTAGCCATTATTTTATACTTTGGCTATTCAAAAATAGCAGATCTACAGAGTGCCACGCTATGAGCTTGTCGATCTGCTATTTTTTTTAAATCATGAAATATTTAGCAAATCTTTGAATATATATATTTAAAGCGAACATTTGTAACTCAAATCTTTGTTTCTGGGGGGGTCCCTGGAACAACATATTTTGAGATGAGGGTCCGCGACCACATAATTCTGGGTGATCCACATGAAAAAGTTTGAGAACCACTGATATTATGGCAACATACTGTACGGTTTTCAGAAAACTGTTAGGATTTAGAAGACATTTTGTAGATGCGTTCCTGAATTGAATGGGTTAAAGGCCCTCTTCTGAGAGCATGCCCGTTTCAAAGACTTAAACCCGGTTGGACCATGTTTACTTGCCACCTCCACCGCGGTTTTTGCCAAAGGCTGTTCAAGTAGCAGCAGCAGCCGAGTCAGTAGTGAGTGATCAGTGAGCTCAAATCCCTCTGTATTTTATGCAGACATTACGTTTAAATGTGTTAACAAAATCCAATCCTCTCCTCAAGACTCAGCTTGGGGCTGGAAAAAATGTATAAATGTATGACACTTACAATGTTGTTGCCGGCGGCGCAGTTGTCATCAGTCAGTTTCACCTTAACCAAAGTGCCTGCGGAGGTTTTACAAAGAGTGGAAAAAAACCAGACGTGAAGAACAGTCATCGCCTTGTGTCTGACATAATGGGGACTGTCAGGGTAAAAAAAGTAAATGTATTTTCTCATTCAATAACAGACTGTCAACATGGCACAGACAATTTCTAGATTTTGGCTCATTCACTCATTCATTCATTCTTATTCTTTCCTTCCCCTCCAACCTCACCCCCTTCCCCGACTTGAAGAAAGGAGAAAAGATTAAAAAAAAAGCACCTCTAAATATAGCTGCTGTTGAATTTGTCACCATCTCAGTTTGATACTACAAAGGATCAAGCCCTCCCAAGTGGCTATAACTGTTGAAAACCTCTCTGTTAACAGTATTTCATTGAAGCTTGAAATTGATTTGAAGTTGCCTGAAAGGAGACACGCATTTTGAAAAGCAAGCACAGGTAGAGAAGAGTTTTCTTCTCTGGTTTTGCTGAGATTAACATTCTCCTATGAGAGTGATAAATGCTGGACATATTGTATCTCACTGACTGCTATCTCTTCTCCCCTTCCACTCCTCTCCCTCTTCTTTCCCTCCATGACCTGAGGATGTTCAGTCAATGCAGACTTTCTATAGGCACAGCAGTTTGCAAAATTGAGCATGAACATTGGTTCATAACTTTACCTGAGGCTAATTTCTTTCTCGCTGTCTCCTCTCGTTTATTTTATTCTTCTGCACTTGATTTGTCTTTTAGAGCTGTGAAGCCTGACAGGCTTTAAGCTGATCATCAATTTATTTTGAGGGTAATGCAGATACTCTCTTCTACTCTTAAGTTAACTCATTCACTGCCAGTGAATAAATAAAGCCCAAACTGCCAGCGATTTTTCAACTAGTCACAGAATATTTATCTCCAGTATGATCGATCCCCCGATCGTTGCTAAACACGGAGGGTTTCTCTGAGCTTCCGCGGAAAAAAATAGGCTTTTTTCTAAATCGATTAACAGGGAAGTGAATGGAGGAGGAAACCTTGGGATCGCGTGATCTCCTGGATCTGTGTGTCTGAGGATAAAATGGTCACTCATATATGTCAGCGAACAGCGCCATCTAGTGGAAAAACACTGAAATCACCAAAACCCGTCAAACCCGTCAATGGCAGTCTGGGCCTTTGGGGGGAAAAAAACACGTCAGACACGTCAGAAACATCAATGGCAATGAATGAGTTAAGCAGCAAAGCGAGTGCCAAACTATTATTTGTTAGTTATATATCGGTTCTTTCTTGGCTTAGTGGGAATGTGCGTGTTTCCCAGCAATTGGTTTCCCAGCAATTGGGCGCTGCATTCATGATGTGTGGCGTTTTGTGCCAAACAGGCACCCCCACAAGCTTTGGAAGCCAATCATAGCCAATTGGAATGGAATATGAGGAATCTCGATCATATGACTACAGAGGCGGAGACAATAATCTCAGCTTTCACAGCTGCTCAGTCCAACTTTGTCCTAATTCCACACAGTTTTGTTGTATTATGAATGTCTCTGCAAGGTCTTCTCCTTTGTCATATTTTATTTTGTTCATCTTCAAGGGACGTCCTTGTCAGCTCTTGTTTTCTGCACTTGTTGCCATACCCAAAGCAAAGTAACACACACAAGTTGTGTTACTAATACTTTCATGTGCATTGTTTATTATGATTTCCCCCTGAACAAAACATTGACACACATTCTATGTGACTGATGCTGCCACTAGAAGGCAGGTGTCCCCAGTCTAATTATTTTTCATTAAACTAACTGGTATTTATTTATTCCGAGTGCTTTGTGTTCCCTTCTACCATCATGACGCAAACAGCACCCCATGAGTGAATATGGAAAAAGCTGAAAGCCACCTGTGTTTCTTATGTTGAATTGATTAGACAGCGTTAAATGGCCTGTTTTAAATTCAAATGGAATCTAATGACACGGTGGGGTATGTGAGGCACCGACTCTAATGAAAATGGAGATCGCTCACATGGACCCCAGCTGTGTGGCCATTCAAGCTTCCACAGCCACCTCAATTCTGGAAAGGATTGGGGAAACACAGAATATGGGAATTGAATAGCAGATTGAGGCGTGCACTAACAACATTAACACGTATGGGGAAAGCTGTTGTTCAATAAGGATGCCTGTATCACTCCACATTTTGTGTGGCAGAAACATCTGCTGTCGTTTCATATGTTTTGATACTCGCTGCTCCGAATCTGAATCTTCAGCTGTGATGGGAAATGTGGCCAATGGTCAAACTGTATCTATTAGAAAGAAAACGAAAACGATAAATTTTTATCGCGGGACGATATATCGGCACACACCCTACAGGACAGTGAACACTCTTTTGGTGTCAAGAACCACAGGATTGAGCGTGTCAGAGTTATTGTTTAATGGTTGACCTTCATAACGTTAAATCGATGTAATGATTCACAGGGGAGAAGCATCATTTTGTCTCATTGCCAACTCATCCATTACTTGTCCCCTTTTCTCTCTTTTTTTTTCTCTTATTTTACATCTTGCACCCCCTTCAGGTTTGCAATTAGAATGAATAGAGATGTTCCTGTTGTCTAGACTGGTGTGTCGGGCAACCCCATGGGGACTTTGCATGTTGTTCTCTAAAACACTCCACTCCAGCCCATTATCACCTGGGAACACACACACACACACACACACACACACACACACACACACACACACACACACACACACACACACACACACACACACACACACACACACACACACACACACACACACACACACACACACACACACACATTCCCTTTGTCTTGTAGCGATCGTAATGACTTCCTGCAGGTCCTCTATCCAGTGGGACTGACCTGCACGTGGAGTGGAAATGCTCACAGCTGATCTTCAGCTCAGCTTTGTGAACATGAACACGTTTGCTGTTGACACAGAATGAGGTCAGCCGTGTTTGGATTGTCAGATAATGTCTTCAAAGCCTGGGTCACCGTCAGAAAGACGCCATGCTCCACAAGCAAACCGTAGTCATTCATGGTGCTGACTTGTGAGGTGAGGGAGGAAGAGCGGCTGGTGTTTACACTGAGCCAACGTGTACACCTGCCCTGTCTGGGTCTCGGCTGCTGACACATACTGTAATGTTGAGTGACACACAACAATTTCTAAAATCCTCTTCTTGTCATCGGTGGTTTCCATTGGGCATTGCCTAACATGGTCTTCTGGACACCCTCATTGGACAGGGCTGGTTGGCAGAATTATTATTATAAACACCTCTCCATCCTGTGTGAACGCAATGGGATGATGTGCGCCACAGGGCACCTCCTGCACTTTCTTTCCCCGGAGAAAGTCCAGTGTCTTTGGCACGGTGGCACTCAGGCTCTCCCCTGTACCTAGACAGTAGCTCATTGTCATGCGTGACATACAGTAGGTGGCTTTGGTGGCACACTGGCTACAAACACGCAGGCCTGCCTGATGGTTGCCACCTGATGAACTGGGGATGAACTGCTGAGGAGGCGGGTGAGGGATGGAGCTGTAGTGGAGAGGGATTGAGGTGGAGAGGTGCCAGGATGGAAAGTGCACAGCTGTACAGAATGATAATGACAAAACCAGTTTGTGTCTGTGTGTGTGTGTGTGTGTGTGTGTGTGTGTGTGTGTGTGTGTGTGTGTGTGTGTGTGTGTGTGTGTGTGTGTGTGTGTGTCCATGTTTGTTGTTTTCTGTTGTTTACATTTTGTTAACTTGTTTGAAGCCATGCACTGACGCAAATGTTATTTAGAGTGTGTATGGCATCAAAAGGAGCAGAAAAAATATAGTAACGTATAATATTATAGATGTGAACTCACATAAAGGAATTAAAGTGAGTGTGTGTGTGTGTGTGTGTGTGTGTGTGTGTGTGTGTGTGTGTGTGTGTGTGTGTGTGTGTGTGTGTGTGTGTGTGTGTGTGTGTGTGTGTGTGCACGTGTGCGTGCGTGCGTGCATGCGTGCGTGCGTGCGTGCATGCGTGTTGCTTTGTGTATGCAGAGCTGACGACAAGGTCATCCCTTCAAGATGAACAGAAAACCTTGAAGAGACCTTAATACAAAGTGACAAACAATCCCCAATTCCTTCACATGCAGCCACTGCCAGGACTTAACTTTATTAAAACTAATGCTGGCTGGACATCTCTATGGACCATGATGACTTTCTCTGACTGTGGCCATGGCTCTGAAGAAAGAATATTTGACAATCCAGAGACGGCTGACCTCATATTCAGTGTCCACGGAAAATGTGTCATGCTCACAAAGCTGTGCTCAAGATCAGCATTTCAGTTCCATGTTCCAGTCCCACTGGACAGAGGACGTGCAGGAAGTCACAATCGCTATCGTAATCGTATCGTCTTGCTGGTGGCGATATAGCTCTCAAATGGCACATGGAGGAAGCAATTAGAATACTTAAAATAATTTGCCTGTGCACAGTAAACAGAGAGGGAGGTGTGGGTGCGTGTGAAGGTGAAGTGTGATACAATGTGCTCACTGTCACCACGCTGTTTACCAGGCACCCCCCTAAAGCTTTGGAGAACACTCACACTTATCTCAAAAAAATATCTCATAAAAGTAGGGGAAAAAACTAAAATTCTTCCTCACGGTTTGAATATTTGCAATTTAATCTGCATGTGTGCCGAGCGAGCACGGGGGGTAGGACACCACCCACGGTCGGTTTGAAGTTGCAATTAAGTACCCTGACTGTTTTGTCTGTGGTCCAACGCCGGCGGATGCGAGCTGGGCTGCTTTAAGCTCGGATCAGTATAAACAATAGGGAGACAGTTTGACTGACATGCAGAACACTCATCACACTGCTCATTTGCATGAAATTGTAACAAAGTGGGCGTGCGGCTAACTAGAGTAACTGGAACTAACACACTTGGAGTACTTTTCGTTTCTTGTTAGGACATCCACAATTCCACAAATCAAGTGTGAGTGAGTGAGTGAGTGAGTGAGTGAGTGCATAGTGTAGTGTTTGCCTATTAGCATTTACTCATTAAGGAGAGAAAGACACCATCTGCATGCATGGTCTTGTGCACCAGTCAGTGAGTGTGTGTGTGTGTGTGTGTACGTGTGTGTGTGTGTGTGTGTGTGTGTGTGTGTGTGTGTGTGTGTGTGTGTGTGTGTGTGTGTGTGTGTGTGTGTGTGTGTGTGTGTGTGTGTGTGCGTGCTCCTGCGCACGTTTTTTCCGTCTGCTGTTGGCTCATGGAGTGGTGCCACAGCTGGAGAGCATGCGTTCACATCTGTCAGTGCCACAGGAGTGGTTTCCAAAGGGGGCAAGCAATCTTTTTCATTTCCCTCGTGTTTTAGAGCCTTTATTTCTTTTTTGTATCCTTTCCTCAGTGGAGTACGTAGTCATAAAAACACACCATAGCAAATGCCATCACTCCTGAAGGAGCTATTTAAACTGCCAGTGAAAGACTCTGCACAGTGTAAAACAAACATATTGAATTTGCATTATTGATTACTACTAAGTGCACTTCACAAGGTTGGCAAATATGTGTTATACTTTTTTCTTCTGGTGTACAGAATCTCAAATTGTGTGTGTGTGTGTGTGTGTGTGTGTGTGTGTGTGTGTGTGTGTGTGTGTGTGTGTGTGTGTGTGTGTGTGTGTGTGTGTGTGTGTGTGTGTGTGTGTGTGTGCACACACGTGTGCACTAAGCTGTGTAAATAGCTGCAGTGATCTCCTAATTAGGCGCTGTATTTATTGATCTCAGAAGATGGGGCTTGACCCTTGGCTGTATCTCTCTCTCTCTCTCTCTCTCTCTCTCTCTCTCTCTCTCTCTCTCTCTCTCTCTCTCTCTCTCTCTCTCTCTCTCTCTCTCTCTCTGTGTGTTGAGTAAACAGGGAGTATTGCTATGTGAAATGGACCTGTGTGAGACCCACCATCAGAATGGGGAGGTACTATTAGTGGTTTCTTAGATTGTGTCCCTCCATGCCTCCTGAGTGGACATGCCACTAGCCCTGCCTGAGACATACTGAAAGTGCTTGCTTCAAAATTGCTTTCAGAATGTGCTCAATGCTTGTTCATCAAAACCTTTTCCTTCTTTTCTGGAAGGGGCTCTTTTTTTAAGACCCCCATTATCAAGTCTGTCTGTCTGTCTGTCTGTCTGTCTGTCTCCTCCACCCACCCTTTCAACCCTGTGAAGTTAGTTTTGTGTTAGTAGGCAAAAGATCTGTCATGCAGATAAAGCCATCATTCTGTCATTATGTCAGCTCTTTCTCTCTGTCTCTGTTTTCACATCAAGCCCTCAGGAAGCTCTGAGTAAGCACATGTGTCGGGTGGTGGCTTGGGTTGCACATAAAACAAGCCTGCAATTTATTATTTTAGTCTCTGTAAAAACGCACGCACGCACACACGCATCTCATCTTCTCATCTCATCTCATGATCTCTCTCCCCTTCTAACTCTCTGTACTTTTACTGGCTCCCTTGTCTTTCAGAAAGCGCTTCCTCCCTGAGCATGACCTATATTCAAAAGGGGACCAGTGACAAGGTTCATGCTCATCACTGCACCCCCCATCCTCCACACCTAGGTCTTTCTCAACAATAAGCTCACCTTGAATCCGCCCCCCCCCCAAAAAGAGGAAGAGTGGGAGTGAAAATATCGGAGAAAGAGAAAACATTTAGGGACGATGTACACATGCTCGCACGCACCCACGCATGCACGTGCGCGCGCGTGCGCACACACACACACACACACACACACACACACACACACACACACACACACACACACACACACACACACACACACACACACACACACACACACACACTTTTACACTTTTACACTTTTACACTTTTACACTTTTTAAGACATTTATTTTAGTATATTCACAAGAAGATTATGTCCTTTGGAAGCCAGTAGCATGTTTCTGGTTAACCCATCTATCTGACCCTACACCTCACCTTATATAGAGCAGAACCCACAGACACAACCTTGTGGTTTTTATTAATCTACCTCTGAACTAAGCAACACTATCTCAACGTATAAACCACAGCCACAGACTTATGTTATTTCTGAACCAGAAGGCCTACTTTAATAATCAGAGTGAAGAGGCCACTTTGTGGAAAGAAAGGCAATTGAAATCAGAGCAACCAGGGTTTAAATCTCAGGATTTTTTTTTGTGATTCTCATGTTTTAGTTTTGCTTTAAGCTCTAGATGTCTTAATTCTGCGTGAGCAAAATGCTACATCTGCTGTAAATCAGCTTGGTTGTTTTATACAGTCGTAAAAACATACATCCTAATTCCTAAACAGGCCCTCAGGCAATAGACTGATTTGTTTGATTCGTTTAGCAACAAGGCCACTGGCCACAACAATATCCCCCCAGATTTCTCAGGGACACAGCCGCCTGGATTGCTCCAATCATTGCCCACATAACAAATCTCTCCACCAGTCAGTGTACCGCTTAATAGGGATAAACACAGATAAGAGGCACCCAGGAGGAAGTGGACTAAGAAAGGGGAGGAGCCAAAACGAGTTCCTGTTTTACAAAAAAAAGGAGGTGGTGTTCCATTTTTAATTAATCAAATGGGTTAACAGATTGATACTGTTTATACTCTGCTAAATTCCACAATTCTACAGCAAATGTGCCTTTCTTATACTATACTATACTCTATTCTTGCCACTTTCGAGACAAGAGTGGTATTTTCATAATAATCTCCATTCAGTTGGCACATTAGCAAAGCAAATGTCAAACTGACCTAAACAACCGCCAGCAGAGAGACTCGAAAGCCAGGAATTGTTGTAGCTCTTTCTACCGCCCATCCCCCCCCCCCCCCCCCTTCCCCCCAACACCCACTCACCAGACGGACCCCAAGACAAAGTATCAAAGGTCACAGTGAAGTAGGTCACACTGTCATAACAGAGAGAGAAGGAGGAAGGTCAGACAATAGGAACTGGGAGATGACGAGACGGGAGACCCTGGCTTGGCCCCAGGCCTATCACTTCATGCCAAGTTAGAGGACAAATCAACCTGAGGTAAGAGAGGAAACAAAGGATGGGGAGAGGAGAAGAGGGGATGGTAGAGTTGAGGAGTTGAGAGGAGGGGGGGGGTTAAATATCAAATGACTCCCTTAACTCTTTCACTGCCAGAGTATATACATTAATAAACTCACCCACTGCCAGCGTTTTCGTGTTTTTTAACCTTTTCAGCAGGTCACAGAAAATTTAGATCCATTATGATCTATCGTCGGACCATGTGTAAACACAAAAAGTATCCGTGGCCGTCCCCCAGAGGAAAACATGTTTACCCGCGAGGTGCCTTTCCATGTCGCATCTTGCTTCAAAAATGTAATTTTAAAATGATGTAAAATAATGAGCAAAGATGGTGTAGCACCACCCCCAGACAAAGGCACGCTGAGCTCACTTTTTTCTAGATTAATTTCCCCCTGGATTCCTTGGATCATGACACATTCCTTCTACTACTCCTACATATTTTGTACACATCAAGATCAGTATCAGTCAGATATGTTTTAATATTCCAGTTGAATTGCTGCGATTGGCTTCCAAAGTTTGCAGGAGGGGGTTTTGCAAAAAATATATAATCAGAAATCAAGAACACAGCATCCAATTTACCCCAAATTGTAATCACAAATTGAAGGGCCTCTAAACAACGCTGAGCCAAGCCACCCCAACCTTCATTACCCTCTTCCTCGTCATCCTCCTCTCTCACACACACGCTACCTGGCTATAGCTTGATGCAGCTGGCTCACCAGTGGCTTTTTTCCTTTGCGGAAACCATCTTTTTCCACGGTGTTCCTGATGCATCACGCACCAATTCTAATGTGCAGGCAACATGGCAACACCTTTTTAGCCATCAAATGTTTTTCTAAATACCAGCAAACACACATAGGCTATCAAATAGAGCAGTCCCGTCTGAATGTCAGCGCATACACAATAACTCACAGATGTTTTATCTGTGAGTTATTGAATTTGCATTTGAGTGTATACTGTAGTGTATGTTGAGTTTTTTTTTAGTTACCAGTTCTGTGGGAACACTGGGAAGCTGCTGGAGATGATTGACTGGCGTAGTAAGGAGATAAGGGGAACCAGCTGCCCCATATCTGCAGCTGATGGGGACAATTGGACTGCACCACAGTCTCTCTGCACCATGGGGAGGGGCAGGGGTTATATGTTTGATTTTTTTATTAGGTTTTGGAGAAATGTGTTTTTGATATTTCAGTTGGATTATAATTTCATTAGTTAGTATTGTATGGGTTAGGTTGCAGTTATTGGTAGTGTGTTTAAATGATAGTCTTTGTATTTGTCCCTTTTTTTTCATAGTGGTCTGACCACCCCCTAACTGTTCCCCCTCATACAACATGTTGGTTAGCTTGGTTGTGCTGTCCAGTTCAGCTTTTTTTGTTCAGTTCAGTTTTATGTTCAGTTTAAATTGATCTAATTTGTTTTGGGGTTCACATTTCTGTTAATTGTTAAAACATTACTTTGAAACTTGGAAAAAGGAAAAGACAAAAAAATTCAAAAGAAATGTGTGTCTCCTTCGGTCCCTGACATAAAATATTTTTTTCCCCATGATGTGGGTGGACATGCATAATGATTTCTTGTCCCACCAATATATCACTGTAAACATGTCTATGCAATTTGGTATCAACCATATGTCCTGTTGAAAGCAAAGATGATTCAATAGGCAGACCTTGAGGCAGAGGAACACACAAAGAAGGGGTCGAACAAACACACAAATGGACACAGCTGGGCTGAGGTAGACGTGGGGAGTAAACCGCTCCGTATAAATTGCTTTAGTAGGTGTTGGTCAAAAGGCCATGGCCAGTGCAGGGACGATGGTGGTGTTGTGAGGGAGGGAAGGTCAAAGCTCCTGTACATACTGTATGAACACCGTCCGACTACACAATCACTGCATCCTTGCAATATTAACTGTGATCATGTTGTGCACCCATTTCGGATGCTGTCAATGCACTGAATGGGACATTATCACGTAAATCATGTTTTGGGGTGAGCGTTTGACCCAACTTTCATCAACCAACAGAATAACGACAAAACACCTATTGAGCAGGTATAGTGACCTACCTACTCGGTAGGTCAGTATCTCACATACTTAGACCAATCAATAGTCTGAATAAATGATAATGTGATAATGTCCCATTCAGTGCATTGACAGCATCCAAAGCCGGTGTTTTGTGTCATCCTTTTGACTTTCCTGTGTTCAATTGTTCTTTTTTGAACATGTTTATATTGTCAGTCATTCAGTCAGTCAGTCAGTCAGTCAGTCAGCCAATCAGTCAGTCAGTCAGTCAGTCAGTCAGTCAGTCAGTCAGTCTGATCTCTCATTGTCTATCTCACACACACCTTGAGGGAGTGGAGGGAACTCAAGGGACTGAGTAGAAGATGACACTTGACACAATTCTATTCAGCCAGTCTCATTTGAAGTTATTTGAAACTCCAGGCTGCGTTCGGTTATTGACAAGGACATTTCCAAATAAAATGGAAGCTTTACCCTGCCTCATTTGCAGGGGGGTTGTTAGCCCACAGGACAATCACTCCAAGCACCTGTTGAAACCCACATCATTCTGGAGTGGTGGGTGTGCTCTGGTTCTGATCTGCTTGAATTCCGATTCAGTCCGGGCCTTGACAGACATGGGAAGCATTTGTCTTTTGGCATACACACACACATTGAGACAACAGTAATGCTAAAGCAATAAGGTATTCACAGCATCTGCAAGCTGGTAACAGGTTGCAGCTTTCTAAACCAACAGGTACAACATCTGCAGCAGTACAGAACATCTTGTTTTACCAAGGCAAAATCACATCATCCTTACAGAGACACAAATCGATCCGCTGGGCAAGTAATGCAAACCCACAATAAACAGCAGCAGCACCACATACTAACAGCAATAGTTCAACAGAAGCACAATCACACACACACACACACACACACACATAACCAGTCCCAGTTTTGAAATAACAACACTCCGGAGTGTGCAATTGAGTGTGCGGTAGCATTGCACCCACTCGACTAAAGGGTTAATCTGTTTAATGCAAACTTTTTTTGTGTAGTTCTTGGTCACAGTATACTTTCAGCCATTGTGCTTTTCAATTCTGCGTAATTTCAGCAGTTGTGCTTTTCACTTTAGTGGTCCGCTATAATTTTCGTTGACATTGTGACGCTGTACTGTTCAGTAACAGCTGAGGTAACAACATTATTATTAGAAAACTATATTGACCGACAATGGCTACATGTTTATCTACCTACCCAATCCGCTGTTCAATTTTTGTAATGTTTGGTATGGACCAGTAGGGGTCAAGTAAACTTAAATCATATAAAATATTCTGGCCAATCTGAGGCCCCTCCACAGGCTGAGAAACTGTGCAGTGGTCTGATATGTCATGCTAATTGCTGTCTTGGTTATCCTCTCCGGGGACACTCCCCTAGCTGTTGGAAAGACCTGGGCTCTTTGTGTCATGGTCACAGAGAGAGAGAGAGAGAGAGAAATCCCAAGAGGGGAAGTTGAGAAACTGTGAACATACCAGCCGCAGGGCTCAAAATAAACCTTTTTTACTTGTTCGGGAGCATATGCGACCAAAACGGTCACAATTTCAAGCACTGTCCACTCCCTTTCCAGACAGCCCCAAACCCCCCCCTTCAACCAACGTGGCTGGCAATAAAAGAGAGGCACAATATCCCCTCTTCAGACGTCTCTCAAGTGCTCACGCCACAGTCAAGACTATTTTTGACACTTCAAAATGTCCTCGCT
This sequence comes from Gymnoscopelus braueri, assembly GCF_963280865.1. Lineage (NCBI taxonomy): Eukaryota > Metazoa > Chordata > Actinopteri > Myctophiformes > Myctophidae > Gymnoscopelus > Gymnoscopelus braueri. Next base: position 34,172,304 of record NC_137623.1, read on the forward strand.
TATAGGTCAAGAAATGCAGATCCCCCCTACAGTATTTTGCAGCCCCATCACGTTGACAACTCCCGAATGCCTCACAAATGTCCAATACCTATTCTTCCTCTTGCGTCTAAGTGGCACAATAATTTCAAGTGACGCATTCTCCCTGTGGAGATTTGGAGTGCAGCAGCGCTCGGAGCAAGGCTGATAATTGTTCTGCGAGCAATGCCACCACTCCTGAGAAGTTGATAGAATGCATAGCATCAAAAATTGATAGGTCACCCAAAATAAGTAAATAGTCTGTGAATAATATGCTGTGTGTGTGTGTGTGTGTGTGTGTGTGTGTGTGTGTGTGTGTGTGTGTGTGTGTGTGTGTGTGTGTGTGTGTGTGTGTGTGTGTGTGTGTGTGTTTGTGTGTTTTTTTTGTATTTTATTTTTTTACTGTAGTTTATTTAGATGGCTTCTTCCATTTACTTGGCATATCTGTCAAAGCGTGCACACTCAAACTGCCTGCTCCTCGAGCTTTGGACTTTCAACATGTTCGTTAACGTGAACAATTATTTCCAGGTCTTAGTTCTGTTAGTCTGTTCTTCCCCAGGTGTCTCTTGTGTATTTTATTTTGTAGTATTGTCCTGTGCTCCCTGTCCTGCCACCTGTCTTGTCTAACCACCCTGATTAGTAACCCTATAGTCACCTCTGTCCTGTTTGTGTTCTAGCCTATCCTTGTGTTGATTGTCAGTTAGTCTCGCGTAGCCAGATAACTATTCCACTACCTCCGAATGCTATAGAGTCTGGAACTATACACCTCCCGAAAACCAATAACGGAAGCAATCTGTTCGTTATTTCCGTTCACGAAAATATATTTTAATTCCATTTCTGATAAGCAGCAAGTTAAATAAGAATAGTAAATTGGAAATACTCCAGTAAAGTAAAAGTACCTCAAAAATTGTACTTAAGTACAGTACTTGAGTAAATGTACTCCACCACTGCTTCTGACTCTAGTTTTGTACCTGGTTATGTTATTAAAACCCTCGAGTTGATCTGTTCGGCCTCAGTCGTCTTGCATTCGGGTCCAACTCATCGCTCAACCATGACGCACACATGCACGCACACCTGGGTGAATCAAAGCTCTAACCGTCCCCACCTCAGCCGCTTGAGATTAGATTAGATTTGGTCCAATTGGAAATTCTTCTACTAACACCCCCATCACTCTTTTCTTATTTCTCTGAAGGACAATGTCACCAAGTGTCCCTGAGCCATTCTACTGTGCACGCTATTATATAGCTTCCCACCTCCTCTCAGGGTTAGGGTTCTTCCTCCTACTCTTCTACATCCCCTTTTGCGCTTTCTTCAACTGCCGCACAAACTGCCTCCTCCTCCTTTCTCACCCACTTACCTCCTCACCCATGTATGGTATTACTTTCTTTTCTACGGTAAGGGTTACCAAACCTTTCAGGCCGAAAGATAATAATATTTCCACTTGGAATTGTATGCATTTAGTTTGACTCGGTTCCAGATAAATATTGTGAAAATAGCCGATCTTTCTTACGTAATATTTGACAATTTGGCCAATGGGGTATTAAAGTGAAAAGTCATTAAATTGTAACTAATGTGCAGAGACCCTGTATACACTTATACTGTATGTTGGTTTGTTTACTGTAGAGTGGGAAAACAATGTTGCACATTAGGCTAATCATCTGCGGACCCCCCAAAATAACCTCCATTTGCACTTGTTTCTCATTTTCTAAACATCCCTCTCCCTCGTTCTTGATCTAGTCCCCCCCCCCCCCCCCCCCCGGCCCCAACCATCCCCAATCTCCTGCTGTACCACGTTCTCTTCTTTCCCACTCCTCCTCCTCTTGATCTCAGCGCACAGCTAATGGGCCGCAGAATAATGGCCCCTGTACTTGTATTGATGGTGTTTATCATAGCAATTAAGCTCTCTGCGGCAGCTGCCCACCCCGTATCGGTAGAGGCATTATGCAGAAATGAAAATGATATCGATCCGTTACTGGGTTATTGACAAGAACCACGTTAGCGGGAGAAGCACGGCGAGAGCCTCACTCCATGAGGCCTGGTTCTCCCTACCTGTTACAGGATTTATGGTGGTTGTGTAGTGACGACCTCTGTTCCTGCTGTCGGTGAGTGACAGCAGGAACCCCACAAAACGAGCCTCCTGGCGTGGTTGCAGTGGCAATCAAAGGCAATTGTGGTGGCTGATCACAGATTCAGCTATAAGGCGAGACTTTTATTGCTTATTGCTCAGGAATGTCTTCTCAGTGTCTTTTAGCAGTTTTTATTAAAAATATTAACATTTACCCATTATATTGATTAGGATGACTAAAGTGGGATTAGTTGTGGCCTTGTGGGTGCGTCGGTTGTGTGTGCGTGCGTGCGTGCGTGTGTGCGTGCGTGCGTGCGTACGTACGTGCGTGTGAGTGTCTTCCTCCTTTTGTGCTGTGTATAATGTGTAAAAAAAGGCCCCACTTTCAGAACGGGTGGTTTGTGGGTAAAGCATCATTTGAGAGGAATTAAGCCTAAATCCATCAAACAGAATTCACCCCTTCTCACGTACGCACGCGCACGCACACACACACACACACACACACACACACACACACACACACACACACACACACACACACACACACACACACACACACACACACACACACACACACACACACACTCTCTCTCTCTCGTTCTCTGCTTTATGTCTCTAAGCTGGCGATAAGTTTTGTTTCACAGCTTACAGTGTTATATATTTTCTCAACCCTAATCCTCATCCCCCCCTCCACAACACCAGGGCTATGATGACATGAATGCATAAGGGGGACACAAACACAAGTGTAAACAGTGGCCCAATGCGTAACCGCAAAGAGGCTTAGCTGCCTCTTTACAGCTGCACATACAGTATGATGTTACCTGGGATTCTTCAGAGAAAGAATTAAATGATAAAAGGATCACCTTTAGGTTTCTTCAGAAATCCTTTCAATATGTAGGCCTATATGTATTAATATTTAAATATGGTTCAGGGCCTAACTCCTAAATGGTTACGGCTGAGTCATGGTGACATGAGCGTGCATGCCGTCAGAGGTTCGCCTGTGACATGAGTGTGTTGTCACGGGCAAACATTGTCCAGTTTATCTGGTGGTACAGACAAAGGAGAGTGATTGTTGTTGTTCCGCTTTTCAGAGTTGTCTAAAGGAACGTTGGCATTGAGAAGAACAGAAAAGGTTTGGGGAGTGTTGAGAGTCACAGGAAAGCAAGGTTGTCATGTGATGATTTGAAGCACCTTTTGGCAGAAGGAGCGAGTGCATTCTCCGGCAGCGGCAACAGCCGCGGAACTTCCGCGGAACTGCCGGTGGAGGAGCGGCAGCTCCCGGCAGTGACTGCCGGCGGTGGAGCGGCAGCTGCCGGCGGAGCAGCGGAACTGCCGCGGAAACTGCCGGTGGAGGAGTGGCAGTCGCGGAACTGCCGGTGGAGGAGCGGCAGTCGCGGAACTGCCGGTGGAGGAGCGGCAGTCAACTTATTTTTTCCGCCGATAAAGTATAGTTTTGGACCATGACGGAGGCGCGCCGAATCAGCAGACCTTGAGGCCAAGGAGTCGCGCCCGAGCGCCTCCAGGCGCAAGTGCCCGCGACGACCGGCCGATGGTCTGCTATTCGACTAAGCGCCGTCCGAGTTATGTACCGATAGGTGGCGATTGGTGGCGACTGCGTTACACAAACGCAGCACACTCCCAAAGCTAGCGCCGCCGGCAGCTCCGCGGAGCTGCCTCGGCAGCAGCCGCTGCCGGAAAATGCACTCGCTGTCCCTCCCTTTTGGTTCGTCCATGAGTAGCATAACATGATAACACTCTTCACTATTTTTCCTATGCTCAATTACCTCCCTGTCCATTGCACTCATACTTCCTTGGGCAGATTAACCTTGCATATTATTTTATTATATGTTTTTTTTTTTTTTATACCTGAGGTGGATTATGTGAACATGTGGTTAGCACCTTACCTTGTGGCCTATTGGACTATTGAAATGCATCTTAAGAACACCTGTTGCTACATTATTTAACCTTGCTTCAGGGCAGCATGTAAATGTATATACCTGCATATGATGCTAAGGTTCCTAAAAAGAGCATGCACGCACCTGCATATGATGCTAAATAATGCTCTAAACATCATGTACATACCTGATACTACACACGCTATCTGTGCAGTATACTATGTATATATCATTGTATAACTGGTTTGAATTTACTTCTTAGTACCTTTAAGACCTCTCTGTGTAGACCTATACATTTATATGAAAAGACATATGGGACAAATTGCCTCCCTTACTGGTTCATCTTATCATCAAATAAAGTACAATCCTATAATAAGGCACAGGTTACAACTGCAGCAATACCCTTTTTCCTCAAATGGCCAGTTAGCCATGATAATTGAGCATTGCCTTAAGCATTGCATGCATTCAGTCACACTGCATGCAAAGGACACATCTGTCTCCAAAGATGTGGGCTCTGATGAAAGAAGAACTTCTCCACAGCAGATGGACAGACAGACACACAGACAGACAGATGGAGGACTGGAGGAGCCTGGGCATGTCGACGTCTTCCTACACACTGTCTCTCGTGTCTCTCACCCTTCTCCTCACCACTGATTAAGTGCAGTGTCAGCTCGCCCAGAACAACATCAGAAAGGCAGCGGGCCAGACAACATCAACTCAACATAGTGAGCAACGCGGATGCTCCCCAGGGCACTTAGCTGTCAACTCTAAAGGAGTATTCTCTAAAGGAGTATTCCCACAATATTTATTAGAGTGGCCCGATTACATACAACGTCAATGCAAATATGCGACTTGGCGCAATGTTGCATCGAGTGGCGCTAACAGAATGCAAAGATGCGACTTGGCGCAATGTTGCATCGAGTGGCGCTAACGGAGAGGCGTGAGCGAAGCGATCTTTTCACTTTGGTATCTTCACTTCAGCTTGAAAAATCCAACTGATGCAACGTTTGCACTCCAAGAATGTAATCAATACCGTAGATTAACATTGGAGGGGTCCCTGTGTACCTTTTATATCTGTTGTATGTGCCTGCAAACAAAACAACCCCCTGAATTGGTATTTGAGTCAACAAACTGTGTTCTATTTACTCCCAAGTCCTGAGGAGCACCGACTTCGAGCGGGAGGTCCTGCTCAATCGTCTCCAGGCAGTAGGCTAATTTGGCCAGCTGGGAAGGACGAAAAATTTGTTTTTGACAGCTTGATAGTTAACTATGATGAGAACATAGTTTCTCAATCTTTCTTATTTTCACACATACAACTGCTAGATTAAAACGTTGTTATTAGAATTCGGTACTAAGTGTTTCGATAGTATCTGTATGTATCAGTATGAAGAGGCGATTAGTTGAACACGCAAATGAACACTTTTGTTGTGGGCACACAGCTCAAGTCATGTCATATGTTAAGCCTGAAACCAAGCCATCTAGGCTCCTGGTGAATCATGACCATAAAACATTTCATTCTCTGTCAAAAACTATTTTAATATATAATTATATTATAACTGTATTCAATAAATACCCTTTTTTCCAGTTTTCGAATATTTTTGGACACATAATCAAATATGTTATGGTCATGATTCACCAGAGCCTGGATGGCTTGGTTCCAGGCTTAAAATAATTAATATAAATATTTTCGGAAATCTCATGGGAAAAATAAATGGGCTTTCTAACTGTGGAACCACAAAATGGCCGCCACTGCTATGCCCTATTCTGTATTTTAACTGTTGTTCTGTCTTTGGTGACTGAATTTCCCCTCGTGCAATCAATAAATGTCTCATCTCTCTTAACTCATGTTATTGTCATGGTCCTCATTTCATTTGTTTCCCACAGCAAGGCTAATCGAAGACATTAGCCCTGGTGACATGTAATCCGTCATTGATTGTCCCGTTGGCCCCCTTCCCCCTCTCTCTCTTCTATATCATCTGTGTCTGGCTACAGCAGTTATCTTCTTGTATGGCAGACTCCACTGTGTAAGTCGCCCAACAGCGGAGCGACAAACTTATAGTTTTCCTTTTTTCTCTTCCCCTGAGCACGAGCTCTTCTGCCAGCTGCCAGGCTGACAGAAGTTGCCAACTTTAGACACGTGTTTGCTGGAGTAGGTGTTTAGGGTGAGCTCAAGACAGCACAGGGCTCATTAAAGGGAGATGGAGCTGGAGATGGATTTTTGTTTTTCAGTTCAATGACCAGTTCTCTTTGTTTTTGACCGTCTCTCGCACTCCTGACCCAGATACAATTTTAACTGAGGCCCCAGCAAACTAAGGAGGTTAATATGAGTGCACACACATGGAGATGAGTACATCCACGGCAGGTAAGGTGGGAGAGCTTAGCCGAGACTGAGTTGGCAGCACGCGGCTTGTTGGCACCCCTCCGGCCAAGAGCACTTTGAGGTGCTGAGGCCTCATCAAACATACGTACACAGAATATGGTTAACCATGTACCAGTTGGCCATTTTTTGTGGTTCCAAAAATAGCAGTCCTATTGCTGCTTAACGCCTCCAGTCTCTCTCTCTCTCTCTCTCTCTCTCTCTCTCTCTCTCTCTCTCTCCTCCTAAACAATGCTGGCATCTCCTGAATGAGGCAGGGAGAGAGACTTGATCTGGCTTGTAGTTTAGAAAGGGGGGGGGGGGTGGGGGGTGGAAAGAGGGGAGTCAATTGTCTCCCCTCCTCTCCGCTTCCTCCAAAACCCCTTAATCTCTGGCTAAAAGCTTTGGGAGGATAGAGGCGAGAGTGAAGTACAGTGGATTCTCAACTCGCTTGGCTTGGTTCTTAACCCCCCTCGGCGATGGTGGGCAAATCTGCCCATACCGCGTGTAGAGAGAATACCATTGGTTGGCTTGACTTGAGGCAGATCCACTCATGCTGCCATCAGCCCATTGAGCAAGAGTATCATGGACCTATGGGTACTTGAGGCCCAGAAAGTACATTTGCTAAGTAAATGGAAGTGGAGGTTTTGTATTCTCTTGAAAAAGAAGAAAAGGGTGGCTGATCCCTGATCATGACACATGCATCACAGCGTTGCATCTCTGGGCATTAACCCATTGATACCTGGAACGCATCTGTGTCACTTTAGATTTCTTTAGGCTATTCAAAAATAGCAGATATACAAGCTCATAGCGCGGCACCGAGTGCCGCGCTATGAACTTGTAGATCTGCTATTTTTGAAAAATCGAGGAAAAAAAAAATTGGTTTTTTTTCCCAATTTTTTTTTAGGATTTAGAAGACATTTCTAGAATCTTCTCAGGTCTTAATGGGTTAAAAGGCCTGACAGTTTCTCAACACCGCACAACCTCCGTCCTTGAAAGGAATTATTGCAAAGACAGGAGGCCGGCTACGTGCACTGCCATAACCAGAGGTAATCGGTATGCAAAGAGTATTGCAGGCTTCTCAATGCTGTCTTTTTTTCCCCCTGCAGAAAGCCTGAGAATTGACAATATGTTTTTACAATGCTGGACACACAGGCCTCTCTGTTCTCCTGCTCCATCCCCAAATGTGAGGTCTGAAGAAATTAAATGTGCTCTTTGACCAAAGTCGTTTTTTATTACACATGATGTATCTTAATTGCAACATATAGGCTACTTTACTCTTCCAGGCATTCCAAGTGTTGCTTAGTGAAGGTACTGTACAGTATATTGATCTCTAGACTGTATATATGTGTGTGTGTGTGTGTGTGTGTGTGTGTGTGTGTGTGTGTGTGTGTGTGTGTGTGTGTGTGTGTGTGTGTGTGCGTGTGCGTGTGCGTGTGCGCGTGTGTGTTCAGTCTCCAAGTCTCTCCGGCACGGAATTGTTAATGGGATATTACAGCTTTTTGTTTTTCTACACGTTCTCATCACAAGGTGTCACCTTAGTGACGTAAGGTGATATTGTGTGAACCATGTAGACTCAATATTGAAAATCTCATTATAACACAGAAAACACATTAAAAAAAAAACATTGACAACAAGGCAGGCGTGCCATCAGAAGCAGGGTTGAGGCTTGTGCACCCAAGTGAGCACCAAAAAAAAGTCTGAAACACAAACATTTTATTTATCATTATTCTTATCAATAAGAATATGAACAATATATCTTAGTGGGTAGAGAGCAGTGGCGGGCAAAGTACACAACCCTAATAACGTATAAGAGTGGCCGGTAGAGCGGCTGGATGGGAACCGTGAGTTTCAATTCAATTCAATTCAATTTTATTAAAGTGTCAAATCACAACAAGTTGTCTCAAGACACTTTACATGTAGAGAAGAGACCCGACATCCCACCCTGAGCAAGCAATTTTGTTCGATCCCGGGCTCCCCCAGAGTTAGTGTCGAAGTGTCCTTGAGCAAGACGCTGTATCAGCAATATCCAAAAATATATTTTGGCCCATGAGAAACTTCCAGATTTACTCTATACTATCAAATAGAATTTCAAAATCCCCCATCCTCATACTTGTGGCTGAGTGAAGACGCAGCTGTCTGACTGGGAGTGACCGCTGTCTGAAAAACTATTTCAGCACCATGGACAGCAACCGGAACAGAAATCAAATTAGATCTATTCAACTAAGTCTAATCATGGCACATTAGCAGGTTTTATCAGTTTCAAAGGCATAAGAAGGAAAAATATAAGAAATAATAGAAGTCCGCACTCTGTAACTTTTCAAAAAGCTCCCAGTCAAGGCTTTATTTTTTGAATTACTCACTGTCTTATAATCTTCTATAATGAGATTTTCTTTTGTATATCAAATTTTTTTTTTTTTCCTTCGAATGTTGTTGTTCTACTATTTTGTATTCTTGATGTTGTGTTTATCTATATATAGATCAATAAATAGTTCTGTTTTTGAAACTTGAGTAAGTCAACAGCACATTGAATGCACCTGTGTGATCACTTCAGCCAAGCACTGATTGGTGGCTGGTCTGAGGTGTTACCACTTATAAGGAGTGTTGTGTTTGTCCAATGCCTCATTCTGAAGAAGACCTTGTGTCGAAATGTTCATCTACAAATAAAGCCTTGACTGGGAGCTTTTCGAAAATTTACAGTGTGCGGGTCTATTATTTCTTATATTAATCCACTATTGGTCCTGCACCTGCCGTCCAGCGGATGCGCCAGTTTTATTTGTTCCTATAAGGAGGAAAAATAACACCAGTCGATTAATGTCTAACCATCTTTTAATACAGGCCTATTAGCCTATGTAACATAAATATGTCTCACAGGCCTTATGTTCCATTTGTGCATGCTTAATTTGTTTAAATATACATATTTAGCCTGCCAAAACCAAGATAAATATGCAGGGCAGAGTGAGTCCATGCTGAGTGGTGCGGAGGCTGCTTTTGCTTCTTCGTAGTTGTTGGAGTTGCATACTGATAGGCAATTATAAAGGATTGTTTCCTCTGCATTAACAATGGACGTAGAGTCACTTTGACCAAGCAGGGATATGACGCCTCGGAAGTGAGAATGCTCTGGATATTTTCTAAACGTTGATGAAACCATTAACCCAGACACTAACCACAAAAAACTATGCCTATACGCCTGTTCCGTTAGTAATCATTGCTATGGAGTGTTTTTTCAGTAACTCGCCAGCTCCCACATTTTCTTGGATGCTTGGATTGACATGCACAAGGACGTGCTTTTTGCACTATTGGGTGCGTGGACTTAAGGGCAAATACACACATATTCTACACATCACATGCAACACAGCATCATTTGGAATGGATCGCAATGGAAATAAGCCGCTGGGTTTTTTGCGTTTTATCCTTTTGATGATGGTGTGACAATATATTATGTATGTTATGTTTATTATCAATTAAGAGGTCAAAGTCAAAGCTCTTTAATAAACAGAAAATACATGTTCAACCAATCAGGAGAGAGTACCTGTTTATAAGCTTGAATTGTATAGTGTTCCAGTTCCAGTTGGTCATTTCTTTGTGTCATCACTTCCAAATTCACTTGTTTATCGTGTATCCTGTGTGAGTTCTCTCTCCTGATTGGATAAAATTGGTATCCCGACCTGAAGCAAACACTCTATAGCAATGAGTACTATCAGAATATAGACCTAGTTAACCAACAAACGGAAAAAAAACACTCGCCCTACCTTTAAAGACACAATTTGACAGCACAGATGGCTGTTAAGATTGAACCTGCATGAGGTTATGACTCAAAAGCAGCACTCTCTTACCATAGTGAACATCTGACAAAAAACAAATGTTCAGTCCTAGTCAGTGAAATTAAGAATACAAGTGAGCTTTGAAATGTAAATTGTGTTGTCTAAAGATTGGAAACATCTGCAGAGTTCTTCACAACAGCTCCCTGAAACATACAAAACCATTGTCTGGTCGTCTGCTGTTCTATTCTGTGATGATCTGACTTCTCAGATCATCGAGTGTTTCTCCACACAAAACAGTTCTTTGTGGTGCGTTTTTCTCTTTTCCTTTTGTTTCTTTCTCTTTTGTTTTTTACTAATACTACGACAACTACTTGGGAACAAGTTGGGAATATACAGTATGCGTTGTACCCGTTATACCTGTTGCTAAAATACCCATCTGTCAGTATATGGAGATCTCTGTCTGTCTGTCTGTCTGTCTGTCTGTCTGTCTGTCTGTCTGTCTGTCTGTCTGTCTGTCTGTCTGTCTGTCTGTCTGCAGCAGACAGCCCGATCTCCATATGCCTATTATATATGGGCGTATCAGTCAAAGTCAGTGAGAAGGAAATTTTAGGTTGTTATGACCTTTGAATAGGGAGTGGACATTTTAACCATTTTAAAAAGGTAAGGTAAAAACCCAGGCTGTTTTATTGGTACTGTCCCGTATATAATGAGATCTGTGTGTGAAATGTAAGTGAGCTGATGTGCCTTTTTTCCATGCTGCTTATACTGTATATTATGTGTAGCTTTGTTAAACACCTCTCAATCTTGTCTCAGACATTTTTTTAATTTTCTTTATTCTTAGAAATGACACTGATTAAAAACATTATAGATCAACACTGTTGTTAGGATCCCCCCCCCCTTTTCTCCAGATGTGAACATGAGTCATGCATCAGGTGTGTCATGCATACCTGTTGTTTCTGACAAAATGAAAAAAAACTGTATCTTAGCGAAGAATGCTTGAGTCAATTATTTTCAGTCAAGAATGTCACCACCTGGCCCACATCTGTCACTCATCCTCTAACAACGAAACACTGTTTTTGTGTCTTAAAAAGGAAAGACAAATCCCTCTCCAAATCCAATTTGCAGGCACATAGATTTTAATTATAGATTGTCTAATTAATGATTTCCTCCATTCACTTGCCTCTGGATCCGACTACTTAAGTAGCCTATGCCTTCTCGTTGGAGTATTTTACTTGTGCCATCTAGTCAAATGTTTTTTTCACTTGGGATTTATGCACTTGCCTCCAAGCGTGTAAACAATTTTACGATCCCACTGCTAGTTGAACTGTGAAACAGTTCTTGACAGACTTTGAATAGAGGCTAGTAGAGAATTTATGTTAAACGAGCCATAGTACACTATTTAAGTGCAAAATGGCAAGTCCGTTTCTCCTTAGTGCTTGTCTTTTCCATTAATGAAGACAGACAGTAAAGCAGAAGGATATCTCAAAGGAAAGACATAGGCAGGATTTGTTTCTCGGCCAGGATTTGATCCTAGGCCAGACCTAGAATGCCATGCCAGTTAAGACTGGCATACTAGGCCAGTCTTAACCACTACGTGTTCACTGGGCTCTACTCCAGCTTGGTCATCTTGTTTAATATCTACCTGACATACAGCCCACCGCCATGCAGAGGGAGACATAATGTTACCTAGTCTTGAAATGATCCTGCCTGAATTTAAAATAGTTCATGGGATAAATAAATAAGTTAAATCAAAGTTGATTTATAAAGTGTTAAAAACAATCTAAAAGTGTCTTTTGAAATCACTTCCAAATTTTTTAGAATCGCGTATGGGTCCAATCATTGCCAACACACTATGCTTCTTATCGGGTGCTGCATACTGAAACGGTTGTCTATTGATTGTAATGTTCATGTGCTCTCTCCCATTTGGCACAATAATGCTGTTCTTTCAGGATCTATACCGTTTTCTTTCCCACAATGGTCAAAAAAAGCTGTTCATGTTTAGGCGACATTTTTAACAGTCAATGTCTCCGGTCTTTTCAGGACTTGAAGGATGATTATTCTCTTCCAGGCTCCTCGTGGTTTTTCTATCTCGAGCTTCACACTGCTCTCAAAATGTATGGTGTACCCTGGGATGCAGCTTTAGCCCAACACCCTTTGGTACCAATAGTTACAACCAAGATCAAACTAGTTGCCTCAATATATAATAAACTTATCTGTTATCTCTGTTAATACTAAACCACTCTACAGTAGTTACAAATAGTTGGAAAAATATATTCCAGTCTTGAAATTTGTATTGGAATTGGCCTTCTGTTTGGATTATCTTCTCCTCATCTAAAAATACAGCTCACCAGATTATTCTTTATTGTAAGTTTATACATACATTTACTTGAAAGTATTTGAATGTACATGATTACATGATTACATGATTACAACTAAAGAGAAAATGATTAAGCTAATTAATGCAAGTTAAAAAGTGTTAATTGGTAATAATTCATGGGGGTTTAAAAACATGCTTTACACAGAGTGTGTGAATAACACATTCACACACTATTGGGTATTGTCTGATCTACTGTAGGTCAGATTTTATTATTGGGTGATTCAGATTCTCATCATCTACTTCTGGACCTAACATATTCAACTTGAGAGTTTTCATATACTGGTCCAGATATCGACATAAACACTATTGACTACTACTACCTGTATGCTCTATAACTAGTTCATTTTTACCGTGTCTGGTTAGCAACAGGTTAGAAGCATAGCAAGCAAGGAGATCAGTGGGAAGAACTTACAGACTGAATAATGGAGTGAAACAAAATGTAAATTCAGGCTGACTGTCAGGCTAGAGGAGACAAGCCCGATTTTCAAATATGTTTAATCATCTTAAGTCATATAAATATTTAGTACAAAATATCACATTTTACAAAGCAGATCGCTGAACAGCCATTGGTCTAGGGCCACCTTTACACTTTCACAACTTCTCATATTGTTTCTACAATGACAAAACTTGACTTGTGCAATCACATTGTCGCCGACATAATATATTTACTGCAGCAGTGGTAACCCTCAAGGCTAGCCATGTCTACACATTAACACCCACAGACCTACAATATATGGAGAAAGAGGTCACCAGTATTATGCCCCCAAGCCCCCCACACTAGAAAACTTGCAAACTCCCAATAACAGTGACACAGTGGTGCATTAGTAGCCATTGTAGAAGTCCCAATTTTGACTGCATGATAATTGAACTGCTGCTTTTGGCTCCATCCCCTAGAGGATGTGTTTGTCCCGGCTGCTCTCTCAGAAGTTTTTTTTAGGAATTCATTTAGCGTTACACCATTACAATTAGGTTCTACCGCATGTTATTCAAAAAATAATTTCTTGTAATGCAATTGCATGAAGAGGGAATTCTGCAAAGAGCCGCCACTATACATTATAAAGGTACAATGGCTGTTTGTTTTCCATCATCCTTATAGCCAAGCATGATGCTTGAAGGCAAGAAATCACAAGCACATACCGGTAATTGGAGTATACTGTATGCTGCCACCCTGTATAAAGACAGGAAACTGTTTAGAAAAAGAAAGGGTTTGAGTGTTTCTGCCACGTTGCAACAAATTGTACCCTGAGGCAGAAAAGATGTTCACTACCAGTGAACTTCATTAAATGCACATCAGAGAAATACAGTCAAAATCTCAAACAGCCACTTACAAAGTAGGGAGCTTCAGCAACAAACCAAACAAGGAAATGAAACTCAATGGAGCAAATGAGGCAGGGATGCATGAACACAGAATAATGGAACATTCAGAACTTAGCTTTTGAACAAGTTGTGTAATCAATTGGATTGTCTAATCTACCGTGCTGGTGTTACAGATCGATTCAGAGTTAATACAGCTGGAGAACAGAGGAGAACGAATACATCACTGTGGTAAATGAATTGTGTTTTTTGTTTAGTTTTGTTTCAAATGTGTGGGCTACTAAATCTCAGCTTCTTCTCATGCTGGCTTGTTGCCAGAGCGAGGGCAAAGCTTGCTTTAGCTGTCCTTTTCCTGTGTGTGCTGACGTTTGTGCTACCCTACCATGTCTCTCCCATTAGTCTGCTCTCTTATCAGCTCAGAGTTATCAGAGACGTTTGGTCCTGCTTGTACAGATCAATTCCAAGTTGTTTTGTTCCAACTTGTCAGATTAAAGAGATAATGCTAAAATACAAAAGGAACATACTCCCTGCAGTCCCCGGCCAATCTTTTTTCTTGCCATTATAATATTTTGACCTTCTCTGAGTTGGGGAGACCTCTACGATTGAGAACCTTATTGCATGTCACTAAAAGGTTGCGTGACCTTTGATGAACATGTTTATGGAAAAGGCCACTTCATTCTCAACAATCTATTTCTCAAAGGGAATACAATGGCTCCATAGTGTTTCTGTCATACATACCAAGACAGAGTAAAATCGAGGAACATACTGGACATCAAATTAGAACCAACCATATTCCTGATTGCTTTAATTTAAATTGTACAACTAGAACAGTATTTGTTAATTGGGCTATAATGACATGCAGGGTTAGAGGCAAAAAATGCTTTTTGTAGGTAGTTATTTCATAGCCTGGCATTGGCCAGACTTATAACGTGGATTCACTCTCACGTTCTTCCCCGGTATCAGTCTGGACTTCAGCCCATAGGGAGCGAGTATGAGAAATCAGAAAATGATTTTGATGCTTTTCACTGTTGTACGGACAGCAGTTGAAACGCAGTCACTGATTGGCCCGATCATTTTCTGATTTCTCATACTCGCTCCCTATGGGCCGAAGTCCAGACTGATACCGGGGACGAAAGTGAGAGTGAATTCACGTTATCAGTCTGGCCAATGCCAGGTTAGTTGTTTCATACACTAGATCCTGAATTCATGGTCAACACAAAATTCAGGTCTTGATGTGAAATTAGTTGAGAACCACCAGAGTAGGACCACCATAACCACTTATTTCCATCTTTTAGAAGTGCACGTTACATTAGCTATCATTACAGCTTTGATCAGCTCAAACTCACTAAAGAAGTGAGTCACTGCAGCAGCACTTCAAGTGGCACTGCTGTCATTTTGTTAAAGAAATAGGGCAAGGCATCTTCCATCTTTTTCAAAGGTCATGAGACGTGCTGTCAGTCATGTCTTTTGAAAACCAAGAAGTGCTGGCCAAGTGGAATGGTTTAGGGATACAAATTAAAGTTGAATCTTTCAAAGCAAAATATAGCTGCTGTTAAAGTTGGAAATTGCGAGGCGTCTATATGTTACAGGTAGATTGGCATTCCAGGTAGAATGGAAAATAAGCGCTTGTTTTCACCGCCCGTCCGCCCCCCAGGCAATTCTGTAGAACCAACGCCAGAGGGCAATGCAAGCCACACATGAGTCCCACACCACACACGCACGCATGCACACGCACACAAACGAGCACGCACACGCATACGCGCACATGCACGCGCGCGCGCACACACCCACGAACAAGGGGGCGAGACTGAGGAGGCGGGGCTGGCGGGCTATGTTAGTGCAGTGAGTGGCAGTTGGGGCAAACCATAGCGGGGCAAACGCAGTCCCCACAACATCATTTACTATTCTGTGCCTATCGGTACATAACTCGGACGGCGCTTAGTCGACTAGGAGACCATCGGCCGGTCGTCGCGGGCACTCGCGCCTGGAGGCGCTCGGGCGCGACTCCTTGGCCTCAAGGTCTCCTTAGTCGGAGCGCCTCCGTCATGGTCCAAAACTATACTTTATCGGCGAAAAAAAAGAGTCTGCGGTTGTTTGAAAAAGTAATGTCCCGAGCGGGAGTCAAACCCAGACTCCCAGTGATAGTGGATGGGGAGTCCAATGATTATCGAAGTGCGCCACTGAAGCCAGTATGTATGTATATTCATGTTGTCGTTGTCCTCGCATCGCAGCCCCGTCCCGAGCCTAAAAACAAGCGCTCCACTTCCAATCTACCTGGAATGCCAATCTACCTGTGACATATACATTTTGAACCAGCCATTTGGAGACATATTTGTTTTGCAAGTAATGCACACAACTTCCAATCATTGGTGAAAATGTTGTCTCTGCCATTTACTATTTCACGGAAATTGTGGCAGAAGGAGAAAAATAATAAACTAGCAAAAAATATATATACGGTCTCAACCCATCTGGCTTGAACACCTAGTTATGTTGTTGCTACTCAGAGAATTGACTGAAGGGCTCTTTTAATTTTGTTTCAGTGTAGACTGAAATGTTGCCTGGAGAGAGAGAAGCTATTCTAAAGAATACAATCCCCCAGTTGGATCATGAGGATTCATAATCAGAGGAAACTCAACAGGACCTCGGGATCTCAAGAAAGGTAACTAACTTTGTATTACATACAGAATGTCACTCCAGCAGAGGAATGATTAAATCATTCAAGTTGATAAGCCTGGGGTTTTATCATTAACTGGTGCACGTTTAGCGCGGTGAAATGGGTTTAGCAAAATCATTCAAATTGGCTTCAGATCTATCAGGAACAATTTGGTATTGCTAATTGCCCACTTGGTAAATACATGAAGACATCGAGACAAAAAAATAGAAAAAGTGCATTTGCTCAAGTACTGTACTTAAGTACAATTTTGAGGTACTTTTACTTTACTGGAGTATTTCCAATTTTAAATACTTGTACTTCTACTCCACTACATCTCAGAGGCAAATGTACTTGTACTTTTTACTCCACTACAATTATTTGAAAACTTTACTTCGGCTATTTAGATAACAACGTTGTGAGCTTGTAGATCTGCTATTTTCAAGAGATTTTTTAGACATTTTAGACATTTGAAGACTTGTGAAATGGGACACTCTGCATATTGAGTACTTTTGGTCCTTTAAGTATGTTGATTCCAGTACTTTTGGGTAATTTTACTCAAGTACATTTGAATACCGGACTGTCACTTACAACAGATTATTTCTACATTGCAGTATTGATACTTTTACTCACGTACAGTTATTTTTCCACCACTGGCTGCATGTAAGCTTTTAAAAACATGTTGCTGTTTTTAACAGCACACTCCATGACCACAACAAGCCACTGGAAATCATTGATTTCAAGTGGCTACTTAAAAATCTCACTCAACAGTAAACAAACCAACATACAGTATAAATGAATACAGGGTATCTCTACATTTCTAAATGGCCAAATTGTCATATGACGTTAGAAAGAGGCAAACATTGTGAAAATAGCCGATCTACAATGCAGTGCGAGGCGTTGTGAGCTTGCAGTTCGGCTATTTTCACAATGTGGAACCGAGTCAAACTCAATGTAATGCCTACAATTCCAAGTGCTTGTCAGGGGGTGGGTTCAAACACGATTATTTTGGGGGGTCACGGACTGAACAATGTGGGAACCCTTGCTATACGGCACCCGTTTATCGCATGCTGTTGAGGACGTGATGATTTAAGATTCCCTGCGTATCCGTATGCAACTTGAACAGCGCTGAGTCATCAGAAGTGGACTTTGCACCGCTCGACACAGCCACTCCCTTGCCTAAACAGCTTGCTCGAGGGTACCTCACAGGGCTCAAGTCTGCTTCTGACTTGTTTTAAATGTTGTTTTGACAGACGCGTCAACCTATTACGAGTTGGGAATGAGAACATCACTTCCGTGTTGACAGTAGCTTGTCAATTTGGAGCCACCACAACATAATTAGATTAAACTGTAAATCTATTATAACATAATTGTGCCATATTAACGTAGAATGAATGGAGACATCTGCAACGGATGATACTGTATTCATGGCAACTGACTTACTAATAGATGCATAGCATACACAATATCACTGTCTATTGAGAATCCCTGCTTGTTGTTCCCCAAAAGCCTGAAAAAGGGCAGGGGAGTAAAGCATGAGCCCCCATGGTACCGGGATAAGTGCTAAGCACCTCATCCTGGTGTTCACAGGTTTGAGTTGTGGATAAGACGCAAAAAGTAGACAGCAAAGAGAGCTTGTTTGGACAGATAGCAATCCCACTAGAAAAACATAATGGCTGTAACAGTGCATTGTATCATATTGCCATACATACACAAGCTAAGATTGCACTCACAATATGCAGCATGTTACAGCTGTACAGTGTATTGTATCATATTGCCATACATACACAAGCTAAGATTGAACTCACAATATGCAGCATGTTTTTGTTTGTGTTTTTGTTTCGTTTTTTTGTCCCAGAAACACTGAAAAGTACATAACCATATCTGCTGGTTTACAAAACTGTTCGATGGACAAGTTCATCACAGATAGCATACAAAGAAAAAATTATATAACAATGTAGGTTGGTATAGATACATTTGGGCCTAACACACACCAAATTGCACACAAGGTACTGACACAAATAATTAGTATTTGATTGTTTTAGTTTTTCAGTTTTTCAACGTAGTCCACTGCATTCTCGAAGCAGCAACTGACTGATGAAGCCAAACATCTGGCCACCAGAGGAACATGACATCACTGCACTGGGCGGTAAAGAGCACTTGAACAAACCAGTGCACATGGTGTTCTTTGCATCTTGCATCGGACAGCAAAACATGTACCAGAAGCGTCCATAGTATTACTACTTATGTACACCGCTGTATAAGCTGTTGGCTTGTGCAGTGTGTGTGTGTGTGTGTGTGTGTGTGCGTGTGTGTGTGTGTGTGTGTGTGTGTGCGTGTGCGCGCGTGTGTGTAAAATATTCTCTCTCTGTGTCATTTTTCTCCCCGACCCCTCGTTAGGAATCGCCCTCGCTGTCGTCTCGCCCGTACATGTCTGCCAGCTTCTTGAAGCGAGGTCCCCACTCACTCAGGTAGTTGTAGTTCTGGTCGCCTTCAGTAGTGGCCGACTCGAGCGAGCTGAGCGACTCGGCCACGGAGCCGGTACCCTCGTACGCGTACGTGGCCAGTGAGTCGTAGGGGGGCGCCGTAGGGTCGCCGTCGTTGTCCTGTAGTCTCTGGTTGATGAAACACCTCATGTCCCCGTTAGTGTTGGCGCTACTGCTGCCACCATTTGCATGAGGTTGCAGGGGCAGGACGGCCTGGCAGTCCTTCGGCGGGTAGAAAGAAGCCTCAGGGACGATGTCCCGTCTCAGCTTGCTCTCCTCGATGGCTTCCGGGTTGCGCAGCGTGCTGATGTCGAACGCCTGCGTGTCCTTCTCGCCGCCGCCCTCGTCGTTGTAGTTGACCACGTTGTCCCGCACGTCCTCCTTGAGGAAGAGTTTCAGTGGGTCTTCCTTCCTCTGCCTCCGTAGGGCGGTGAACAGCACCACGATCACTGTGGGGGAGGAGAGAGGAGGGAGGAAAGGACTTTTATTGGTTCTTCTGTTTCTTTGCTTCTCTTATCTTCCCGCTGGTCTCTGAAAGCCAGTTTATTGTATGTGTTTGCTGTTCATGAGGGATTTCTGTCCAACTCAAAGGCAAGCTGGAGTTGCCAATAGGATGTATTGTTGCTGTACTTTCTGCTGGGCTGATGCCGCTTAACATCACAAGAACCCGGTGTAGAGAACAAAAAATCAGCGCAGTACAGTACACGTTTTGCTTAGACGTGATAATAATAATAATAATAATAATAATAATAACGAAATGTGTTGTTGTGCCTTTGAGTTGGGAAATACATTGCTGAATGTAGAAAATAGATCCCTTAGAATGCCGGGTAGGCCAAACATATTGTAACTGTAACTGCAATCAAATGATTCTCTTTTCTTGTTTTGAGATTTTTTTTTTTAATAAACACCTTCCTTCCTACTCCAACTAGTAACTTGGTTCCCATCCGTTGCTGCTATCAGTTTGCTTCTAGGGTTCAGTGTCAATTTGAACTAGATTAGGAACATCCACTATTAAACCCCCTGGAGGTCCCATGGACTAAATCCTTCAAAACAGAGCAGGTATCTTGACAAATCCAACAGCCTCTATTTAGGTTTTGTTTCATGTCCGTGTCACATCTTAGCACATTTGTGCTTTAATCAGTTTTAATCTTCCTTGTACAACAAATAGCGAAAATGGCCAATCTTTTGAACATTTTGAAAAAAAAGAAGAAAAAACCTAGATACTGACTTGACCAAAAATAGCGATGCCCGTTTTACAGTGGCTAATTATACATACATTCTAGAGAGGCATGAAGGAGGAGATGGAAAACAACTAGTAAACAACTGGCTGGATCCACAGCCATGACGCTTGAGTCAGGGAGGCAGCCATGTTTGCCTCCCTGACTCAAGCGTCATGGGTGTGGATCCCTCCTATGATGTTTTATTGAGTCTGATCCCTGACACCTTCAAAAGGCTTAGTGGTGAACCAGCGTTGGCCAGCCTGACTCACTTAGGAGAATGATGGCACAAAGCAAGATGGC
>NC_137623.1:34197745-34207745 GCF_963280865.1 Gymnoscopelus braueri
TCAATGTTGAATTCCAGGCGACGGCATGACGGTATATGACTCAGAATGTATGACTTCACTCCTTGACTTCAAAGACTTCAACAGCTGTCTTTCACACGCACGCACGCACACACACACACACACTGTCATGACAGATTGTTTTATCTACTCTTGTTTGGGTCTCTCTGTAGTGACAACTACTAGGCAAACATTGAAGGAAAACCAGGGGCGTTTCTCATTTCTCACTTTGTATGTCCTCAATAGGCTCTGGTTTCCTGCAGGTGGCACACCCGTTTGTGGTTCAGTTTCCCATGGTTTTGCTTGATTGGTGCAGCAGCAGACATGCTTACGGTTTAATTTGCTGTTGTGCGAATCAAGCAACATTTAACAGGGAACTTGACTGAATCCTTCCCTCCCTCTCCCTCTCCCTCTCCCTCTCCCTCTCCCTCTCTCTCTCCCTCTCCCTCTCCCTCTCTCTCTTTCAGGGCGGATTCAGACTATGGTCCCGGGTGCGCACCCCGGACCACATGGCAGATGTTGTGGTAGTGTGAACGTAGCGAACCGTTCCCCGTAACGCATCACCGTACCGTTCCCGAAACCACCTGGGGAGGTAGTCTCGGGTCCGCTTGCTGTGGACTCGGGAACGGAACGTTGCAGTGTGAATCCATCCGTACCAAGAGAAGGAAGTGGACTGCTAATCATTAGGGGTGTAACGATACATTTTAACAACGATTCGATACGTATCACGATACTTGGTTGTCGATACGATACATGAACGATACAGGTTAATTTAGAACGATACGATATGTTTCGATTCAGTGATTTAGTCGATACGATACATGAACGATACAGGACAGGTTAATTTAGAACGATACGATTCGATTCAATGACTTAAAATCGATATAGTAACTATTTATTTACCCAAAAATTCTGTGTGAAAAATAAATACCTGGATACTGGATATAAACCCCTCTTTCTCTTTTTTTCTTCTTAAAAGTACTTAGTTTGATATAATTGATTATTTGCATTGCAGAACGATTCGATACGATTATTTGCATTGCAAAACGATTCGATACGATACAAAGTCAAACGATACGATATTTAGCTGTTTGCATATCGATATAGTAGATCGTTGAAAATTCAAAACGATGCATCGATGCAGTTACTGTATCGTTACGGGCCTACTAATCATATATCCTTTATATATTTTTTATAACTACACATTATTTTAACTGGGTTATACCTTCTCATAGTTCTACTTGAATGTTGACAAGAAATACTAATCCCGCTAGTGTTTGAGTAGCGCGAGCCGTGGAAAAACATAAACAAAAAACACATGTGTAGTGAACGTGTATATAAGGATAAATATACCAAGGATTCGCCCGTGGCGTCACTGCTAAAATACCAAGGATGCATTAGTGACGTTGCTATCATATTGCCTATGAATTAAATACCAAGGCCCTCATTGGAAACAAGTCCGCAAGGACTTTTATGAACGGACCTGTTAGACAAAGTATTTTAAATGTAACTGTGCTGTTTTACAGCCAATCGTACTCGGGAACGGTTCGAATCAATCGGACCCAGTCTGAATCCGCCCTCAGACATTTGCAGCTGTATGCCAAACAGAAATGTATGGCTTTCATGGAAGACGACTTACAAAATATAAATATAAATATAAATATAAATATAAATATAAATATAAATATAAATATAAATATGGTTTGATCCAACCGAATACATTTTTTACATGCATTAGCTGCTGGATAAACACTTTTCCTACGTTGGATTGTTGTAGTTTTTTTTTACGCCTACCTGACGGCGCTGCGGTTGCTGTCTGGGTCGGAGGCGCTGACCGAGCCGATGGCCGTGTTGCGGGCAGCGTCCTCCTTGACCTCCATGATGTAGGTGCTGCGCTCGAACGCGGGGGGCTCGTCCACGTCCTCCACCAGCACCTTGATGCTGGCCTCGTCCCTGAAGAGTCCCACGGAGAAGAAGCGAGGGTCCAGGTGAACGTTCTCCACCTGGACACGCAGGATGTACTGCTTCTTCTTCTCAAAGTCCAGAGGCTGTAGGAACGCACACACGCACACGCACACACACACACACACACACACACACACACACACACACACACCGCAGTAGATGAGGATTTGTATGGAAATGTTTGCACAGTGAGCCGTACTGAACCAGCTCTCCAACCCGGTAGGGTCGGGGGTTCTGGTACTGTACCACATGTATCTTGAAATTCTAATGAGCACCATCGGGTGATGTTGTGTAGCTGACCTCACACTTCGGGTAGCAAAAACAGGATAAGGCAGAGTACAGACCAGTGTTGGGCAAGTTTCTCAGGAAGAGTAATACGCTACTACAGGTACTGTAGTTACTTATTACTAACTCCAAAATGTTTTTTTTTCTTCAGAAAATGACAAAAACAAAACAAAAAGTGGAGTAAGGTTTTGTTCATCATTGATAAGAACAGCTAAATGGACCTCCAAGCTCACAATTAGGTTGGAGGTCAAAAGGGGGTGGAGCCTGGAGTCAGCTAAACCAGCTAACTCCACCCCCCTTTGATGGGCTTAGCTGGTTTAGCAGAAAGTTTGAGGATCCAATGGAGTTAGCTGGTTTTGTCAGAAGCGCTTTTTAATACTTTTCATTGGTTCAATATTTTTTTTTATAAACACGTAAAGGGTGTTCAATAGCACTGATTTATGGGGAAAAAAAATCAAAAGCGGAAAAATCGAGTTAGCTGGTTTCTGCCCGACAGCAATGATATATTACAAGTTATATTACGGTGTTAATATACTATAATAATATGAGTGATGCACAATACATTCTGTTTAGCCAGCTCCTTTTTTTATTTTTTTTATTAATCCACTGCATTGGAACTATGATTACACTTTAGCAGCTGATCACAGTAAGCATTTTTCACTGGAGGCACACATTGTTGGGAGAGACGGATGCAGGGTTGACCACTGACAGGATGCCATCATTAACCATCGATTTTTGTGCCCGTCTTGTGTTTAATGCCGGGGACTGCATGATGTCAAAAGTGGAATAATGTTGCTTAGAAAGTGTCAGGACGGGGTCTGCACGTGACAAGCCCATTTATGTAGAAAGTCCAAAACATGCTCACTACCCACCCTCTCTTCTCAACCCCGCCCCTCCCACTCGCCACAGAACCACCGCAGCTACAAGAGGCAATTACTTCTACTCAGTGAGGGCTTGATGGATGGGGGATCGATTGAGAGCTGCGGAGTGAGCGCCTGATGAGGCAACTGTCAGATGTTGTTGAATACATCAAAAAATACACCACAGTTCACTGATGGATGCTGAAATCCATACCGGCCATCACTATCTCTCTGTGGGTCTGTGGGTGTAAGGTAAGAATGAGGGAAGAAGAGCCTGAAGCTTTATAACTGTCAGCATTTTAATGTTTTCCTAGAGGGTCAAAACAAAAGTTACGTTGAGGTTCTGTGTGTCATTCACAGTCCAATGCAGTTTGGTGGTTAGCATTCACTCTTTCCAATGGAATGTGCGTGAATTGTTGCCAAGAACCTATGGAATGCTTGCATGCAGTGGTGGTCGGTCGGTCGGTCACACACTGTATTTCTCATACAATCTCACAAAAATCGATGATTTAAAACAAAACAAAAAACAAACAAAGGTTTTAATATTATTCACAAATAATGAAATGCCCAAAATCGGGTTCCAGGTTGAAAGTGGATAAATTAAGCAAGTTTTGATTTTGTGCAACATGAAAAACCTTTTTTTGGACTAATACCTCCACAGTAAACAGACAAGATCTTTGGCACCTCACCAAATCTTATTACCCTAGATTTTATCACCCCATGTTGGGAAACACTGCTTACGGTGGCCCCAGCCTCCCTAACCCAGCGCTCTGACCTTCCTCAGTGTGATGACACCCTCCTGGGTCGTCTTATTGGTGTGAATATCCAACACTGCTGGGCCCTCGCTGCCCATGATCTTGTACTCCATCTCTGCATTCTCGCCGATGTCCGCGTCCACGGCTACGATCACTCCCACCACGGAGCCCACCTCTGCTGACTCTGGGATTCTGAACTCATGCATGCCTGGGGGGAGAGGGAGGGAGGGAGAGAGAGAGAGAGAGAGAGAGAGAGAGAGAGAGAGAGAGAGAGAGAGAGAGAGAGAGAGAGAAAACAGCAAAAGCGTAAACAGGGCAGTAGAAGTCCTCAATAATAATTTGACCAAAACGATGAGAACGACAAATGGTACGATGATGACTATAAGGACCCTATCAAACCAAAAAACACAGAGACCCAGACAACCAGAAGACACGTGTCCAATATGGGGAACATTGAAACAATGCAAAAATACAGTACGGAAAAAAAGGGACCATTCCTGAAAGTATAGCTAAAGTCCCAACGCGCCGACTCAAATTCTGTGACATATGTGACATGAATTCTCAGGCAATTTGTTCCTACATAAATTAATTGGTGTTTCTTGTGTGTGTGTGTGTGTGTGTGTGTGTGTGTGTGTGTGTGTGTGTGTGTGTGTGTGTGTGTGTGTGTGTGTGTGTGTGTGTGTGTGTGTGTGTGTGGGTGCGGCTTCTGCTATTCTATTGAATATTTTATAAGCAAGATGATTTCCAGTTTTCTCCCCAGTGAGAAAAATTGATGGCTGCCTGTCGGGCTGGAACGGCCTCTCCTGTATCTTGCATGCTTAAATAAATAGCCTCTTGGCGTGGAGGAGCGGCGATGATACACACACAGCCTGCAGAGACAAACAACACTGACACGCTAATAAACCACGCTGACAGTGTTTTGGCAAAGCTTGAGTCGGCGGTTCTTGGTAACAGGTGCGCGCAAACGCTCAGAGACTACATAACAGACACACAAAAACACTCTTGTGTGCACAAGCGGGTGTGCACATACACACACCATAGCTCTCCTCAATCCAGCATGTATTGGCTGGAGAGAGGAGACGGAGGCATCACTCCAGCAGACAATGATATCTCTCTCTAACACCCCGCCTCCTCTGGGTGTCCCCTTAAAATACCTGTGCACTCTCTGTCTTCCCCCCTGTCTTCTATCTACACCCCTCTGTCACCCCCACCCCATATCCTCACAATACCCACTCACTCTCCCTCTTTCCCCCGTCTTCAAGCTACACCCCTCTGTCACACACCCCCATCCCATTTATGTCGCTCTCCATCTCCGTCACAGGGAGCCTTCCTCCACACTCTTGCCTCCCCGTGTCTGTCTGTCTTTTCTTCCCATGAACCCCCCCCCCCACCCTACCCCACCCCATCACTGCCTCTCCCCTCCATCCACCTTCCATCCATCCACCCTGTCACTGCTGTATGCCTTTCTTCTCCATCTGTCGTGCATTCTCTCTCTCTCTCTCTCTCTCTCTCTCTCTCTCTCTCTCTCTCTCTCTCTCTCTCTCTCTCTCTCTCTCTCTCTCTCTCTCTCTCTCTCTCTCTCTGTCCGTGGGTGGTGGAAGGCTGAAATAACAGTGTCTGTGTCCCTGCTGTGGGGAGAGATTAATGGAGAACGG
Source organism: Gymnoscopelus braueri (assembly GCF_963280865.1). Taxonomy (NCBI): domain Eukaryota; kingdom Metazoa; phylum Chordata; class Actinopteri; order Myctophiformes; family Myctophidae; genus Gymnoscopelus; species Gymnoscopelus braueri. The sequence goes on from NC_137623.1 coordinate 34,203,263, forward strand.
GGGTTCCGTGGTCATGTGTGTTTTGTCACTGATTGTTTTTTTGTTATTTTTTTCCTGTGTGCATTTCCCTACACACTATCACACATGCACACATACACACAAACACATGCACACATGTTTACGGACACATTATACAGCACACATGTGCATAATGCATGCAGTCAGTCACACTTGTGCACGGGCACACGTGCGTTCAAACACGCAAGCGTGCACGCACAAAAACCCGAACACACAGTCAGTCAGTCAAACAAATACATCAGGGGTGACAAACTAATTTCAGGTCATGGGCCAGATTGGTCAATATGCGACTGCATGCGGGCCAACGGGCAGGCGTGTCTCCGGAACATGCCGCACCAACAATTCGCTGCTTGTACCTGCATGATACCTTGAATCTTGGTTACCTGCTGCCTCTATGGTTAGACGTGCTATGGAACATGCCGGCACGACCGACATGGCGGCGCAACGGGCCTCTGTTGTAGTTTCTCCGTGCTACAATTAGATTCAGTGTCAGTTTCGATCCTCACTTTGCAAAGCAGAGGGGCGAAAGTTTGTTTACAACCGCAACATTCTGATAGAGATCGGTAAACGCTGCAGGGAGCAGCCAGCCGACAGAGAGGAATCGACTGAGGCTGAGTAAACTGCGACTGCTACGCCGAGGTTTGCACTCCCGGGATCAGTTGGAGCCCCAGTGGGGAGGTACCACTGCCCATGGTGTGACAGGACACGAAAGCGGGGTAAGAGAGCGGGTGTTATGGTGAGACTGAGAGCTAACCCCAGCAAACTGTCCATTCCCACGGTCCTGTTAGCAAATGTCCGCTCCCTGGATACGCAAATGGATGCCATCAATCTTTGGAGATCGCTGCAGCGTGGAGTAAGGGACTGTTAACGGATACAATACCAGACTCTGGAGTGGAGCTTGCGGGGCTAACACTCCACTGGGCTGACAGAGTGACATCATCATCATCAGGTAAACTCAGCTGAGGAGGCCTGGCTGTTTGTACAAACAATTCATGGTGTGCGGACGCAGGATTTCCAACTCCTGTTGAATCCTCCTGATGTAGAGCAAAATGGTTGTCCAATGTAGACCTTTTTACTTGCCACATGAGCTAACAGCGATCATCATTACTGCAGTGTATGTTCCCCCAGAGGCAGATGTTAAACAGGCAATGGGAGAAATGTACAACACTCTCAGTCAGCTACAGATGGCCCACTCTGATGCTTTTTATATTATTGCTCTGTACTTCAATCAGGCCAGCCTTAAAGGGATAGCTCACCCCCAAAATGACTTTTTTTTCTCCGATCGTTTAGTCACACCGGCAGCGGTTCCGGTAGGAGACACAAAGAGTCTCTTTTGTGTCTCCTACCAGAACCGCTGCCTACCGGTCCGCTGGTCATCAAATTATTGTCTTAGGAATGCGACAAAAAACAAAACAAATCCATCATTCAAGTCTCCATGGGGTGACTAATCGATAGAAAAAAACGTATTTTTGGGGGTGAACTATCCCTTTAAGTCTGTGCTACCTCATTTCCATCAGCATTATAATGTCCTACAAGAGGGGGAAATGCACTGGACCATCTTTATACAGGCACCAAAAATGCATACACTGCTATCTTGTTGAAGCCGGCATACAGGCCCAGGGTGAGACAAGAGATCCACCGCTAGTGAAGGTAATCAGCGTGTGGCCACAGGAGGCGACAACTCTACAAGGCTGCTTTGAATGCATTGAGTGGAGCATCTTTAAGGATGCTGCAACAACTGGGGACCGCATAAATCTAGACAAATGTGCAGAGGCTGCGTTAGGATTTATAAGCAAGTGCATTGAGGATGTGACCACCGCAACAACTGTCAAGGTGCATTCCACCAATAAACCGTGGCTAACGGGGGAGGTTTGTTCCCTGCTGATGCTTCGTGACGCTGGATTTAGATCTGGGGACACTATAGCATACAACAGAGCAAGGTGCAACCTGGAAAGAGGTATCAGAGGGGCTAAAAGAGCTTTTGGGGAAAAGCTGTCCTCTCAGTTTAATGACAGCAAAGATACAAGGGTTTATGGCAGGGTTGCCAGTGGATTTTTGTGGATAATAGAGCTGGCACAGCCTTCTAACAACCAGGCACTGCAGCAGACTGTGTCAAAGAGGGTGTTCGCACTTTTTTTCTTTTTAGAATATGATTTTTAGCTTATTAATATCATTTAAATGAGTTATATGGTTGATTTCTTAATAGTTTTTTAATCTGGTTAAATTTGAACAGATTTTTTATTGTGTTCTGATAATCTCGCTATGGATGTGTGAAACACAATTTAGTTTTTGTGAACCATAAAAGTGACAAATAAACCTAAATCTAAGCCAGCACTGTAGCGGCAAGGAGTGAAAGAGCGGCTACCGCACAAAGGTAACTTATATGAATATATATATATTTTAGTATAAAAAATGTATACTTTACTTTTACATTCACGCAAATTATCCCATGAGCCAGATTGGACCCCCTGCACATGTTGCAGTTAGACGCACGCACGCACACACGCACACACGGAGGGAGGAAGGGAGGGAGGGAGAGAGGGATGCACCTACGCACGCACGCAGTACAAGTACACGAGAGAGAGAGAGAGAGGGAGAGAGAGAGAGAGAGAGAGAGATAGAGTGGAGGATAAATAAATAAATAGATAATAAAAACTAGAGAATGTCTGGGATTTACAGAGCTGATCTGATGAACTTTGTGCGATCCTTCACTCTGTCATATGTCTCCGCATTTAATTATTGTCTGTCTTCAAGAGAGAGCTTCCACTGTGCACAATACCCCCAGCTCGCTACAAATAATCCAAATTCATTTTGAAATTGACGCCAGATGAGGGGCTGGGCTGCTTGTGCCAGTGCCTGCTTGGCACTGGCACCCACTGCCAAAAGGGTTTAATGGTACCAAGGGTCGGTCAGTTATTGTCTCCGCCAGGCCGAAAGGCATGGCGAGAGAGTATGTTTTACCCCTTGTCCGTCCGTCTGTGTGTCCGTCCGTCCGTCCGTGTGTCCATCTGTCTGTGACCAGCTAATCTCAGGCACCGTTGGCCCGGTCGGAAACTGTGCACACACACTCCCTGGATGCCAATTCAGAACCTCTGCCCCAATTTTTACATGGCCCTGTTATAGCGCCACCAGGAGGCCGATTTGTGCAAAACAATTTTTTTTCGAACGCGGAAGGAGGCGCGGCGCCTCCGACCAAGTGGAGCTTACTATATCATCGTGCTTGCGTTGTGTGTGTGTGTCTGTCCCATATTTATGGTCTTTCCGTCTGTGTTCACGCTCTCATTCTCTCATTGGCTCGCGCCCCCATGTGACTCGAAACTCCGTGCTGAAATGCCAGCAGCTGCACTGCCATACAGCCGGCAGAGTGCGGCAGAGTGCACTACTACAGTGTGGTTGAAATATGGCAGCCACAGTCAATCTGCGTTCGCCTCCAGCGTTCGCGCGTCTTACTTGTGATATTACTCCTACAGATTTTATCCAAACATCAAGAAAATCAGTACACAGTATCTCTATAGTCATGGAATCAACACGGATTCGTCTGATTTTCCATATTCCATCCTGATTGGCTAAGGTTGGCTTCCAAAAATTGCAGGATTGGTCCGTTTTGAACTAAATGCCTCAAATCATGAACGCAGCTTGCGATTTCCGTGAAATTTCACACGCACATTCCCACTAGGCAGAGGAAGAAATGCCACTTCACATTTTTCAAATCAGCCTCATTGTGGCGCTATAAAAGGCCAATTTGCATTTTTTTTTTTTTTTTTTTTTCTAAATTTGTATCCCACGATTTTGTAACCCTATTTTTTACACCCAGTGCCAATTGTCTATGTAATCCTGGGCACTACCTTCCCTCTGCCAACCTAGGGAGGCCAGGGCCGAGCTCATGCCTCCTTCAATGCATGAGAGCCAACTGACCTTCTTGTCACCTGACAGAGGAGAGTTTCCCTGGTTGGACGTAGCGCGTGGAAGGAACACGTTATTCCAACCAGTTCCCTTCCCCTCCATCAGGCGCCCCGGCTGGCCAGGGGGAGGCAGTATAGTGACCAGGAATACTGCATGTTTTTGTGAGGGTACCTACCCTAGGAGACACGGGGAGAACATGCAAACTCCACACAGAAAGGCCCTTTCCCCAACCCCACCTAGGGTATGGGCACTGATGACGCGGAGGAGAGAACACGCCCCCAGCGCCCACAGCGTCCCCTGCGGGAATCGAACCCAGGACCTTCTAGCTGCCAATTTGCGTTTTTAACTATAACTGCACCGATCTGCGTGAAATTTTGCACGCATACTCCCTAGAGGCCAAGGAAAAACATCTGCCCTGCATTTTTTACATTAGCCTTTTATAACGCCACCAGGAGGCCGACTTATGTAAAAAAAAAAAATTTAGATTAAGCCTTCAGATTTCATCCAAATTTTACACAAATCAGTACACATGATCTCTATAGTCATGTGATCAAGATGGATC